>NC_087479.1:58815551-59119614 GCF_036417665.1 Passer domesticus
AAGGAATCATTGATCTTCCCTAAACTAACATTAATCTTGGAAAGGCAGCAGGAGGCTTATAGGTCTTCCATGGAGTTTAAAAGTGGTAAATTGGAAAACTAACAAAAAAAAGCTCTTTTGACCATATTCCTTATTGTTGGGAATATTTTATGACACTGTGGTTGCCAGCTGGTCATAACTTATAGCTCATTAAATTTTTGTGCTTGGATCATAACTATACACTCTTTAAAATAATTAACTTAGGCAGTGCTCTGCAACAGAATTGATTAGAAAACTAAACTTCCTTTGCTGCCTGTGTCATTAATAGAAACTCTCAGGTGATGAACTCTTAGACAATCCTCTGAAATGTTCCATCTAAGAATCATTAGTGAGAAATTCCAAAATAGCAACAGACACGATCTTGTTTTCTTGCAGATCAGGTAATTAAAAAGACCACAAATGTACATGGGGGCAATTATTTTCAGCTTTCTGAAATCAAAATATCAGGGCTTGGGAGCATGATATGCAGACATTTGGGGGTGTAGGTTGTGTGTTTTGATTGCCATGTCATTTAAATTCTTCTTCTCTATTTCCCATCTTCAGTTTTGCAGGAAAATTTTATGTAACTTCTGATGGCTTTTTTGTTGATGTGAAGAAGGACCTGAATTGATAAAACAATTTGGATTCCAGCTAGTACACACTAGCTGGAATTCAAAAAGCTAGTCTTTTTGAAGAAACTGTTAGTATTTTAAATTTTATAAAATGAGTTTGTAAATGGTTGATGAGTCCTTATTACACAGTAAACACATGGACCTTGCTTGTAGCTCAAAACTCCCCTAGAACCTGGCAGCAGCAAATGCAAGAATTTTGTATCTTCTCACCCCTACAATAAAAACAAGCCCCCTCTCCCAGCCCCACAGTCTATCACATTGCCATAAACTGACTTTGCAGTTTAGCAACTTTCTCTATGATTAGTAAAATGTGTTGGAAGAAACAACTTGTTCTTGCACAACTTGAGAACAATTTCTAAACTCTGATTTTTTTCTCTGACAGATCAATTAAAGGGGTTTCTGCCATTTTTCTGCTGTTTTCTGTCCACTAATGCTTGGTCTAGCTCATGCCTGTGGATGTGGGAGGGGTGATTCACCACATATCTGTGCTCTTCCATCTTTCTGGAGGCATTCACTAACCACCTCACAGGCTGTCATCATTGCTGCAACACATGGGCAGCTCCAAAATGAAATCTGGACCTGCTAGCTGTGTGTCAGAAGAGTAGAAAACAGTTGACAGTGAATAACATGTCTTTCATTGTCCATCTTTGGCCCTGCTTCTTGGAAATATGTCCATTTGATTGTAGCTTCACCTCCATTACTGAAGTCTTGCTGATCTTTTATAAATATCCTTTTTTTGATATACTTTCAGGTTCTGAAATTCGCCATTAACTAAGACTTGGCTATTTTTGAGTACAGTTCAGAATGGGATTTGGCTTTCTTTGTGTGGCAGGCCCTGATGCAGATGGAGGGGCTGTCTCAGCCTGAAGTTGTGCTCCATCAAGGTCCTGTGGTTGTTGATCCAAGAGAAACAAAGCCTGAACCATTCCTGAGTTTAGCTTTGCAAATGGAATCAAGTTGGAGAAGTTCAGGTTCCCCAGTTTACCCTGTTTTAGGCAGACACAGAACCCCAGTGCTCTCTACAAATACTCAAAGGGAGGTTGTAGCAAGGTGAAGCCTGGGCACCTCTCCTGGGTAGCGAGAAACTGGGCAGGAGGAAATGGCTTCAGGTAATTCTGGGGAAGGCTAAAATTGAGGGTTGGGAAAAATTTCCCCACTGAAAAAGTGGTCAGGCATGGGAATGGGCTGCCCAGGGAGGTGGTGGAGTCACTGTCCCTGGAGGGGTTTGTGACACATGTAGGTGTGACACCTGGGGACGTGGTTTCCTGGGATTTGGCAGTGCTGGCTTAACGATTGGACTCAGTGATGTTAGAGGAATTTTCCAACCTTTTTTTTCACATTTGAATTTTCTATTTTCCTCATATACCAGGCTATTCTGGTGATTAAATCATACACTATGATGAGTTCAAACTAAGAGTTTAAATGTTTTCAATGTTTGCATGATTATACAGTCACTTATAGATAAAACAATGCATATAATGTATGCTGTAAGGTACCAAGTCATCTAATCCTAATTATGAATGTAGTATATTTAGCCATATAGTAATGACATGATTGGATAAAGAAAGAAAATTTTATAATTACAGCATGCTTTTCCATGATGAACAGACGCTCCAATATAACTCTGGAAATGTGCATGCTATTAGTTGTCATTGTTCATGCATGAAAAAATATTTTATTGCTGGGGGAATTAAATTCTTTTACTATTAAATTCTTTTACTAATTTGGAGGGAAATTTTGAGAGTTGATAGGATTTTCTTTCAACTATGAAGCACATATTATATTCCAAATGTGAACTGTGACTTCTGTAGGGAAAGAAAGATGAAGAGATCAGTTTTGTATGGCTGGAAATTTACTTGATAGTAAAACTTAATGGATGAAGACACTTCTAACAGTATGATTTCACATCTTTTATTCATGTACAATTTTACCAAAGTATTCCCATCAGCCTGCTATTTTCATTTCCCATATATTTACATATACTTTCTCAAATAATGTAAAAATCTGTGGAAAAAGAGATTGCTAATTTTTTTTTTTTTTTGAGAGCCAGAAAATCAAAGTGAAAGAAAAGAGTCTCAGAAGTTATGCTCTGGTATAAAATATCAAGGAAATTTCTGGTATAAAATATCAAAGAAATTAAAAGCTGGGAGGCTGGTAGGTTTTGACTGCATTTTTTATGTCTTTGTATTTCAGGTCACTCATCTTCAAGCACCTTTGATTCTCAGTGAGTTAAGAGCAGAACCTCTCTCCATATACCTCATTATGGGCACGTAGATTCCTATTTCTAAATATTTGAATATTTTGCACTCCTAGGACTATCTGTTAATGAATAGACTGTACAACAAGAGCAAACCAGCACCTTATGGCAACTCATTAGTGAAAGGAAAAGAATCAATTACATGTTCTGTGCTGGGAAAGTCCCTTCATGGTGCTCTTTTGAAAGTGAGGAGGAGGCGAAGTTAATTCACTGAATAATATGTTGCAAGTGTGAGAGAACAGAACTAATAATTTTAAAAAAAAACCCTAATTTCATTCATGTGGTCATTTTGAGGGCCTGAGAGGAGAGGGCAAAGCTTTACAGCAGTTATTTCTCCTTGTGCAGAGACATAAACACACCTGGCAGAGAAAAACAATAACAGTGAGTGATCTTTGCCTTGGGGCACACAAGCACCTGCGTGTCCATCACCTGGTGACTTCTGGTGGGGCAGGACGAGGCCAGGGGCTCAGAAAGAGCCCAGGAGATGTTTTTCTTCTCAGAAATAAAATGCTTCTTTCTGCAGTCTGCAGTGAGCATCCGAAGAACATCCTAAGAATCCTTCACTGCCTGAAGAAGAAGGAGGTGTGCAGTTCTGAGGTGCTAAATGAATGTTGGACCAGGGCTATTTTGAGTTCTATAAATAACTGGTGAAAGGCACAGGTGTTGGAGAGGAAGTTTGGTGTAATTAACAGATTGGCAAATGTCTGTATTCAAAAAGGAAGGGTGTTCTGTGGGAAAGGTTTGTTTTTTACAACCATTTTTATACCCTGGGAAGGAGGTGGAGACGGGTGGAACAAGGTGCTTATATATTAAAATAGACCTGGCAGTCCCGTAGTTATCCCTTTGGTCCAGATATTCCCAGCAAAAATAAGTGGAGAAAAGGAGGAAGCAGCTCAGTGTGCAAATATGAAATAAACCTGTGTCAGTCGTCCTTTCCAGTGAAAGTCATGAATGCAACACGTATGGTGTGATGATCCTTTCTTCTAGCTTTTAGTTTGAGTACTTCTTGTGCACCACTTTTGACTTTTTGAAGAACAACAAAAAAATCTGATTGTTGATGAGCATAAAATATTGTGCTGGACATAGAGAAAGGTTAGTGTGTTACAGTGTTACACACTTTGAAATTGTTCAGTTATATGTAAACCACACAACATAATAAGTGTGAGTTTTCATGCCACATGTCATTCTCACTTCCTAGGCAGTGGCTGGAATTTTATATGTGTACAACTGGTTATTTTGAAATAATAATTGTCTATTTTGGAATATTGTAAAAAAGATTTTTGAGGGGAAAAAACCCCCCATTCTTTAGTAGATGAATGGCAAAACTTTTCCAGCTCCACCTGTGTTTCTTGGATGTTTTGGAAACATTTCTAATGATAAGAGGAATATTTGAGAGGTAGAATGTGTTGGAATTCACCAATTCTATATCAATGAGATCCAGAGAAGACAGAACAGGCCCCTAAGGTGATTTAGGGTGAGTCTGGAAGACAAAAGAGTTTGGCTACCTCACTGTGTGATTGTTCTGTTCTCATCATAGATGAGTTACTAAAGTAATCTTGAGCTTATTGATCTTCTTTAAATGGTCCAGGTCATTAGAGCTCAGCTGGTAGTCCCACTGTTGTTTGTATCAAGTTCATTGTCTTGCTTTTATAAATCAACATCTTTTATAGGTAGATTTTAAGGCATTTATTTGTGGCCTTTTTTTTACATGATCATTTTCCAGGCATGCTACTTACAAATTGGTGCAAAGGTAGGTCAGATTTTAGCCTAACTAAACATGAGAGATTCTTTTACCAAGAATTTAAAAAGAAAAATGTATTTTAAAATTGTAGAAGAGTATTCCTGACATGATGTCATAATTTAAAAGAAAATGAGTAAATTAATACTAATCATTACAGTGTTGCATTCTTTGGGATTTCTAATTGCAAAAGTTTATGTTAAACATTTCCAAGAAATTCATGGAATGAACTGCCCTAGTTTGTCTTGGCTTTCTGTAATATTTTTGCAGGAGATTTAGACAGTAATCAAATCCAGATCTACTTTGTCTCAGGGAAAATAGCGATTTCTCTTCTAAACAATGTTAATAGTTTTGAGATATTATTTTCACATCTGTAATGTCATCTAAACCGTGGGCCAGGCATTGTGCCATATGCTGGACAGGCAGAACAAAGCCTTTGCTCCAGACACAGAGAGCCTGAGGGTGGGTGGAAGAGAAATCCATATAAGCAGATGTGTGTTGTGGTTTAACCCCAGCCACAGCCCAGCCCTGTGGAGCCACTGGCTCACTCCCCCACCAGTGGGACTGGGGAGAGAACTGGGAGGCTAAAAGCTACAAAACTTGTGGGTTGAGATAAGGACAGATTAATAGGGAAAGCAACAGTCACACACACAGAAGGAACGGAAAAAAATGGAATTAATTCCCTGCTTCCCACGGGCAGGCGGAGTTCATCCTTCTCCAGGAGAGCAGGGCCCCATCACAGGGAATGGTGGCTTGAGAAGGCAAATGGCACCACCCCAAATGTTCCCCTTTTCCTCCTTCTTCCCCCCACTTCCCATGACACCGCATGGTCTGGAAAGTGCCTTTGATCAGTGGGGTCACCTGTCCTGGCTGTGTCCCCTCCCACCCTGCCAGGCACCCCAGCTCCCTCAGCAGCAGAGCTCACAAAAGGCAGAGAAGGCCTTGGCTCTGTGCAACAACAACAACAACAACAACATGCATTATCAACCCTGTGTTCAGCACAAATCCAAACACAGCCCCACACCAGCCACTGCGAAGAAAATTAACTCTACCCCAGCCCAAACCAGCACAGCCCAATACCACTAAACAAATGCAAGAATTAGAGGACAGCAGATAAGAGACCTTTCTGTGTTGTATGGTAAAAGGAAAAGGTGGGAGAAGGGAAAGAAGGTGAGCAGAAGCAAAGGAACCAGGACATTTAATCACTTCTTGTTTTGAAGAAACATGCAAAATTCTTGGGGGAAGAAGTAGTTTTGGAAGAGGTGGTTTTGGAAGAGACTTTATGGATGTGGCGTCTGATTAAACCAGGTGAAGCAGAATGACTCAATTCAATGAGCTGAGGGATGACCACACATCCAACATTTGGCAGAGGTAGAGATGCTGAACCTTGATGAGTACAGGCTGTGATAACCTGGACTTGCTCTCTCCAGGGTCTTCTGGCTTCCTGCTAGCTTGAAGTATAAATTTTATGAACCACCACAATCTGCCCAGCTCATGGAATTCCTTCCTGTAAAGAGGAAGAATGATGGAGAGAGCTGAGTATGTTATCACTGACAGCAATACACAAGAATAAGAGAGAATAAGAGCTACAGAGTTTTGGAAAATGTAGGAGAAGTGAAAGCAGAATTAAAAACTGAAAATTACACCAGATTGTATAGAGAGCTACATTCTGACCCCCTAGCATGAAGCAAGAGGAAATTGCTGCAAATTATGAATTAAATGAGATAATAATGCCTGTCAACTAATGAACTTCATAAAGGTGGCTAAATTTATTTTAGAAATTGTTTTAAAAGTAGGTTATCAGATCTGAAATGTGCAGCTTTGTTTATTCAGTTATTTTATGCAGCTATTTTCCAGAAACCCCAGGTGTGAATTCCTTTTCTTGCTCTTTTTTTCCCTTTTACTTACAGAGCTGATTACAACAGCTTTTGAAAAGTTTGCTTCCTCAACAAAATATTTCAAGTTCATTTCAATCCTTTTGAATACAAGATTAATTGTTTTCCTGCAGTAAGACATTATGTTGACTATAATTGAATTCTTATGGCTTACTGCATGGCTTGCTTGTGAATGTTTACAAGTAACCAATTTTTCCTTCTACAAATTCATGCATAATAAAGAAGCTGTGATTTCTTTGGGTTTCCAGAGATGGAAATTGGCCTGTTTGCATGAACTGGGACCAAGATGCTCTGCAGCCTAAGAGCACAATCAGCAGTTATTGTGGGGAGTTCTCAGTGACTGAGTGTTTAGTGGGCACACACTGCACAGGGTATGAAGCAGAAATTTTTCAGAGTATTAATTTCTGTTTTGCCCTGTGCTGACTTCCCAGTTCCATCCATGTGCCATGTGAGTTACACTGTTACTCACCCTTTCAGTAGGAAAATCCAGCTACTCTTAAAAAGTCCAAAGGCCACCCAATCCAGCCCTCACTTCTCCTTTCTCTCTTGGCTGTTGTCAGCCTTACTGCCCCAAGGTAAGGAAAACAAGCAAATACCAAAGCATCAGAATCCAATGATGGTATTTCTCTTTTTATCTTGGGAAAAAAGGGTTCCTGTACACTCATCCATGGGTAATGGCCAGGAATACAAATAGGAATATAATTCCATGCTAGTATGAAATACTCAAATAAAATGGCCTGAAGACATGGAGCTGCTCTGCTACATTGTCCCCAGAGAGCAGAAATTTGCAGGGCTATTTTTGAAGGACAGAATGAGCCCTTTAAACTCCTGCTGGAAGTCTCCTCAAGAAGGCTTTTCTTTATAACTGCAGTTCCCTTTTGATTAATTTCCTTGTCTTGCACATGGCTTAAAACTGCTTCCATTAGGATCTACTCCATAATCTTCACAGAAATGAGGTCTGGATTTCCCCAGGTGTTTCTTTCCTCCCTTGGTAAAAACAGGAGTTTCTGGCCTGTCTTGCTTGATCTCTTATGCATCAGGATGGAGAGTCCTTGTGCTCCTAAGAAAATGGATTCAAAAATGTGGCCAGCTCAGGTCAGCTCTGCTGGCTCTAAGGAGAGCTTCCCAGCAGATCTCATCCATTCATTCGTTGAACAACTGCAAGTTCACTCTTCCAAAATTCAGGGTCCTGACTTTGCAGTTTGCCAGACCCGTGTTCCTTGAGATCAGGAACTCAGCCAGGGCATGGTCACACAGCCCAGGCTGCCTCCAGTCCTAACTCTGACTCTAGTCCTAACTCTGATAAGCCCATCCATACTGCTGGGCACCACATCCAGCCATGCTCCCACTCCATTTGGTTTGTCTCATACCTGAAAGTCTGTCTTATTCTCCTGGACAGCACGTATTTCTTTTCCAGGAGATATCTGGGTGGTTGAAATGCCACATCAGGATGAGAGCTTGGGAATGTGACACTTCCTGTGGCTGAACAAGACCTCATTGCCAGCTTGCCCTGATATCAAGGTGTGCTGTGCCTGATCCTTCATTTTCACCCACAGGCTCTCAGCCTGTGTGTGGCTGCTCTTCCCAATCTATCCATTCCTTAACACCACCTGCAGCACCTCCACCCCTCCTTCCCAGCCTCTCCTAAAAACAGCAGGTTCAGAAGCAGACTGTCATTTCGGCAGATTCCAAAACAAGATTATGTAAACATATGGTGATGTGTTCACACCAGGCAACAGAGAATTCAATAGGTTTTTTTTTTCCCTTGATCATATGCATTGTCTAAATGTGAACTCCAGATTTGTTGTGGGCTGACATGTTCTTGATAAACAAATATTGGCATTTAATGAGCAAGCATGGGGTGTAGAATATCACAGGAGAAACAACATATGAGTATCAAAATTATTCTAATGGACAGTGAAGCCTTTGCACATAGATATAGTATCCTACACAAAGAGTCTCTGTAGGTAGCAGGATAAGGTTCTTTGCTGGTCTAACAGTTTCTCCTCCTCAGGGATACCTCTTTTACCTTGTAAAAGAATCTTTGAAATGTTTGTATCAACCTATTTTCATATCCCTTGTCAGCTTTAGATGGTTCTTTTCAGTTTAGTTAAATGAATTTCACTTCTGACATATACTCTGAAGTGTAGTTCTACTCCATAAAAATGACACTATTGAGTCCTATATTTACTTTACTTCAGCAACTAAATGTCAGGTATATTTACTGTTGAAAGTGTTGCTTGATAAATCCCATATCTGAAAACTCAGGCTAGATTGTAGTGCTACACGGTTTTTGTTCTTTTTTTTATCCACTTTCACTGACGTTGGAAAAGTTCTGCAAGAGAAATTGAGCTGCTGGTCTTGCAGAAGTACAGCTGACCAGAACTCATAGGGTAACTGTTCTGGTGATGCCCAAGAAGGCAAATAGATCTATTTTCTTGTCCTTCTCTGGGAAAACACATGTAACATAACATAACCTAACATAACACAAACATAACATAATATTAACATAACATAATAACATAACATAATATAACATAACATAATATAACATAGCATAACATAACATAACATAAACATAATAACATAACAACATAACATAATATAACATAGCATAAAATAACATTAACATAACATTAAATAACATAGCATAATATAATATAATATAAACAAAATATAACATAAACATAACATAAACATAACATAAAGACAACATAAGACAGTGGGTGCTGAGGCTGCTGGCCACAAATTTGCTGCTGATGTTTGTGTTGCCTTGATTAAAGAATGAGACTAGTTACAATAATTAGTCACCTTTGCAGAAATTATGTGTTCAAAGAAACATTTCTAAGCATGCTGCATCTGCTAATAATTAAACCAAAATATTTTCCTTAGCGGTTATTATAATGTGTTGTAATAAGAGCAGATGTTTTTTAATGAACATACTGTGTTTTAAAGGGCTGGAAAACAAAGCCATGCAAGAATTATTGGTACTTGATAGTTTTTTAAAAGGCTAGCCTCACTGGGATTTTATAGCCTAATTCCTACTGACATGGATGATTTTTGTTTGACTAGCTGCAGTGTTCATGGTTTCCTAAATTTCACTTAATTTCTCTTAAACAAAGTGACTTTTTAAACAATCTACAATCCAGGCATTCCTGATAATTTATCTTCCTATGTTTTAAAAGTCTGTGTCATCAAAAAGCAGGTGCTGTCTTGCTGGTGTCAATCTGAATTTTAGACTGGAACTTTTTTCAGAGGGTGTGACATTTTAATGCCTTAGTCTTAATCTGTCAGATTATTTTGGTTCTTTGTATGATGAAATATTCCTTTAAAATCATTCACTTTGTAAGGGACAATCTATCTGTGAATGACTGGCTTTAAAAAAAATGCCTCTTACCTAAGGAATAGCATATCTGAAACCTGGAAAGGTTTATCTGAAAGTAGGTAAACAAAGCTGCATGATGAAGTTTTAAATTGGCATCTTAATCTAAGAAGCTGATCTTGCTGCTTTTCAGACAAAAGCTGTGTCCTGTGGCTGCCCCAAAAAATGCATTTCAGTGCATGGCTGATGAACATGCAGGAGTGGGATTTACTTTATCTAATAAACTTTCTGATTTCAGTGCTCCTCAAGTCAGGCTGACTGTGGTGGTGGTGATCCTGGTGTCTCCAAAAACTAGATGTATGTTTTTACACATATCTGGAAGTTGTGCTGAAAGACAGGTTGAGTGTATCAGAAGGTGAATCTTGTAAATAAAAACATGCTTTTTAGGTGAAGGTCTGTTTTGATCAAATAACCAGAAATATGGGAATGTGTCTGAGGGTTTGGTGGTTTTTAATTTGCTTTGATTATTCAAGTAAAAAATTATGTGTGGGTATTGATCTCAGTGTGATCCCTCGTGCAACTGGTTATTTGATATTTTCTATATTTATCCTTCCTGGGGTGCAAAGAAGAGATGGAAAATGTGTTCAGCAACTTGTGAAGTTCAATATAATTTCTGGTCCCATATCCCATATCCCCTTACCAAAAATCCTGAGAGAACAATTCATGGTCTGGCCAGGTAATGTAACAAGCTATTCAAACAGAGGGTAGCAACTCTGACTGTGAATCAATCCTGGGTGGATTTTAGCATTTAAGTGAAATGTTCACCCATAAATGGTGCTGGATTGTTGTATATATTTGTTTAAAAATATCTAGAGTAATGTAACACGAGATGCTGTGAAGGAAGGCACCTACAGTGTTTGGCAGTGTATTCCCTAATTTCTGTTTCTGTATTCATTGGCTTTTTTTTTGTGTTGCGTGTGGAAAATGGGCCTTGAAGGGAAGGGGTTGGGATGGAAAATGTCACTCAATGACACAGGAAATACCAAGTGGTAGCCAGACAGACATTAAACACTTAATGCCTGTCTTAGGAATTGTTAGATAAGATTTATACAACCTATACAAAAATGAGACTTTTTGTGTTAGGAGTGGATACTGTTTGTCACAGGACTGGAGGGATCACCAAGGTCACTGGGGAGAGGAGAGAGGGCTTTTCAGAACAGAGCATTCCCCTCAGTGGCTGAGGTTTCAGCTGCTTCTTTCCCACACAACTGCTACCCCATTTTATTTTTTTTTTGTTTCCACCATTCAGTCTCGACTGATTGATTTCAGCCAAACTGAGAAAGATGCTGCTGTTGAAAATATTCAGAGAGAGGCAGCAAAATCCTCACAGCAGCTGATTTCTTTTGGACACTGATTCTTGTACTTGTGGGGGCTGAGTTCTGCCAGCACAGAAATGTGTCCTGAAAAGCCAGAATTTTGTGTAGTTTATGATCCTGGTCTTGAGTTTTTTTAGGTAGGAGTTTCTCTTTTTGTATCTGTTGGTAGTTATGAATTAAGAATTAGTATATTCCTACAGGTATGCAATAAAATATACAAGAAATGCTCTGCAGTGTGTCCAGGCAATGTTTTTGCAGAGGCTAGAGCCTTTGGCATTTTGCAGCTTTGCATGTCAGTTCATTAGAGATTAGAGCTCATTAGCACTTTTCACTTACTTAAAGCATGAAGGGGCATGAAAATGGAAATGCAGAGCAGACTGTGGATTGTTGTCATAATTCTTTTATCAGTGGGACCTCTTTCTCCAAGATTCAGTGATGTTCACAGTGAAACAGAAGTGTTTTCTCTCCTGTATGAGCTGCAAATTTCCTTCTGAATAAACATTTTGAAGATTTTATTTGACTGGTGTGTCTTCCTTTAGCTCTTCAGCATCATCAGCTGCTTCTTTATTTACAATATTTTTGGCTACACTTCGGGTTTGAACTCGACCCCCATGTTTGGATATTCTGGTGTATATGGAGACTTTCCACAACAGTAACTTTTTCTCTCTATTTAGTACTTGGAAATCTTAAAGATTTTTCTTTTAGAACAGACTGTGAACAACCACAGGAGCCCATTCTCCAGTTGCTCTGTATTTATTCCTGTGCATACCTGGTTGGAAGGAACCCTTGACAAAGCTACTCAACACACAATCACTGTGTGATTAGTAAACATTTTAGTTTTGGATTCTCTACTTCCTTTTGGATGGTCCATCCACTCAAATCTTTCTCTCAGTTTGCTCTATGTAAACAATCTGTTTTTTCTCTGAATTATTTGGAATATTTTAAAGTGCCTGCTGGAAAACTTTGTTCCATTTACAGGCAGTACTTACAAACCCAAAGGTTTTCCCTGAGATTTCTCACTGAGGGAAAACATGGACACAAGGCTTCATTACAAAATGAATGTATTTTTATTTAATCTAAACAGGATCAGATTTAGAAGCCAGAATGAGGTTGCCCTATAATTGGAGCATGTGAAATTAATAAAATTAACTTTTTTCTTTCATGCCTTTCTCCATTTCTAATTTTCTGTCAGTGTTGCTGAAATACAGAGATTAAACTGTATACCCCATGTGAAGAATGATCTGATTTTCATGCAGGAATATTTTTGGGTAAACATTGGTGTAACTTCAGTGGGAAAGTTCCTCACAAATCAGGCAAATGGAAGCAAACTTTTTTCTTTCATTCTTAAAATTAAATTACCTTTAAGCTGATATTCAACTTTTTTTAAGTCAATGTGCTCGATGTTGCTTTTAGTAAACTTAGAGAACTGCTTATTAAGGTTAAGAAGGCAAATCCTGCTGTAATTTTAATTACTTCATATTGCAGCTCCTTCCCAGGAAACTTTACTGCAGTGAGTTGTGCTACATAGGATGTTAAACTACAGTTGGCACACAGGAAAATGATGCACATTACACCACCCATGGTTTTAATGCCACCTAATAAATGACATTATGGGTCTCACAGAGTTTAGGGGGAGAGCAGCCAGTTGTTTTACAGCACCAAATCCTGATCCCATTAAAACCACTGGGAGCCTTGCATAAGCCTGGTTCATTCCGAAATCCAAATTGGGAGGTTTGGTAAGTGCTCAGCTACAGAACAATAGCAGAAGTATTTTCAGAATGAACAAAATATCAAACAAAGCCCAAAACGATAAAATAATAACCCAATACCAAATAAAACACACTCCCCCCCCCCCAAAAAAAAAACCAACAAAACAACAAACAAACAACCCCCAAAAATCCTTCAGTCCTTCAAAGGCTTTTTAAGAGATCAATGATCTTGTATTTAAGGCAGAAAACAGAGCTACCTATCTTCTCCTGCAAGCAAGGTGGGGATAACTTCATACAGCTGAAATACAGGCTCACCTAGGAAGGGGAGGAAAAGGTGCCATAAAAATTCTTCATGGCCTACACAGGTGAGGATCAAAGGCCCTGCCTTAACAAAAGCCTGAAATAAGCACATATTTCAACAAATGAGCAGTTCTGAAAGTTAAAAAAGGCAAATATTTATTTATGGTAGCAAAAGTTGCATACATGCTGTAGCAAATTACTGTTCCCAATGCAAATATTTCTTGCAAAAAAATCACTTAATATCTCATTTCCCCCTCTGATTTTATGTGTTTCTTATTATTTTACACTTGTAAATTTGCAGTAGATTTAGCTGAGCTCTCCTGCTTCAGAAGGACAAGTAGATTGGTATCAGTAGACTGGCATCAGTTGGAAAAGCTTCAAAAGCAAATTCTCAGTTATTCTGAATGTGAATGTCCCCCTTGTGATTTGGAAAACTAATTACATCGAAGTTTGTAAGGAAAAAAATATCTATTAAAGATTTGAGCCTTAGCAGAACTTTTCCATTGTGATGAACAACAAGTGTTCTTTGGCTTTTTAATGTAGTAATTAATAGTGACTATGAAATTTTCTTCTAACTCAAGATCAATATGCAAGAGTGCAGCATCAGGTCTTGTGTTATGAATTTAGCCAAACACCAAATATTTAACAAGGGTCCAAATGTTTAAGTTTTTTTTTCTTTTTTTCTTTTTTTTTTTACAGCTGAGAGAGCTCTGCAGAAATATTTCTACAGTTCCCAAGGTTTCCAAGACTCCTCTAGTTTCTTAGGAAATTTAAGTCTTGAAGATTTCTAAACTTAAATTTCCAAGTTTTCTTGAGTCTTTCTGGGGATTCTTGTGTAATATTATATTATGGGATTTCTAACAATTATAAACAAATGTAAAAATTAGAATTTTTGGGGGGGCGATGTTTTTTGGTTTTTAAATTTTACCAAACTTATCACACTTACTGCAGTCATGATATTTCTTGTCGTGTTGGGAGGTGAAAAAGAATTACTGGTATTGCTATGTTTTTTGCAATTTCTTTATCTTTTAAGGCTGGAGTTTTCATAAGCAGAAAATGCTGGTTTCTGTGGTTTCTAGAAAGAATCATTCAGTGAGAAGTAAATTGCAGCCTATTAGAAGGATGAGATTCTATTTTATGCTGTTGTCAGAGACTGATGGTGAAATTTTTAAGGATATGGGAAAAATAGCGAAGCCTGTACTAATTAATTTGGAGTAATTAATGATAATACAAGTTATGTTTGCTGTAGAATATGTAAACATAATTTTGCTTTGGAAAAATGTTAAATATAACTTAATGATAGTAATTTAATTTTGAGAAAGTCCAATAAGATTAATTTTTGATAATAAATTATTTCAGCAATTGTTTATGGCTTTGTTTACAGGCAAAAGTTGTTAAGTCTTTCACATACATGGCATACAAGTATGGAAATTTATGATATTTATCCCTTTCAAAGAAGGAAGTGGCTTTAGTTCTTCTTAATTACCATTTCCTAATTTTATGGTTCTCCCTTTTTTTTTTCCTGTCTTTTCTTACTATTCTTTTTGTACAAAGATTATCTAAATTGGAGAAAAATACAAGAATTTGGGGCATTGTATCCATGGTGGTTATGAAAGTTTGAGCAGGCAACGTGAGCCAAATATGCCTGGTTTATCTGTTTTATGTTTTAACATGAATTTTACATGTTGGCCTTGTAGATTGAATAATTCAGAAGCAGATATGGAAGTTTCTAGTATTGGCTATAAAAATGTTTCAACTGTCAATAAAGTTCTAAATATCTTTTCTATTTAGGTGAGTACAAAAAGCAAAACCAGGAAAAATTGTGTTAATTTCTAAATGAATAATTTTGTCTAATATAATTTCTGTTTCATATGAATACTTGAGTAACTTGAGTTTGAGCTGAAGTGCTTCAGAAAATGAATGTGAAATGTAAGTGTGGTCTGAGAAGATACATGAAAATTCAGAAGGGAAGAAAAGAAGAAAAGAACTGGTTTGGATCTGCAATACTTTTTCTGCATCATCTTATTTACAGCTGGCATCAGCCTCTCCAGAAAGGTAAATCCCCTGGGTGGAGGCTGTGATTAGTGATAAGCAAATGCCAGCAGGTGTTATGAACTCTATTATGAGTTGCTTCAACTCCTGAACCCTTTCCCAGCCTTCTGAGGCTTTTATCAAGCTGACAGGTTGCCTGAAAATGAGGAAATTTAGGAGCACTTTTAATAGATGCAGGGCTAAGAAGAAGAAAAGGCTTCCAACAATGGTAACAAGG
Source organism: Passer domesticus (assembly GCF_036417665.1). Lineage (NCBI taxonomy): Eukaryota > Metazoa > Chordata > Aves > Passeriformes > Passeridae > Passer > Passer domesticus. The sequence continues at coordinate 58,831,068 of NC_087479.1, forward strand.
ATGTATATGAGCATTTGTGGAGCAGCCTTGGCTAAAAAATATTTTGGGAAATGGCATTGAAATGTAATAAAAAAAGGGCAGTTACCTTTCATGAGCACTTTTTCAATTTTTAACCACTGGAATAGGAAAATAACTGAAGGCTTCACAGCCCTTCCAGAAGTGCCATATTTTCCTTTTTAAGAAAATCAGATCTTTTAAAAAGATCTTATTTCTGCCTCTTCTATGTAACAAAATACTGGAAATTGCATTCTTTCCCTTGGAAGACCTTTCTTGGAGAAGAATATGCTTTAAAATTGTTATTTTTTGGTAGTTATGTTTGTTTTTTTAGAAAGGAAAACTATGATTTTTCACATGTGCTGAGTGTCCTTAACATACCCTTCTATAATGACCTTTCTTTTGCAATTTCCCTTTCTAGGCTGCATAACTTTCTGACCCTTTGTGTTTCTAGACCAGACTGTTCTGTGGAATCTTTAATAAGAGAGGTTTTGGTCTGGAGTTGATGTTTCCTTCTTAAAGAATAACTGAATAAAGCAAGGGAAGGGCTCCACCATCATTTCTATGATCACATTTCAGTGCAAGCTTAAGCTGTACTGGTCAACTGCAGCTTTTTTTTAATGACCAAGTGACTTTAATTTGGGTTGGCTTTTATTATCATTGTTAATGTCAGAAGGCTGTGTGAGTAAAGCTCTATTCCTTTAAAGCTAATTTAAAAAAATAATAAAGTCTCTCTTCTGTTTCACAGAAAATGTGTTGCTCAGAGTAAATTATCTGAATGAACTCATATTAACAAAATGAGAATCAAATCTGCTCATTTGCTAAGCATCTCTAGGGAATAAACTAATTTTTGAGCTTTTGGGCCATGTAGACTTTTTCATTACTTTTTATTTTTTGGTACGCTCTACAACTTTCAAATTTCAGTTATAGCTGTCAGGATCAAAACAAGGTGAAAGTCTTTAAGATTTTGCTTCTCTTTCAATTGCAAAGACCAAGGAATCTCTTGGGTCCTCTTCTTGTCACAATCTGAGATCTTTTGTGCAAAACTTTTGAAGGATCTGAAGTGGTGTGTGGCATTTCTATGACTAGAATATCCAGTCTAAATGCACAAATGAATAAAAAAATAATCAATATAATGAAAACTATCTCATGTACCTTGCATTTCTCCCTGTGTGGCTCGAGGCCAGCAGACCAATCCTGACATTTACTGGTGAAACTTGCAGGGTTTTTCACCCCAGGTCATTCCTGTGATCTGTTCTGTCTGCAGGTCAGAAATGTGGCAATGGATTAAATTATCTTAGGGCATGCTATGATTTTTCAAGGCCATTCATACTTCTTCTTTAGCAATAAATCTTCAGGCAATAGTCAAGCCAAGCAAGTAACATGGGCTTGGGTAGTACATGGATATACTTGGATTTGCAGGAATTCAAAATCCTATAAAGAGATTAAGTAACTGACTGCATCCCACTAAGGATTTAATTGTGGTTCAGCCTTTTAGACATGTTCATATTCTAGAACATTTGTGCTAATCTTGCTCATACCACCTCAAATTTGTCTGAAGTCTAAGTGTCTTTTTGAGGTGGAAGCCAAGAATTTCTTAGCAGCACAGAAGAACAGGGATGGTCTTGAGGGTGGAAAAGGAAAGGCTGGATTTGGAAGCAGGATGGGATGGGAGCAGGCAGGAAGCTGATGACCTGCACGGGGTTGGGGCAGCACTTCAGGGACTCTGGTTTTACCAGTTATGCAAAACTGGGTTTACAAGTTACTGGTTTTGCCCACTGATGCTGCAGAGACAGTCTGGCTTGGTTCAGTTTCCTTCAGGAATTTCTCCTTTGTGTCTCTCTGATGGATAAATTAATGAAACTCAGGAACTGGTGGTAGAAAATTCTGAGGACTACAAACCTTGCCCGTCAATGGAGGAGAAACTCATCTCTCTTCACAATTAGTGAATTCATTTTGCTGAAAGCAAAGTCCCTTGAGGTTTGGAAACACCACAGCATCATGAGGTATTTACACCTTACATTCCCAAAGGCAGAAAACCAGGATGTGAGTGTTTCTTCCCCTCTTATCACTGTCACTGCTTTTGATGAAGGGATGGGGCTGTTTTTGGACTGAGAACAATTAATTGCTCAGATAAACATCAGCCTCAGAGGCTGTGAGATTTTAGAGGAGCAAGCAGTCAGCCATTGCTCAAGGGTAGTCCCAAGTTCTTTGTACCAAGGCAATACAGAACCTTTTAACCCAATGGGCAGTTGCCACAGGGTGTATTTGGCTTTTCTAGCCTATCACCTTCACTTACTTTTGCTGCACTGCAGATAGTTTTGCCCAATGGGCTACTGTCTCATATGCACACAGACACTTCTATTATAACTTCTAAACTCTTCGTTTATTCTATACAAGCACACCCCTGCATTATAAACCCTTCACCTTCTTATCAGTGCAGTTTCTCACTTATTTAAGGCATATTCTTTCTTACAACTGTAGAAACATAAGTTCGCGATTTTTCTGCTTAATATCTGTGTATTTTGTTTTTACATTGATCCAAGCTTCTCCCAAGGCTGCAAATCAAACTGAAACTTCTGTGTCCATGGAAGTTTCTGCTTTTCTGATTCCCATGCCTTTATTTTTATTTTTATTTATTTTTATTTTTATTTTTATTTTTATTTTTATTTTTATTTTTATTTTTATTTTTTATTTTATTCCCTAAAGAACGGGCTTTGTGACCGGGTTTGTAGGAGCTGCGCTGCTGCAGGGGGGCAGTTTGTCGGTCTGTCTGTCCGTCTGACCGTCTCTGTCCGTGTGTCCGTCTGTCGGATCCCGGCTGTTCCCAGCCGCTGGAATGACGGAGCGCTGGGAACGAGCAGCGCCACCTGCCGGCCCGGCCGCGCCCTGGCGCTTCCCCAAATTCTTCCCCAAATTCTTCCCCAAATTCCCGGCTTTGTCAGCTGAGGGACAGCTGGCAAGAACAGCTCTGCCTGCTAGACATGCTTCATTAAGGCATATTAATGAATATTTCTTCCTTTTTGTTTTCTCTTGGTTTGCTGCAGATTTAAATCTGGCCTCGCCACCTCGCCGCCAGTGCCATTGGTGGTGGGGACTCGCAGAGCTGCTGGGGATGTTTTGTGGAGCTGGGGATTGAGGGGGAGGAAAATGCTGTCGTGTTGGACATAAATACATGTAAGGATGGCGGAAACCTGACCCTCCAGATCCTCAAAGGTATTCCTGCACCTAATTAATATACTGGAAATAGATAACTTTGGGGATTTGGCCTCTGACTTTCATGGAGAGCTGCGGCAATAAAGGAGAAGAAGGTGAAAGTCTTTAAGATTTTGCTTCTCTTTCAATTGCAAAGACCAAGGAATCTCTTGGGTCCTCTTCTTGTCACAATCTAAGATCTTTTGTAGGAGAAGAGACTTTTTGAACAAGAGATTTGGATGAATGCTATCCATTCACAACCTCTTGGGATTATTCAACAAAACTGAGATGTCTGATCTGTGAGAATAGGTGGTCTGCTTTGGAAAGCCTGATTCTTTTGTGACAACCACAAACTGAATCTTTATTAAAAAAAAAAAAACAAAAAAACCCAACTTAATGAAGTTTTTATTTGAAGAGTTTTACAGCTGTACTATTTGTACAAGATGTTTACCAAAGAACAAAGTACTGTCATGAAAATTTGGGATTTTACACCAATGTTAGTAAAAATTCCCAGATCAAGCACAGTAATAAGCAAAATGTTGATTTTTAGGGTAAGAATGATAAAAATCTCTTCTAGTGTAGAGGCATAAGGTGTTTTAATCTAAGAGGTGACTGGAAAAAAAATCTGGCAAAAATAGTTTTATGTCTTTCTGATGAATTACTTTGCACTTCTATCATCTGTCATCTGACCTTAGTTTTGTGTAAAAGACACAAAACACTGTCTTCTACTTGAAGAAGGTGCTGAACTTATATAACTCATAGAAAGATTAAATCATTTATGTTTGAGGAAAATAAATAATACATTTTCTTTGAGATGTGAAAATTTTGACTAAGTGTCCCAAATTAATTATATTTAGTCATGAACTATAATTCTGGTTGGTTTTTTTAATCCACATTGTTTTACCTGGCCCTTAGGAAGGTGTCAGAAGAATTAAGTGATATTTTAAAAACTTGTCCAGATCTGGAGGCAAAGGATGACAATGGCAATCAAACTGTTTGAAAACAAGATAAGTTTTAATATCTTCCAGTTTTAATCTTGGTATTATAGACTTATTCAAATAATACCATTTCCAAATGCTGCACCTGAACTGGAATTCAGCTTTCACTATTTTATGGGCAGATTTGTTGAAATAGTTCCCACTGAGCTGCTTATTTATCTGATTTCCTGGGTACAGTGTGTTAGGACATCAAAGAGGGGAAAATTCCAAGAGCAAGTGACTGATTCCTGGTTGCTACGTCACTGAAATATTTTTAAGTGCAGCAGATTCCTTTCATTTTTGTGTAGTAGATTTATCTCTGTTAAGCAGAATGCTGGAGCTTCTGGAGGCTCTCAGGTTCTGGCACAGAATTCTTTAGCCAGAAATAAAGACTTGGTTTGGAAGCACTGAATCCCTCAAGCATTGGTGGATTTCATCCCTATCACCAGATTTGGGGCTGGTAGAAGTATCCCCTCTTCACACCATAAGTGTTATCTTAAAATCTGAGAATCCTTTTCATGTTCTGTCAGGCCCTAAGTGATAAAAGAGAGATTAGAGAGACTTGGGGATTCTCTAGAAAGCAAGTACTTTTTTTTTTTTTTTTTTTTTTTTTTTTTTTTTTTTTTTTTTTTGCTTATTCTAAATTATAAAAAAGAAAAAATATTAAAACTGAAGTCTGAAATCAGGTGAAGATCAGGTTGAATGAAGTCAGTCAGGTCAAATAATGGTAGATATGACTATGGGGCTAAGGAAAAAAACCAGTAAGTGGTTGTTGTTTGTGACCTGTCTAAATATCTTTGTGCTGTGATTGAAATAGAAATTTGCAAATATTCTCAAATATTCTGTCAGGTGTGTGTGTGTGCATGACTTGCTGGTATTACCTAAATGTTGTTGTCTCCATAGTTTGATATCTTTCAACCCCAGCTCCTCAATTCACAATAATTTGTCTAGATCAATCTTAAGGAAGTGTGAAATTTGGCATCAGAATTTAGTACAGAATTTATTCCTGTCCTAAATGTCTGCATCAGCATGTCTGAATTTTCAGTAGTCCCTGGAGGATCTTCAATTATCCCTGAGGAAGCCTTAATGATGGAGATCATCTTCCCCCTGTGGGACAAGGGTACAGAACTCTGTTGGTGCTTCACAAACCTCCTGGAAACTTCAGGCACTAAGACTAATTGTTGTTAAAATGCCTTTTCTGACATTCACCTAAAAATGCAGATTTCCTGCTGCATCCCACTCCACAGAATTAGCTAAGACTGCCTTGTGTTAATTGAGGCCTGCATGTTAATTGAGGTCTATCTGCTGAAACTTTTGTAGGGTCTGAGTGTTTTTTTTCATTAGAAGTTATTTTGGGGAGTTTGGTTTTGTTCAGCTGGCTTATAAATGCAATTAGAATTAGCATATATATCTCTAAAGCTGTAATATTTCTTCAGGGAATTAAATTTTCAAGTAAATAGAAATGCTTTGATTGTGTTCAATATTTGCACATTAAATCTGAGCTCGGCTTTTCATCTTGGGAATCTAAACAAAGCCCAGCATTTTTATGCTTTAGGAACATTTGTGCTCTAGAGCTGTACTTGGTCTCTAGAATAAGTTATTTGCAAACCCAAATACTGGAAGTTGAAATCCAAACATTTTCCTTGGTTTTTCTTTGCTCCTTATGCTTTCCTCTGAAAGTGCTAAATAGATTCAGACGTTTCTCAGGCTGCAGCCTAGTCTTTGTTGAAAGCTTTGGGGGATTTAACACACTTTTCAACAGACCAGCCTCCAGCTTTTGGTATGTAAATAAGCTGCTGCTTAGCTCTTGTGTTTTATAGTTTTGATATAACAATTAAGGAAAAATTACTTAATCAGCTCCTGAATAAATGCCCTTTTCTAGGAACTGGGAAAGTCAGAGAAGTTAAATTCTAAGCCAGTAGGCAATTTGTGCTAAATCCTGAATCATAAAACCACTGGAGGAGTTTGGGTCCCTCCTTGTTCCCTGATCAAAGGAAGAATAGTCAGAAATTAAATGTAATTAGAAGAGTATTTGTTCCTTGTTCTTTCAGGATTACTGTGACAAGCAAAATAGAAGTAATATGGTTGATAACATTGAATATTGAATTCTTTGAGTAATAACTCTCCCAAAACAATTTCCCTAAGAATTTTCTCAAAAAGTGATACAACATTTTAGTAGTCAATCCAAGACTGACCTGGATTTATTAAAATTTGTTTAAATACCTCACACCTATCTCCTTGATAGAGATATTAATGGGAAATGCAGTAGACTTAGGAAGACTTGACTGCTTTTTCTTGGATTGAACTAAACCCCTTGTTCTGCCATTTTCTGATTGATGTGCTGTAAAACATAAATCCTCGATCATTAGAAGTGATTACCAGGTAGAAGATTTGCTATCCATAAGAAATTACATTATTCATGTGACAAAATTAATCATTGCTAAGTACTATGACAATACAGCAGTGAAGGTCACTGTGAAGATGTTTTTAACAGTTCAGTGAGGAAAAATTTGTCGAGGTGCATGAGCTAAACATATAATTTAACATAAAAGTAAAACATATGTGTTTTTGCCTTTATTCCTTTCCTGACAGTTGGTCATGTTCTGTGGTTCAGTCTGGCAATAGATTTATCTGAAGAAAACCTCCAGAATTTAGTCTTTTCCCAGTGCAGGATGCCATTTCTGCAGCTTGAGCCATGTGGTCCTTGGCTCTAGGAGCAGGGCTCTGCTTTTCTCAGGATCAAAGAATCCCAATCCACCATGTCAAAACCTCTGGGCAGTGGCTACTCTTGGAATGGAATCAGGTTGCATTTAGACCTAAATATTTCAGGCTAATGCATGTCAGCAACAAGAAAAAATAAAGTGGTTAAATGATGTATCAACAAAATATAACTTAGTGGGAAAAAATGATGAAATGTGTTTTATAGACAGAACGATTCCGTTATGTTTTTCAGCTTTTTACAAGGTCTTTTAAGGATAAACTCTAATTAAGAAATGACACCTAAATTATGCTTATTTATAACCTAACAACTACTCATGGCCCACAATGCAGACTTTTTTATCTAATTACACAATACTACTTAAACTCATGAAGAGGAAGGTGAAGAAGGACCAGCCTCCACCCTAAAACCTCCATCTTGCTTCATATATTTTACTATATTTCTAAAACCTTCAACTCTAAATTTTCTACTGTGTGATATTACACACTCCTATTCAAACTCCACACCCACAATCCCAGTTCTATCATTCAAATGGCATAGGTATACACATATAAAATATTGTTAACTTTATTTCAAATATGCGAGACGCTTCAAGTCTATCAATTTTTTACTTTAAATCTGGGTTTTTTTTGTGATGCTTGGTTGATACTTGGAGTCCCTGAGTCCATGATCTTGGTTTATATTTAGTGTACCTATGCATAAAGCAGAGAGAGTATGCACTATGAGAAAAAACTGGAAATCAGTGCAGCCTTCTCAACATTCCAGCATGGATTAATTTATTGGTCTGGGTTTCACTGGAACCCAGGTAGTTTATTGTACCATTATCCAGTTACACTCCTGTGCTTCTGATTTTCAGGAGAAGTTTCTTTAAACATCAATCTCGCTTCTAAAAATTGCTGTGAAATTCTAGATTTGAGGAGCTGACACAGAACAGACAATGCCCTTGCTTTCCTTGTCAAGCAAAGCACATAAAAATCTGGAATGAGCTCCGTGGAGCTCTGCACAACTGCCAGTGCCACCAACTGTCTCTTGCATTAAGGCAACCTCTGGGTGAGAACATAAAATGAGGGTATAAAAGAAAAAGCTCATTACTGCTTCTGGTATAGTTTTCATCAGCTCCAGTAGGAGTTAGAGTGGGTTTTGAAGCTGGAGTGAACTTGTCTGGAGGCTCATCTGCATTCTGAAAGTTGGATGACTTTGTTGCCTTCTCCTGGTTCTTCCTGCGCTGCCTACCTGCAGCTGAGAGCACAAATGCTGGAATGCTGTGCAAGGACTTCCTGCTGTGGGTGGTGTGGTCCTGAGCAAAAACTGGGATTGTTTAAAAGCAAATCTCATGGGCTCTTTGGGGTTTTATGTTAAGGTTGGGATTAAATATGTGAGAAGGTATTTTTTTTGTTTGGATTCAGATGTTTATTAGTTCTTATTTATGTTATAGTCTTACAAACAGTATTTTGACAGACTAAGAATGGAGTTGTATCTCTCTTTTTACAAGGTCTTTTAAGGATAAACTCTAATTAAGAAATGACACCTAAATTACTTTTATTTTTAACCTAACAACTATTCATGGCCCAAAATGCAGACTTTTTTATCTGATTACACAATACTACCTAAACTCACGAAGAGGAAGGTGAAGAAGGATTAGCTTCCACCTAAAAACTTCTATCTTGTTTTATTAATATTATTATATTCTAAAACTTTAAGTTTTCTACTGTGTGATATTACACACTTCTATTCAAACTCCACGCCCACAATCCCAGTTTTATGATTTAATTTTGGAAGCCTTCTCCATGGCCTCAGGTCACTGCAGTGTTCTCTTGGGGGTCAGTTCCTATCACCACAGAAAGTCTGAAATTCTCAGCAACCAGGGTTCCAATACAAATCCACACAAGTGGTGTGTCTAATTCTACAGGCTCCAGGGTGAGATGAGCCAGAGAATTGCTCTTTATTGCATCTCACTTCTCTCCCTTGGCATCCCTCCATAATGTTGTGTATCCACTTATTACATTTTATATTCAGAATCTGAATGAGCCAAATAAAGCTCTTCTCCAGCATCTCCCTCTGAGCCCAGACACCTGAAACACCGTGCTGCAAGCACCACTTCACTGAGCACACTTCTGTGATGGACAAATCAGGGTGCAGGGAGTCCTTGTTCTCCCTGTCACGAGAAACAGTCAGACCAAAGAGAAAACACCATGGTGACAATCTGTCAGCTGAGCCTTCTTTGCCTTTGAGTTCAATGGTCATGCATGTGGCTCATACTCATGGTTGAAATGAGTGATTGTTGTCAAGGTATTTTTGATGAGCAGGAAAACATAAATTATGTTGTTCTTATAACATCACAAACCTACAAATTCTGACATTGAGAACAAATGTAATTAAAAATAACAATAGAAGTGCAAAAAAAAAAAAGGAATTATTACTGTTATAACAGCTCATTTATTTGAAATTATGCCCACAGTCTTTTGTGGAAATACTGACTTCTGAGGCAAATATATAATAAAATTGTCATAAAGTATTTCTAAACATTGTAAATTGGCTTCTTCATAGTATCTCGTCCTGCTGTTGAAAGAACTGAAACTCAAAGTCAGCCCAAGTGACATGTCCATGTTTAAACTGATACATTGGGAAAAAACTAATACTGTGTCTGGGGCAGGGGCTCAAAATTGCTTTATATAACCAAAGACTTATACAGGAACTATGGGCTCTGTCTTGGCAAAATTAATAATTTAGGCAATATGGAACACCTTCACCTGAAAAGACCAAAGATTAGACAGAAAATCTGTTCTAGTTCCTAGAAATTAAGGCACTGCCTCAAACAAATCTTGTGTTTCTCATGCTAAGCACAAACTCCATCAGAGTGAAATAAAATCCCACTTTGCACATGACCTGGCTTGCCCCAGCACTGCTTTGAGCTAAGGAAATAAATTTGGGGTTGCCCAAAGAGAGATCACAGAGTGAAGCTTACTGTATCTTATTAAGGGATTCTCTGGAACGAGGTGAATTCTGGAACTGAAATGCAATTTCCAAATTATGTTTTGTGGTCCCCATTTTTTCCTTGGTGTGCGTGTTTGTGTGTGTGACAAACAATCACATTTTATAAAGTGACTGTTTGACCCAGTCACTGAGGGTCCAAAGCTCAGTGAAGGCTGGGGGAAGTTAGCATAAAGTTTGATCACTGCTCTAAATATTGTCACTGTCAGCATCTTCCAGCTTTGCCTGGGAATAAAATGTTGGAGGATTTCTAAAAAAAAAAAAAGTGAAAGGAACACAAAGCAAAATGCACAGATCTTGCAGAAGTGTATCTATGGAGCACATCCTTATTCACAAAGGTGAATATATTCTTCCATTTCAAAACCAATTTGTATTAGAAGGAAAAAAGCTGGTGCAGACCATTTTTAACCACATTCATGACCTTTTGTAAAACTGATGTGTATTAAAGATTCATGGGAGTTAAAAAAATACCAGCACCCCCCTCAGACAGACCTGTGGTATCCATTGAGTGATGCTGCTTTTAATTCCCCCTCCTCAGACTGGTTTTCTTTAATTATGATATATTCCTGCCCATGCACCACCCAGCTAGGAGGCTGTTGCCATATGCACTTAACGGCACTAAACAGAAATATATTCTGATGCAACTGAGATATTCCTGGTATCTAGTAACTGTGCAAAGCATGTGGCACACATACTCCAAGTGGCTCGGGAGACAAGTGCCAGCCTTTTTGATTAGGAGCTCTCCTGCATGAATTCCTTCTGGAATTGCCCTGTTTTAAGAATCTGTTGTGATATTAAGGTTGTTTATTATTCTGTGTTGTTTCTCATAACTAGACATCTTTTAAGCATCTGGTGGGTGGGTGGCATTGACTGAGGATTTTGAGACTCTCTGTAATTCTGGCACAAAAGTTACCCCGTGGATTTAGCACTGTTTTTGTATAGGAGTCTGAAGTGACAGAACCCATAAATAATGTACAAAGCTGTACATTACAACAGAAGGATACAAAGTTATGCCTCCTGTTAGTATTTAAAAAAATAAACGAGAAGGAGACATCTGAAAAAGTGCAATTGTGAAATTAGAGATTGGCTCACAGATGCATGTGCATTTCTGCTTAGCTATGACCTAAGGTACACCTACCAAAGGGTGTAATTTGATATTTTTATTTAAAAATCTGATGATAGAAGGTAGATTTTTAAAAGAACAGGTAAGGTCCCTCTTAATCTGAAGACAATATTCCCCTTTGGACTGGAGATGTTTCAGCTTTCTCTGGTTAATCAGTCACTGCTGATGACCTTGTCAGACCATTTAAAAATATCTTAACAATTTTCTCTTGCAGGTGCCATTCAAATCATGACTCTAACTTTGAGTTACGCTTTCCAAACCCTGCTGCTTCTGGCTGAAGTGGTGGACAGCTCTGGGCTCAAGTGTTTTTCAAGTCTTAGCTAGGCATGAAGGAGGCTTAAAACACAGGAAATCCCATTTTTAGCACTGCTATGCACAACACTTTTATTCTGTAGTTTGGTATAAATCGTTTGATTGGTTTCTTGCACATACTTTTGGAATGAATATATCTGATCCTTTCCAAAATTCTGTTGCCTCACTGTTTCTACAACATTGTGTTGTTTTCTGCCTTCACTAAACATTCAGTGTGCACTTCAAGTTCTCTTTGCAACAAGACTAATGTTTTAAGAACAAACTTATATAATGGAGCACTTGCCTGCCATTACAACCCAAAATACAGCTTTTTTTCTTTTGGCAGGACGTGTTCTGGGGGAGGGACAATGGTGAAGACCTACAGAAATCTAAAGATCTAAACAAGAAGTGAAACAAAGCAGCACAATTCATTAGTGGAAAACCACTTGAGGCACCAGTTAGTCTAATTCTCTACTGCTGCAGACAATTATAATCCCAGAAGAAGATTTCCCTGGCAGCATTTCAGGGGAAGGCTTGTATTTTCATTATGAGGGAGTACTCTTGAAAAATATCCTTAATTAGGTCAGGACTGACTGAGGTTTCTTTAGCACACGCTACAAGTGTCATCTTCTTTTTATCTTTGCTGTTGTCAATCTGTGTGTTGAAGTCTGTTACACAAAAATCAGAAGAAAGAAAATCATATGCAAAGAGTGGTGATTTGGACACTGCTCTGTTGCTCCACCATCTCTACTGAGTCACAGTCATTTTGTGACCTTCAATTTTCACCTTTTCTGAAAAATATTATTTTCCGTAGCTTTGGGAACAGTCAGTAGTGAGACATGTCTTGATATCTTTTGTAGCTCAAAAATATGCAATTCTGCAACAGCCGAATCATCAGAACCTGTTAAAAAGTGAAGATGGAATTTTTACTGGGCTTATTTCGCCACCTAAGCCTTATGTCTCCACAAACCCAGGCTCCTAAACACAGTTCCTAAAAATGTCCCCAAGTATGTTTGGTTTGGTGTGGATTCACTGCCTTTGTGAAGTGCTATCCTGTGTTCAGGGGGGGGTTTACCCTCCTTCCATTTCCAGGGAAGCCTTCTGACCAAGCACAAAAACACATGAAAAAGCCTTAAAATCAGTCTTTCAGTTACAAGAATGGAATGAGATGCCTCATATTCATATGAAGGTGGTTTGGCCATAATCTTGGAATAATTTCTGGTTGCTCCACATCCCAGAACGGGATATACTCCAGCCACTCTTTCTGCATCATTTTCAGATTATTGCATATTATTAATCTGTTCTTCCTCTGAGAGGCTCTAAGACCACAATGACCTAAAAATTATCACAAAGTAACTTTGACACAAATGCCTCCTCTTTTCTGAGACTCTTTTACCTTCACACCTTCACACCTCTAATCACTGAAGCTGGATTTGTAAAAACCCTGTCTTCCTTTATTTCATATCTGACTCACCCAAAAGAGCACCAGAGACACTCAGATACTGCAAATGAGTCCTGCAACCTAATATTCAGGGCTGCTGTGTTTTTTATTTGTTTTACTCATATTACCATTGGCTCCTCCAGTCTACACTGAACTTTGTTTGGCTTTGACAATAACTTTGTAGATCAGTTATAAGTATGGTTCATCAAGTTCTTGTTCTGGGTTTGCCAGCTTCACATGAGACTTTGAGAACCACACAGTATAATAAGGTGTTGCTTAAAAAACTTATTTCCCCAACTTGTAAGGGTTTCTAGTTTTTTTTCTAGAGTGGTGTTTTTGGCTTTTGAATTTTTAAATGGTTATGTGCACCTGCAGTGGTACCACCTTTTATTATTTAGTGTGCTATTTGTGGTAATATCAAAGTGTGACATTTATTTCTGTCTCTGAAAAAAGATTGAAATGATGAAACAAACATTCAAACTGCTTCTAAATGCTAAATTTTCTTGGTAATTAAATGAATGTTCAGGCATTAATGACCAGCTACTGTAATGTCCTGCACTTGCTGTAGTAAATGCTGATGCCTTTACGAAGGGAAGGTAAATTATATTAATATATAATAATAATTTAATATATATATTAAATTATATTGAGACTTTGTGTGTGAAAGAGTGCATAATTTAGCATCAGTGTCAGGTTGCACGAAGAAAACACTGAAGAAATGAGATTATTAAAAAAAATGCAACACAGCTAGGTTCTTAATTCCTTCAGGAGATCCTGCTGGTGTCTTTGCAGCTTCAGGTGCTCAGGTTTTATCTTGATACCTTTCATGACCAGGCTACTGGTGCTCTCCAAGTATCATCTGTAAATGGGTTTCAAATAGCTGTAGCTCTTCTAATATGTAATTTTAAGGTATTTTTAAACCCCAGTTCACTTATGGCCACTAACTCCAGGTACACAGGGGGGTGTTATTTACTCTTAGCTTAAAGTTTCTTATTTTTGATTGCCTATTCCTCTAGAAATCATGAAGTGTTCTCTGTTTCTGGAAAATCCTACTCATATTTATCTTTTCCACAGCATGTTTCAACAGTTGTAATTCAAGCCTATTTTGTGTTTCCTATGAGCCCTCACACATTGCATAAATTAAATTGTGAGGACCTGCATGTGACCGTAAATTCTTGCAATCGGTAGAGCAAAGGAACACTCTAAGAATTTGCCACTCCAGGCAGTAATTTTAGGTCTAATTTTCTCACAGAAAAACATTTATGAGTGACCCATTTTGTCTCCAGCTGTTCCTCATGTTGCAAGGTGCTTTTCTCATGAACAAAGTTTTTTCTAAATATTCCACAGTAATTTTTCAAAAATGTCCCTTTTCATCAAGTATAATTTAAATTTTTCCTGTGTGTGGGATATTCATGCTTCAATAACTTGTTGTTCTTTTAGAGACATCTTGGAGAGCTTGGAAGATGCAGGAATTTTGTTGTACTTTCAGTTGGAGTGGAACAGGGCCAGACCAGGAAATCACAGGTCCTTTTTTTTTAATCTTTTCACTTCCCACCACGTATTAAGATGCCCAAATGAAGGCACTGAATTTGCACTGTATGTGTGGCTCTGACCTTTCATCTGAAATTTGAGGAAAGTAGGACTGAGTGCCTAGGGAGAGCTCAGTTGGCAGCATTCTGAATCCCAAAAAAGCTCTCCCTGCATTTTCAGGGTGTGGGACAGTTTTTGCCTCAGAGTTTGTGAGTAGCCTCCCTGTATGGTGATTTGTCCTTTGATGAAATGTCCAGGTCAAGAAGATACTTATTTCATTATTTTTCTCTCAATTTCAGTAATCTCAGGCTTTGGCTTTTTAAAAAAGGATATGGTTTCCATAGTTACAAGTTTAAATCACCTTTGATGCCACTACCTTTGTGCACGTATCTTACAAAAGTATCTTGCTGTGTTTTTAGACAGCTTCAATTTTCAAATAATTTCTGAGGACAAGCTAAAATGTATTTCCTTTTCTAAATGTTTCTTAATTTTCAAAAACTCTTATCTAGAACTTGTAGGGATCAGAGTGCATGTATTTTTTCCCTTATCAAGTAGTGGAAAACAAAGATGCTCTACTAGGCTGGGATTTAGTTAGTGACAGACCAAGAGAGGTGCTTCTGTGCATGTTATTATAAACCTGAACACTGCCAAATGATCTGTTGAAAGTTTTATAGCCTGAGCAGTGCATTCTTTGCTCTGAAGTTTCATAGGATTGCTCCTGTGATCCAATCAATAGTTTGTCAATATTTGTTGTTATGATTAATTTTTCATAAATGGGTCTCCTGTGGAACTGAGTGAGCAGTAACAGGATCTGTATCACTGAGTGAAAGAACATATTCTTTTGACAAAATACCAAAAATTTCACTTTATAGCTTCTGGATTGCTGTCTCAAGACATTCGTGGTGTCCATCTTAATACTGGATCTAATGAGTGGACACAAAAGTAGGAAATATTTCTATATATATTTATGTATAGTTATGTACCTCTTAGAAAACGAACCAAACTTTTCTGTGTAAAAATAATTTTTTTCACACATTTTACTAATGAAATAATTTAACTGTCAAGGAGGGGAGAAGGATACACCAACCCAACTGTAAATATATTTCATCCCTGTGACAATATCATAGCTTGTTATCCTTAATTCAGGATTTTCAAGGTCTTCATCCAAATAATTTGGGCAGCTGCCATGTTATGAGGTTTATTTTTGCACAAATTTAGTGGAATGGTAATTTTGGATCAGATTTCTGACAATTATAAGGACTTTTGAAGAGCAGTCTCTGCAATAATTGTTTTAGGCCCATTTCCCTTAAGTTTGTTCTGACTGAAATAATAAAATGAGCAAATTGAACCTCTGTCATTTTTTAGTCTGCAGTAATTTTAACTGCAGTAATTTTTTCTTTTTTTCTTAATTTTAACTGCTTTTATTATTATAATTTTGTAATTTTAACTGCAGTAATTATTAATTATTTAAAATTAACTATTAGCAATTAATTATTTAAAATTAACTATTAGCAATAACTTAATAATAATATGCATTATTATATAATGTACATCTATAAAATAGTCTTTTATTACATAATGACCAATTATTTATTATTGACGATTATTACTTGTACATTTATTAATTTACAATTAATTTAATTTATTAATGTTCAATGCAGTTATTAATGTAATTTTAAAACTTTAACTGCAGTCATGCTGAAGACATCCAGGTGAATCTGTAAATTCTTTTTTTGGTGGAGGGAAGTCTGTTTCATACTGGAAATTTTCAAAATGTCACACCATTTTTAATGGTTTGTTCTGCAGGTCTCTGTAAAAATGAACAAGGTATAAAATAATAAATAATATCATTGTTATTTTTGACTGCTAATGCTTTCAAAGGTTATGTCACGCAGAGAACACTTTCCTTATAACTGCCAAGTATATTTGATAAGAAATGCAGTTGATCTGGCTGGGATCAAAAATGGCCCAAGAAAAATTCATTCAATTGGAAAACTTCTGCCCCATCTGAACCCCATTGAAAGTGATAACATTGAATGGAAGACAGGTTGTAGGTGAGGCTGGATTTAAAATGGAACAGAGTTTGTACTGCTAAACAGCATTTTGTCAGTGTGATATGAATTTTTGTGGAGACACCTGAGCTTAGCTCAATTAGAGAGTGGTGCCAATAACACCATGGTCAAGGTTGTGATCCCTGTATGGACCAATCCCTTCAGATTTGGACTCAATGATCCTTGTGGTCCCTCCCAATTCAGAATATTCTGTGATATAAAGGCCCATGTGCATGCATGCACACCATTTTATCTTATTTTCATCTTATTTTCTGTGATTTATAACTAAAATATACAGAATGCAATTACTACTGACTGTGTTTATGTAAATGCTATGTACTATATTAGAATAAGATATGATCAATGTTCAAATATTTCTGCTCATGCTTAATGAAGTTTCCACACAGCACAAGTTTTTGACAGCCACTAATGAACATTTGTTCATGTTTTAAAAGACATTTACATTGAATCAGCTGAAAAAAAATTACTGTTGACTGCTGAGCTTGTTTTCAGTTCCACAATGCAATTTCTTCATATCCTTGCATTTGAGACTACTTATTTCTCATAGACCCTTTCATCATAATCTTCTTGTGGAATTGTTTTACTCTAAAAAAACCTTGACTTTAACAAAAGAAAGAAAAAAATTTCAAAGGTAGTTCTACTTGTTCTTAAGGGAGAATACAATACTTATGAATTATATTAATTGACATAATTTGAGAGATTAGAAATGAAATGAATCAGACTATTTTGAAAGAGAGGTTAGAAGGGAAATGATACAACATTTTGAAAGATAAGAAGCAAATTGAGCTTATTTTACTAACAGCAGAAATTTTTAGTTGTCTGCATAAAAAAGGTATTGGTATAAAACTTGGTTTTTTGGACATGGTATTTTACACTTGACTTTCTTATGTGACAGTGCAAAATAATGAAAAAATCTGAATGACTGAAGGGGACTGATGAAATGTGATATTAAGTTATACTTTGGGCAGGTCACTTGGTAGTTTGAGAAATCCATGCCCTGTCATTGCTTCTGTGATTTAATTTTAAAAAGGAAAAATAAAAGACAGATATGTTTTGTAAATGTGTTGGATTTTAGACTTCTTTTGTACAGTGGGGTTAGAGCGGCACACATAATTCTGTATCCAGAATTTCCTTGATAGTTCTTCTGGTTCATTCAGAACCATTCCAAGTGAATTTCTGTCAGTTTTCAACCCAAAATCTGGGTGGAGCCTGTCAGACTTTTCTGCTCAGGCAAAAACGTGACCTGGGAAAGAGATACTGAAATTAAAAAAAAAAAAAAAATAGAAGTAATTGGGTGACAACTTGCCATTCCTGGCTGTGCTTGTGGTCACTGGTGGATTGTGTGTCAGGGAATGAAATCCCCTCCCAGTGAACATCTGGGGAGGTCCAGCAAGGACACCACTCCCAGCTGCCGTTCCCAAGCATTTCCCAGCAAAGTGCAGCCCTGTCTCTCTCTGTTTGTACCATTAAGGAAAACTTGGGAAGTACTTTCCAAAGCCGAGCTTGCAAACTAAACTGCAGCAGAATTTGGGACGCCAAGACCCAGGAGCTTGCTGGAGACGTTGTTTTGTGGCATTCTCCAGGATTTCTCTCCCACACAAAGTTCCCTTTTTTCTGCAGGCTATAAAATATCTCCCTTTCACCAGCTCACCACTCCCTGGCACCTCCCTGCTTCATCCCCTTCAGCATCCTCTTCACTTCATAGGTACCAATCACCTCTCTCCTCAGAGACCTTCTGATGAATGTTGGGCCAGCTAAACTCTGAGAAATGGTTGTGAACGTGCACTTGGCTTTGTAAAATAACTCATTTTCAGACCCTGCAGAAGGCCTGCTGTGCTTGAAAGCTTGGAGATTTTTTTTTCAGCCATACCAGCTGCTCTGGGAAAAGATATTTCCTCCTCCCACAAACCCTGTTCTGCATTACCAGCTTGCAATTTTAGCCTTGTGTGTTGATGAAAATTAAAACATGTCCACAGAACACACAATGAAATACATTGTTAACATAACTTTGCCTATTTGATCTTCTATTTCTTTACCAAGCAAGGAATGATTACTTTTAATGTGTAATAATTTTTCTCCATGTATATGAATATCCATATTTGAAATGTCTTCATACATGTATATTTCACCCACTTGTTGTCAGACAGTTTAGATTCCTTTTTAAATTACAGACACAAAACTTCCTTTGATATAAAAACGATGTGGGGCTGCAAATCTTCAGAAGATTTCCCAAAGCTCCTTTAATATTTGAGCTGTAAATCTGAGATTTAAGAAACTTTCTTGGAGAACTATTGGGGTTTTTTTCCAATATCCCCAACTGCAGAATCTCTCTGTAGGGATTCTCTGGGCAGTCACTTTGTCTGAGCTCCTGGTGAGCCACAGGAATATCTAGCAATACTTGGCATAATTTGAATTTCACAAATAAAATGAAAGAAAACTTTCCAAAAACCTTTCATTGTGCAAAAGCTGCCTTGAAACCACATTCTAATACTTGTAGAGCTTTAGCCATTGCAATAATAATAGGTATTGTCTGTTTTTAGGTGATGTTTTCACCTGGAGATGTTCTGGTACCCTGTCTGATAAGGAACTGAGCTACAGAGAGATGTGGTATCCTCCGTGGCAGAATGAATTCTGGAATTCCAAGTCTCCTCTTAGTCCTGCATTCTCAGCTTGGCCATGCTCTCTCCTTGGGAGGACGTGGTGCCAGATGAACACTTCCCCCTATAGAATCCATTGTACTTCCAAATATTTAAATTTCCATCAGGCTGGAGGTGGAAGTAGCTGATTTAGATTCCCAGGGACAATGGGTCTTGTAAGGGAAGTGTCAGCAGCCCATAAACCACAGGAGTGCTGCACTTGGCAGCCTGAGGTTCAAATAAACCTGCCAGCTAATGATGAAAGAAGATGCAATGGTCTAGCATGGTACAGTAAATATTTCCTTTAAAAGGAATGGCTGCTGAATACAGCAGGAGAACATGGGCAAAATAAATTCTTAACACCTAGCAGAGAGACAATCCTATTCTGCAAATATCAGAGTGCTTGAAGTACAGCACGTTCCCAGATGTGTCAACGAGTTCACTGATGGCATCACCTTATATTTATGATTTATTCTTGTTTTTCTCTGTCTTGATTTCATGGTCAGCACCAGAAATCCCAAAGAATTTTTTATCCTTCCCTTACCTGCTTGGCTGTGAGGTTTTTTTTACTACCTGAGGTGGGGTTTTTTTTCTGTTCAGCTTTGGTTTTGAGGTTTTTTTGGTCTCTGAATGTGATGTCATTCTTGCTTTTGGACCTGTTGTGTTTGTGGGATGTGTTACTGTACATTTTCCTTCCATATTTGCAGTCTAATTAAGACCTATTCTAACCAGAGCTGACTGAAGATTTAATTACTTACTATATGACTATCAAAATGCTTTTTGGAAAAGAGGATGGATTAATTGAATAAATAACGGACATGTGCAAAATTTGGTGAGTGTCTTTTTATAAATTATTTGTCTAGATATAAACCATTGATTTTCTTAAACAGTGTAAGTTGGGTTTTTTTAATGTTCTTCCTGGCAAAATATCCAGCCTGAAACTTGGTAAAAAAAAGGTTTTCTTCCGTATGCAAAGTCTAATTTATATTCTGACTTGGAGACCTCAGCTACTGAAAAAAATAGGAACTTTATCACATACCTCATGTCTTGGAGAAATACAAATAGAGGGTGAATGGGTGAAAGCAACAGCCAATCTGAAGGTGTTGAGCAATTCAAGGAGAAGAATATGGTGATAAGAAAACACTGAACAGCTGACTCTGAATAGTGAACATGCCAAAAAAATCTGAATTCAGTTTGGTTATTGTTCATTAGTATTTTAGCCAGATATAGAGAAGTTAGAGGCACTGAGGTCAAAGCAGATGCAGAAGAATATGCAATCATAAAATCAGTGACAAGTGATTCAATAAATTAACAAAATGCTGAATTTTAGGTTGGTGTTGAGGTTTTAAATTAACACAAACTCCTGCAGAGTTATTGTGTGGCTTAGTTGGAAGGAGCAGAGATGAAGTTTTTGGAGGAGGTTTTGTGATATTTTCTGCCCTGTCCATTGAAACTGGGAAGTTCCTAAAGGCAGAGGCTGCTGAGGGAGAAAGCTGGGTGCAGTTGGAGGGGATGTGACCTAGAAATGGCTGGTGCTCCAGGTTTGCAGCAGTGAATTTCCTTAGGGGTAAATGAAGCTCATGCTGGGCTTGAAGGAACCAGCTGTTTATTCTGGTCTTGGGAGTTTTCAGGGATCGCCAAGATAGATCTCAAGTAGCTGTGTGGGATAAAGGGAGAGGTTTTTTTAAGAACATATTTACTTTCTGATATTGGAAGGAACCCTGAGTTAAATGTTCCAAGAAGCCTGGGTCTTCCCTTAGCAAACCTCCTCCCCAAAATAGGCTCTGTGGGGAAGATAAGCTTCTGTCAACTTCTGATCTTGAAAAATCCATTCAAGAGCAGCCTTAGTTTAGATCACATTCTGCCTTTGTTACCCAGAGCGCTGGGCAGACTTTTCTAGATCTTTTGCAGCCTCTGTGCTATTTCAAAACATGTGTTTTGTCCCACAGTTTTCCAGTTTCATTGAGGTTTTGCCCCATTTAAGCCCAGGAGCAGCCTGCACAGAGCTGCTCTCTGTGCCTCTGTTTCTCTCAGCACTGCAGTGCCCCTCCAGTAATAAGCATGATGCTATTCTCACCGTGTCAGGGACAAAATATTTCTATGAAATACCCTGGAAATGAAAACTCTCTGCATTGTCAGTGTGAAAATATGCAGAAGGCATGCATGACTGAACAGGCAAATATAACGAGCTACTGGGAAGTTTAATTTTGGAGATACATGGTATTGACTGACAGTGGTGTAAATGGTGAACAGACCTCTGCAAACATTTACTGTCATTACTTGTCACTGCTTGGATTCTTGAGAGAAAAGAAGTCGAGAACAGTGCTACAGAGAAGTAAGAAATCATTTTAAGTGTCTCCCAAGCTCTTTACTTTGTCTAATAGGACAGCAGATATCTCTGGATCCCTTTCTAAACACGCTTCAGACTGCATGAACTGTATGAGAAAAGCCTCATTCTTGCTGAAGCTAGAGGGGGATTTTAATAGCAACAGGGTTATTATTCCATCTAAATCAATAGAGGGAGTTTCTGTCTTGTTTAAGAAAAACTGAGTGTGACTGCTGGAGCAGTGGGAAAGGAGAGAGATGCAAATTAGCCTAATAGCTAAATCTATAGTAAGACACAAAGGTCTGGAAATGAGATAAGCACCTTTGAAAGTGCAATCCTCAGATGCCCTTCTTGCCCTCCCAGTCATGGAAGGTTTTATTGCAGATTGTGTTGCAGTGCTGTTTCCCAGCCATCCAGAGCCTCCTCCTCCTTCCCAGCCAGCCAGACTCTTCCTTTCCTGAACAGCAGTGTCCTCTGCCTGGCACCTGTGAGCAAGGGAATATCTAGCTCATGAGGAAAAGTTAAAAGTCACTTTTGGTCACTTTCCTCAGCTTACATCTCTTAACTTGGCAGAGGTATTGAGAATGCACTTAGTGCAAACTTTTAATGGTAGGTGACCACCTGAACCCCTGGAGAGCTTTTGATCCCAATACAATTCCCAATACAATTAATGTCTGAGGAGGAGGAGGAGAAGGAAAAGGCACCCTGGATCTATCTCCAGAAAATCCATTCTAATTGATACAACACCCTCAATCTCCTTTCTTTCACTTCAGCATCAGTTCAACCTTAGAAGTCTACAATTTCTATAAGGGACTGAGAGTGCTTTGAGAAGATTTAAATTTGCACAATGAGCAGCTTCCTGAGAGATGAGGATCCTTGCAAACCAAGCAAGGAGCTGAAACCCGTTTGTCTCTGACATTCTACAGGAATATTTTAATCATTAGCTCTTGTGGAGAGTGGGTAACATTCCTGACATCTTGTGAAAGTGATGTATCCCTGTTAATATTATTACTGTATTTGTTTATTTTAAAATCCTAAAGCTCCTGGGGTTAGGGAGGTGAATCCTACAGCCCAGTGAAGTTATCAAGCACCTCATGGTTGTGAGATGTACAGCACCTGCCACCCTGATGTGTTATTTTGGCTGGGTTTTTTTGGCCTCTGCTCTGGGAGCTAGCTCTTTTAAGGGGTCTAATATTCACATAATCAGTTTATATATTTACCTGAGGCACTGGTTTACTTTGAGGTCTGTGGCCTCTAAAATCAGGTGTTGTGTAGCCAAGCATTGCACTGCACATTGTTGCTTTGTAGACAGTTCCCAAGACTTTAAACAACTAATTGAAACCACAGAAGCAGAAGGAAAAAACCCCAAAACTATTAAAGGCCCCCTGTCATATCTTCCAGCCAATGCAGGGTTATTCTGCAGTAGTTAGAGCAGTCTTCTAAAATGCCACTTGAAAAAATGGGCTCCTTTCCTGGGGAAGCAAAAAGTGAGAAAGACTGCTGACACTGTGGAATGATTTCTGTTTGTTAGGAAAGTTCACTTTGGGGAGGGGAGAGAGAGTTTCCTGCAACCATTACAGCCCCATCAGATGCAATATTATCCCAGTAATGATTGTTATGCCTAATAGTCATGGACAGCAACTTTATTCATCCTAGAAAGTGCACAAAGGATAGCAGTCTCCCAGACACCAGGCTTTCTCTGTTAAATTTGCCATGGATGGTTGGGCTCATCAGTCTGCGTGCATCTCTGACTGATACATCATGCTGGATGCTTTAGGCAAACACACACTAATTAGTAGAACAAATAGAAAACCCCGAGGATGCCCATGCTTAATGACATTGCCCATACTCTACACTGTCTCTACAACAAATTACTCACTTCATGGCTGTAGGCAGTGCAGGTTAATTTGTCTATATCAGTTGCTAAGTTGAAGCATTCATTTTTAGCAAGACACTCTGCTATGCCTTTCTAGGAAACTTTACAATGCTTTTGAACAAAAAAGTACCAGAAGTAACAGCCCAAGCCATTGCAGGAATTAAAAACTAAGAGACATAAAATCTACTGGAAGCTAAGAGTCACTAGATGCTGATGAATTAGTTACCATATAAAACCCCCAAAAATCTGAAAAGGACTAAAAACACTTTGAGGAGTGTTGAGTTAGAACACAACACTGGCTCAAAACAAAGGTGGATTGTGCAGAAGCCTGTGCAGCTCCTGTCAGGAATGCTTTAGTCAGGTAATTGCTTTTCAATCAATCTCAGCAAAAGAAATGAGAAGTCAAATATCAAATTAATCAAATTCACAAGCATCTTTGACTGAAGAACCCGCATAAAGCAAAGCTTGTTCTCATAAATGAATGAGGTGAAGATCATGGTCAAATGAGACCCAAGAGTTTATGACATTGCTGAACTGCAGTCACGTAATTACCCACATGAACATGGGTCTTTGGAAGCATGAAACTAAATATTCTGCATAACTGTGCCAACTCCAGGCTTCAGTAGCAAAAGCAGGCCGAATATTGTTGCCTTAAAGATGATGGATTGATTTGCCCTCGTGCTGCCAGGTTGGGTGGGAGGTAAACTGTGAAGAGAGCAGACTGAATGGAACCTGGTGTATTGCACTGGAAAGTCAGGAGTGCTCATTTTCCTTCCTCCAGGGGGATGGGAGGAACAGAAAAAGCACCTTGTGCTGCAAAGACCTCTTCTCCTTCCCTAATCAAGCTCCTCAGCAGTGGAAGTCCCTGCAGTCAGCCCCAGCCACTTTAGCAGGTGCTTTTACAAATGGAATTTTGCCACTCAGTTTGGTACCAGAGCTTGACTGCCACCCTTCACAGATATGGAGGGACATTGCCAGTAGCTCCACCAATCAACCCAACCAACCCCATCTTTGTTGGCATAATCTTTAGTGAATGAAGAATTTGAGGCTGTGACAGTTTATGTTCTTTATAAGTGTGTAACAGATTGAAATATAAGCAAGCTTACAGTAGTAAAGCTCTTGGAAAGTAATCTTTCAGAAAATAAAGGTCCTGCATCCTCACAGACACCTAAATAAACACCTTTATTTAGCACAGAACGTGAGGTTGTTGCTAATCAACTTCCAAAGGCAAGTTTGGAACCCCAAAATTTGCAAATTTGATGCTAACAAATGCCTTAGTGGGGTCCTAGGAGGACTTCAAACTGCTTGTTGTTTCTCATGCTTCTTGGAAGTTGTGTGTAAACGCAGTTGTATTCCCCCATCTGCTACAGTCCTGTCCTGGAGAAAGGGGTTAGAAAGGGATTTGTGCCCTCTTGTGCATCTGTCATCCTGACAGCATTCAGGTCCTGCTTGAAGACCCTTCCTGCTTTCTCCTCCACTTACAAAGCAGTGGAGGGAGGGAGAGGGAGAAGAGCATCTTAGGATCAAAACCCTGGAGTTAGGGACCCCAGGGCTCTAGGTTCACTTTCTTTTTTCCCACCGTTGTAACCTTCTTTTGTGGGTTTGGATAAGTCATTCAGCGTCGCTGCGCCTCAGTGTGCCTTGTGTAAAGGCAAAATAATGAGCCCCGCTTTCTGCTGCGTGCATCTGCCGGGATTTTCCCGAGCGCTGGAGCAGCCCTCCCACGCTCCCGAGGTGACGCTGCTGGGAGCCTGCGGCTCTGACGGGCTGGTGTGCACATGGACCTGGTGTTTGTGCCACAGCATCCCTCGGTGTCCCTCTGCCCCCTCCGCGGTACCCGAGGAGCGGCAGCGAGGGCTGTCTGTCCGTCCGTCCGTCCGCGCTGTTCGGCTGGTGATGTTCACCGTGTCTGCTGCTTGGCAGGAAGACGCGGGGCTGGAGGGGTGTGGGGGAATTCTTCGAGCCCTGTTGTCCCTCCGGTAACTGCAGACTGTGGCAGGAATGCGGGTGATTAATGTCAGCTCTGCGGGCTCACCCGCGCTGGTGTCCGGGAGGCGGCAGCGTCCCCAGCGCCGCTCTCCAGCCGAGCCCGGCAATTCAGCCCGAGCAAACACACCGAGCTGCTGATCACACGCTCTGAAACAAAACAGCACTTCACTCCGGGATCTGGGCAAGATCAGACTTCCCTCCCTCCCTCCCTCGCTGGCTGCTCCCCTCCCCTCCCGCCGTCCCCTCCCTCTCTGCCCCCTCGCTGCTTTTCCCCTCCCTCTCCCGGCAGAGCCCAGCCGGTCCCTGCGCTCCGACCCGCCAGCCTCACGCTGGGGCCGCTGCCGGCTGGGGCTGCCCGGAGCGCTCTGCTCGTCCTGCCGTGCCCCTCTGCCCTGCCAGCCCCCTGCCCTGCCAGCCCCCTGCCCTGCCAGCCCTGTGCCCCTCCTGCCCTACCAGCCCCAGCCCCCTGCCCTGCCAGCCCCCTGCTCTGCCAGCCCCCGCGCCGCTCCCCAAAAGTTGTGCGGGGCGCCGAGGATGGGAGCGCATCTGCAGCCGCTGGCCCTGCGGCTCCTGGCGCTGACTTTCCCCTTGGTGGCCAAGGGTTTTCCCGACGAGACCTTGGAGAAAGCCGCGAAGTCGGAGGGATATTGCAGTCGGATCCTGCGAGCCCAAGGCACCAGGAGGGAAGGGTACAATGAATTCAGCCTCAGGGTGGAGGGCGATCCGGAATTTTACAAGCCTGGAAACAGTTACCGGGGTAAGTTGGACATCCCCCGCATCCCATCCTAGCGATAATGGTGAGGAGAAGTGGCTGTGGGGCTGCGGCGTGTCTCTGCCTGTCATCCCCGGATCCCTCTTGGCGTGTGCGTGTGTAACTGCGTGGGCTGAGGCAGGGAATGCACCCCACGCATCGCTTTATTGGGGATGCTCCCGTGGCAGGCGAGAGGAGCTGGGTTTCAGTGTGTCGCTTTACTCCCAAGCGTTCCTCATCAGGAGGAATTTCCTCTCTTTCACGAACCCTCTCCGCAGGCTCGGCGCTCGCACAGGGTCACAAGTTGCAGCGATGCAAAGCACGCTCTTCCCCCGTTCGCCCGCTTCTGTGGGATTCCTTCCCATCCCTCTGAATGTAACCCAGGGCACGGGAGAAGCTTTAGCCTTCAGCAGGAAGGAGAGGAAGCTCGGAGCTAATCGTTCCTGCCCTGAAATATGAATGTTAACATAATGAGTTAGCATATGGGCAAACATGATGCAGCACACTGCCAACTTCCCACATTTTCCACTTACGTTTATCCCACCCCATTTCAATTTTTTTTTTTAAATTTTTTTTTTCCTGGGCAAATGAACAGATGGTTCAAACAGGAAAGAGGCAGAGACAGTGCTAACGACCACTGTAAATAAGAGATGGAGGCGTTCGTTCTTCCCTGAGCATGTCACATACAGTCCTTGGAATGAACTTCCGAAGCACATTTGGGTGTATTTTACTAATTAATAGGCAAAGACAGGTTTTGGTCACTTTTTCTGCCTCACTACATAATGCCTTCAGAAAGAAACCTTCTTGGAATGTACTGTTGATCTTGTATTTTAAAAGCACTTTAAAAAGAACTTGGACATTTTTAGGTATCATGACTAACGTACTTTTAGGAAAAAAAGATATTGGGAGAATCTTCTAAGTGTTTCTTAGGTCCAGGGTTAAGAGCAATGTTTTCCCATTGCATGAACATGGGAATCTTAATATATATAGGGAGAAAAGAGTGTGCATGTAGCATAATCATTCAAAGGCTGAGAAATACATCTGCAGCAGTGGTTCACCTGTTTTGAGCACGAGTCTGTAACTTTGCATGCTGCTGGTTCAATTTTTTCCCCCAAAACTGTTTTAACATGATATGAGGAAATGCACATTATCCATAAGCTGGGTAACTGTTCCAGACATTAGTATTGGTGCCTCAAGTCTAGAAGATTTCATGTGGTGTGTCAGCTTGATACATCTACCGAGCAGGACAAACATGTGCCAAGTTTTTTTGATAGTGACAAATGTGAATGTTCTTTAAAAGTTTTAGGATTCATTTCTGTGAAAGTGTTACTGGACACTTTCAGTCATCTACCAAAGAAGTTTCTATTGCATAGAAATGTAGGAAGAAACTCCCAGATGAATTAGCAGGACTAATTTTCTGGAGATATTAGGTCTTGGCATTAGGAACTCAATTAATAAAATCACATTAGGCTATTATAGCTGCTTGGAAGTGAGAAAATTACAGCTAATAGCAAAAAGTTAAAATGTAGAACAGAATATGTGCCTACATCTCTGATCCTTGGGACTGAAGCATTCGGGTGGCAGGTTGGGGTGTGTAGATTGTTCTTTAAGGACACATTCTTGAATGCTTGGAAGAACACAAATAAATGTTGTTGTAACATAGCAGTACTTAAAACTGACAATATACTGAAAGTTTTGAGAGCTTGCTTTCAAAGCCATTTCTGCAGTCCACCTGGAACTTCATTACTGTTTTATGCAAAGGATGGAAAATCCAACTAATGATTTTAAAAAATGAGATATCATGACAGGTCTGTGGGGTTTTGTTTGTTTGTTTGCATTTATTTGTCTGCAAATTACTCTATATGCAACATGGCAGAAGACTTGCACATCCTCCTTAGCACTGGAGCCAGATGTTCCTGTTTCCATGGCCCTTGCCTGAATTGATGCATCTGGATCCTTGGCACATTCCCTAGTGGGCTCTTGGAATAAACTAGTATTTTCAAGGTGGATAACACAGGAATTATCTGCACATGCAAATGTGCTCCACGAAAGCCTCAGTGCAGGGACATCCATTTATCTTCATGCCATCAGTGGATGTGACCCTTCAGACTCCCAAGGAGGGACTATCTCAGCACTCTTGCAGTGTGGGAATGAGGAGACCACCGTTCACAGCCGCTGTTTGGGGGTGTTTTTATGGCTCCCCTGCAGTTATTCACCTTTAGATCAATCAGAATCTATTTGTCCTGAGGGGGAAACCCTGGGGGGATCTGCGGGTAAGGAGCTGTGAAGCCTTGGTTTTCCACCTCTGGAGCTGTGATGGAGAACAGCGGCCCTGGGCATGGAACAACTTCTCTGGGTGGGTTTTCACCTCTTCTGACCAGCAGCAGTGAATAAGGGCATGCTCTCCTGTCAGACAATTAAAAATGTCCCCCTGTAGGACCAGGTTTGTGGGCACACCATCCTAGGGTCCAGATCCTCTCCTCCCTGCTGGGTACCTTCAACCTTGCTGGAGCTGCTCTTGCTTCCACTGAAGGTCAGGGTTCTCAGAGGCACAAATGAGCCTGAAGTTTGGATGGTGATACAGGGTAATGATCCTTGAAAATACTCACTCCTGGCTTTATTGATTGTAGAGTTAGATTAATGATTGCATGAGATTTCCATGAAAAAGTGAGGTAAGTTTCATGCCATTAAAATGTAAATAAACTTGCTTCTACAAAAAGGCAGTAGTGTGCCCATTTCACATGCTAACATGGAGTTGTCATACTTTCTGCTGTGACATCATGAAGTTGTTATTCTGAAGGAGAAAATGAGTACTAGACTAGTACTAGCCTAGTAGTAAGGTTATACTAGTGTAAGTATAACCCTTACATATACCTTCTGTGTGGATGCTGTCTCTGGTTTTAATGACATTTACACTTGTAGGGCAGTTCACTTTCTCAGCTTTTGAGGAAGGGCACATTTAAGGTGTTGTGCTCCATTGCATTGCTTTGGGGACTTCTAAGCAATGTTGAGTCTTTTTCTTTGCATTTCTTTCTTCCCCACTCCATGTGCAAACACTTTTTAAGCAAGCACTCATCCTGCAACTACATCAGCCGTTCCCACATTTCACAAAATGTGGGTGAAATCTGGAGCGTGTATTTGTTGGTACTTGTGCAATGTACAACACGGGATGTGCAGTTGTGTAGGATGAGAATAATCAGATTTCCTGCCTGAAACCAAAGGAGCAACTGCTTTGATCACCCCACCTTCAGCTTGGGACACTGGGGAAAGAGGAGCATGTTGGAGGCGTGTGCCAAAGTGCAACTTGTAAAGTAATTAGAGATTTGCCAGAGGGATGGAAGCAGACAAAAGTAACTGCTGATTTGTAATCTTCCCTTTAAAGCGAAATCCTTAACGCTGAGGCTTGCGCTGAGGTTTAACTGATCCTTGCAGGAAGTTCGTATCATCCAGTGAAAGTTAATGAGTGTGAAGGCGGCGTGAGCAGGACACAGCTGTTGTTTGAAGCGGCGGAGTTTAGCCCAAGAGCTCTCAGCTCTTATGCAACAAAGAGCCGCTCCCTTGTGAAAAACAGATGTGCCCTGACAGCTTCCCAGGGCTGCCCGTGCAGGGCGAGCCTCTGCTCTGTGTGGAAGCCCCGGTGCCGAGGCCGGGGCTCCAGAGGCAGCTCCGGGGTTGGGACAAGCCCCGAGCTGCGGTGCCGCCGAGCGCACGGACGGCTCCGAGCACGGGCAGAAACCCTCCCAGCTCACATTCTGGCCTAGCTCTGGGCTGCCAAAGCACACATCCCTGAAGGTGTAAACCCCAAAGCACAGGCGCTGAATGGCTGAATCCCCAGGAGCCTGCTGTGCTGGGGCTGTCCCGGTCCCCGCCGCGCTCCGGGGCAGCCGCGCACGGACGGAGCCGGGTGAACCCCGGGGCTGGGGTGGTTTGTTTGGCTTTGGGGCTGGATTCGGGCTGGGGATGGCTTGTTTGGCTTGAGGCTGGATGAGATCGAGCCCAGCTGCCTGGATGCGGCTGCTGAGCGAGCACACGGGCTGGGGGAGGGCGGCATCCCTCCCCGCGGAGCGAGCGCGGATTTATTCGGGGTTAGAATGACTGCAGCCGCAGCGGGGGCACTGCTAACCCCGGGCACGCAAAAACTGCGAGTCAGGCTTTGGAATCGCCTTCCTTTCCGATGTCTGTAGCATTTCAGGTCTTCTCTGTTTCATAGGTAGGTGTTTAGGGTTTTGAAAACTGTAACTTTGTGAGGGAAATGAAAACTGTTGAGTCAACTCACAGCTGGATTCTCTGCTTGCTTGCACACACATTTAAGTATTTCTGCTGTAACCTTTAACTCACAGTGATTCAGAGTCTTTAATTGCATATGATATGGAAAAATTTGTTGCATGTACAAGGCCTTTATGGCAGTTAATTTCTAAGAATCACTGCTCAAGCAGGAGAAATGTGCTCATCTCTGAGTTCAGCAGTGTGCTGCTCTCAGTTATTGCAAACGAGAGGCTGCCTGTGGGTTTTCATTCAGCCAGAGCTGCAGAAGTTTACAAAGCTGGACTAATCATGCTAATTATTGGCAGAAAATGAATTAATGATTTGGAGCGATACTTTTTAAAGTAAGCAGGAATTTTAATGGCATTATGCTGCTATTCCATTTTGGAATATAATATGTGAAATTTTCTTTCTCCCCCAAAATCACGACATTTAAGCTCATCATGAGGTTCCATGGAATGAAAAGTGTGGTGAAAATCTTGAGGGGGACTTGCTATTGTGCTCATCACTACCCCAGATTTGTACAGGTGTTTGCAGGTTTATAGATCAAAAAAGTGGCACTTACACAAAAGTTTGAAAATTGAAATCAATCTCTCCAATCCTTTCTTTTTTCCATGTATAGTCAGAAAACATATAGATATTTGTACCAGCACTGTGAGTTTAAGACCCAAGTGCAGCTGAATAATGCTATATATTTTCAATTAGCCTATTTTATATTTTTTTGCTACTGAATTTCTAGATCAAAGAGCTCTCCATATGTTCCAAATGAACTCTGGGGCATATTGTGAAATCCATATCTTTTAAGGGCAATCTGTAATTTCTGGCAGTGTGATTCAACCCCTTGCAGCCTATTTGTGTGAGAGGGAGTCTCTTGTGGATACTCTTCTATGGAGCAGCCTTGGTGTTTGTAATTTGCTCTGAAAACTGTGGGTGGTCTTCAGTTTTTATTGTGCCTGTCAGGGTTGGAGAGTGTGACAATAAAGTACCATAAGTGACTCTGCAATTTATGCTTAAAGTAAAAGCTACTTAAAACATTAAGAGTTCAACTTTGTCTCTTTTAGTTTAATTGTAGAATAACTTTTTTCCCCTAAAATTGACCCCTGCTTCAGGAAAGGATTGCTATAAGTTGTTGAAGAGTTTGGTAATTTCAAAAGCCGTGCCTCAAATTTCTGTCTCATTCTCTCTTTCTGATAGTGTTCAAAAGAGCCTCAGCTGCTGACCCTGAGATTATCTCAGCTGGTTAGAACCTGGTGCTAAAATGTGGCTTCAATGCCTGTGGGGGCCATTCACTTCAGAGCTGGACTAGAAAATCCTTGTGGGTCCTTTCCAACCCAGAATATTCTGTAATTCTGTGAACTCAGGTTGCTGATAGTGAACAGACAGATCACACAAAGCTATCTTGCACTGGCATCAAATCGGGGATTTAATCCTGCTGCTGAGCATGGTGAAATCAGATTAGTCAGCAGCACATGACCTGTGCTCTGCTGGTGGATCCAGAGTGCCTTCCTGGCCAGGGCAGGTGTGTGAAGAAGGAGGGTGTTTGCTGCTCTGTGGGATTGGTTTGGCAATCAGGGCTGGCAGCACAACCTTTAGGGGTCAGCTTCAGCCAGGAGTTTAATTTTGTGTCCTGTTTTGCCCTGAGGATGAAGCAGAGGAAGGATATTTTGAGATTCCCCATTTGCAGAAGCTGGAGTGCTCTGTTGAGTGTAGCTGAGCTAGAGCAGGTGATGTGGTCATCTGGCATTGCAGACAGAGAGACTTTCTGTGCACTGAAATACTTTGTCTGTGCTCAGAACTGGACAAAAACAAAAATCAAATGTTTAGGGATGCTCCTTTACATCTAACACTCCCTCATCCCCCAAAAACAAACCAAAAACCCCTCCCAAAGAAAAAACAACCCAAAGTAGAAAAACCCCTTGCATGTGTGTCCCTACCCCCAAACCACCACCAAAACAACCCTCCTGTAGATCTGAGCAGATTTTCAATCTGGTTTTTAAAAAAAGTGGGGGGAAAAGAGAAAAAAAAAAAAAGCCGAGGTACTTCATGCCAGTGTTTCTCAGTTGATGTGGAAACTTGGACTGAACATTTTGTATTCTGGCTGGCTTGGCTCCCTGGTGTCAGTGCTCTAACTTTGGCTGGTGCCAACTCAACGCACACCTTTCAAGCTGTGAAAGGAAACGCAGGTGGCTGATTTCACAGCTAATGGTGTGTTGTTTTTGTTGTTTCTCCGTTCATCACACCCCAGTGACGCTGTCTGCTGCCACTCCCGCCTACTTCCGAGGGTTCACCTTGATCGCCCTCAAGGAAGGAAAAGAAGGAGACAAGGAAGAAGACCACGCAGGATCTTTCCAGGTGAGAGAACTTCCCCTGCCCTACACCCCTGGGAGGCTTCTTTACTGCTTGCCTGGCTCAAAGGGAGGTTTTACAGGCACAGCAGAGTGCAGACTGCGTTTTGGTAAGCATAAATGTTTGTGGGTGTTGACATGAGGACAGCATAGCGTGTTCTGTGTTCCATGCATGTTCAAGGCATGTGCCTGGACTGCAGCTTGCCTTCCCCCATTCCTACAGCTAAAAATGAGCAGCACTTATTTGAACTAGAGCCTAGGACACCTGAACCTTTTATCCAAAGTGAATATTGAAATTGTTCTATTAATATTTTTGCTTTTGTGTTTCTCTGCCTTGACATTTTTGTCCACTGAGATGTAGAATATGACTCTGAGAAGTGTTTACCATGGCTCTAATGACTGTTTTATCATTCATAAATTAGATTCTGCTGTTTTATTTATGCTCAGTAGTACTTTACTTAATGAACACATTCAGTGGGATGAAATGTTTGTTATTAAAAGGATTAGAATCCAGAAGGATGATTCACAAACTGGTATTTTCAGCTACTCCATGAAGGGAATTCTGGAAACTGAGAGTATAAATAATGTTTATGAAAGAAGGTAGAAATTATGTATGTAGGTTTGAGTCTCACATGAGGTATTGTTTGCTGTTTGACTTTCGGCTTAGAAATATATTATTGTATTGATTACAATTTACAGGATGTGTAATAATATTGATAGTAATTTAATAGTGATTTCTAGGTGAAGATTTCACTTGCCTTGGGTTTCAAGGTTTTCAGAAGAAATGCTCAAGTTTCAATTTTGGTGATCTGCAAGGTGACAGAAATTAACATCTCTTCCTATATTTCTTCTATATTTTTATATGTAGCAAATATGATGTGCAAACTCAATAAGTAATTGCCCAGTTTTCTTACTGAGTTTGCTTAGAGGCCTCTGTCTGGATTTCATACATTCTGTAAGAAAATCTAGAATAACTGAGAACTTCTTTGAGGTTGAAATAACTCCATCTTCCTTAAAATGAAACAAATTCCTATTTGGGAGAAATCTTTTTAATATATACTTTTAATAACGTTGGGTTTTTAAATAATAAGCTAGTATTGATGGATCAGCTACTGCTAAGAAGTAGAAATAGTGTTGCTTAATCTACTTTCAAAGAAGCTTGTCACCATTAATTTCTTCATTTCAGTTGTTGGTATCTCTGTGGCTGTGCCTAATGGAAAAAAATTTGGCCTGAGTTTTGTCTTTATTTCTAATTCACTGTGAGAAACTCACTAAGCTTTGCTGAAGTACAGAGGCATTTTGAAGTTAGCAGAGTTGGAAGCAAATGGAAATTCTATATAGATGGATTAAAAAAAAATCCCAATGGATCTCAGTTGAGGGAAGATTGTTTAATTAAGTGCATTGTCGGGGTTGCAATCTGAACTCGGTGTTCTTATGGGCAGGTGGGAGTTTCAAAGGTTATCCATAACTAAATTTGTATATCTGTGGTTTAAACAACACTCACCATGCTCATCCCACATTAGCACGACTCCCTGAAGTTTATTCAGATGGTGTCTGCCTGTTCTGCCTCTCTGGATACAGATTCTCAATTAAGAATTCAAAGAATGCTTGCAGTGGTAAATACAGACGTCCCTTGCACCATGGCTGGGTGGTAGCAACCAGGAGAAAAAAGATGTTTGTTTCAAGTGTTTGCACTGTGTTTTTATTAGAAAGTGAAGGTGCCAAGGGTGGCTGAGCAGCTGTGCAGAGTAAGAAAAAGCTGTGTGTGTGCAGCAACGTGAATGCCACTTGCAGCTCTGTTTTCCCTGTGTTCAGATGGAGCATATGTCACCCAACGATTCACACAGAGCAACAGAACTCGGGGAAAATTCCTTAACAGTGGCATGAGGCTGAATGCTGCTTTTGGGCTGCACCTCTGCCTCCATGAGGAGCCACATCCACTGCTCAGAGCCGGGTCAAGACAAAGCACTGCTTGAAGCAAGTGCTTCATTGGTTTCAGAAAACTTCCCGGTATAACCAAAGAATGGGATGAAATGGGATTTGGCCAAATTAGACTTTCCCTCCATGACTTAGAGCCTGTCAAACACTTGATTGGCATGCCTCAGCCTGGAAAGTGTGTGTTACAGTGGGTTTCCTGGAGGAAACCTGGCTGCCCTCTGTGCTCACCCTGGGCCAGAGCCCTGGTGTCAGACTGAGCAGCAGGGCAGTGCCTCGAAGCTCTGGGAAGGAGCATGTGGTGGGAAAGAAGGGTCAACATGGAGTTTTTGACATGGATGTGGTACTCCTAGAGGGGAAAGCACTGTTCCCAGGTTCACAGTCTCCTGGAGCAGGGGGAATGCAATAAGCAGCTGCTGAAATCTCCTCATGGCTCATTTGCTCCAGTGTCACTCTGCAGGTCACCAGGTACAGTCAGTCTTCTTTAATCATCAAGCTGCACGGTTGTGACCCTAAAAATAGCACAGCTGTTTTAAAATTCTTGGTTGGACAGGTATTTTTTTTCTGTACACTTTCTGGTTATCCCTGTACTTGAGACCTTTACAGATGTGTGGTATGGACTCCACCATCCTACATCTGTTCTCCTCTGAGAAAACTGAGACTTTAAAATCTGATTTTACTGTTTGTTTACTCAATGCAGTCAAACTTCCTTGATTTTTTGTCCTTGTAGTGCACACAAGACACAATCCAGCCTTAAAATAAATCGCTTTGTCTCCCAAAACCACCACATGTTAAATAGCTAAATTAAATATAGGTAGGGAATCCAAGATGACAAATTCAGCTGTAGAAATTTGGGTGTGGAATATGGCTCTTCCTTATGCCAGTAGTAATTGTACAGCTCAGTGAGGCCCTCTGAAAGCTTTGGGTATCTGTCCCATTGGCCTCTTTACACAAACCATTCCCAGCTCTTGTCATGCAGACTGCTGATCCTTCTCTTTTGTAATGTTTAGCAACAGTCTGCAAATCGTTTGGAAGGCAAATTAAACCCCAGGGCAGCAATCACCACTGGCTGACTGCAAAGAGTGTCTGTGTAGGCCATTTGAGCCAACATATGCATGCAATGTAACAGATTCGGTCTGATAAATAATGTACAATATCAGAAATGTCGCGCTGAACCTCATCTCATCTATCTTCCTTGTTCTCTGAGCAAGGACAAATATTCCAAGGAAATTTTTGGTGGATGTTTTGTCAGTCTGTTCTGAAGTGTTCAACAAGGAGAACAAATTCATCTCTCCAAGTTTAAACACTCCAATATATTAGAAAATTTAAGGAGAAATTTGTAGACCTTTTACTAACATCCAAACTGAGTCTTCACTAATAGCAGTTAAATTGCTCTCTTATGAAATTGTCTTCCTAAATTAAGAATTTTCTTGATACATTATGAGGAAGACAGTCTGAAGTTTCCTTTATCCCCCCTCCAATTCCAAACACACTCTACCTGTTCATTTCTCAAATATTCATATTTTCACTGTAGGCCATCCCCTTCCAGCTTTGCTTTTCCTGCAGTCGAGTTGAGATTCCAGGCTCACGTTCCTCAGAATTGTACACAGGAGTTGATCTGGGCTCTCACAATAAAATCACAGTATTTGGATACAGTAATCCCTGGAGTGGCACAGTTTTGGAGTCCCTGGTATTCAGGGAGGATCTTCTTAATCTGTGGTGGGTGTGTTTTTTTTTTTTATTTTTTTTTTATTTTTTTTATTTTAATGAAGAGCTTAATCCAATTTATCAAGGAAGTACTGAGCTGCAGTCCTGTCCTTCAAGATGTCATTCATTCCTCCAAAAGATGGTACTATTTGTGAACATACCTGATCATTAAACACTCAATATATATATAAAATATAAAAATTATAAAATCTTAATTATAAATATTAACAAAATAGTATATAGAAAATATATACTATAAAATATATATTATAAATATATATATTAAAATGGCATGTAAACATGATCTATTTCTCTCATGTACAGTGAAAAAGTGAATCACAAAGACTCAAAATTAAGCACTTCCTTGTACTGCTTTGGCATAATCACTTATTAGATTTGTATCTTATACCTGCATTTTTGGTGATAGTTTGGTTTGGTGATAGTTAAATGCCTTCATCGTAGTAGTTCCTTTTGCCTATTTTTTGCTCTAGAGTGGACCAGAAAAATTCTTCGTTTAGGCTGTTGAATTTAAGGACCCACCTGTGCAAAAGCAATGTAAGGATGTGAGCAGGCAGAGCAGCAGCCAGAATGAAGGTTCCATTACAGGTGTGGCATTTCTAAGAGCTTGAGGCTGTCCTGAAGAAGAAAACATTTAAGGAAAATTGGAGCAGTCAGCTAAGCAAGGTGGTCCTTTACCTTTAGGCCCTGCACCAACAGCCCAGACATGTCCTTTGTTTTTGGTCACCCCATTCTTTTGGCGCTGTTTAGTTGACTGATGTGCTCAGCAAGGCATTTAGATGAAAAGGTATTTTTACAGCCTCTTAGAAAAGCAGCTCCTCTAATGCTCTGTTCCAGCATTTTATAGGAATCTTACATCTTCTTGTTACAATGCATTTGGAAAGAAGCAGTCTTAAAAGGCTTTTAGCCATTTCTAATGATTTATTCTTCTATTTATAAGCAAAGGTTGTTTTATGGTTTTTAAAAGAATTAATGACTGCAGTTACTTTTTAAGCCTTTAATATTGAAATTCAGCTATACTTATGTCATCTTGATGTTCTTTTAGGCTTGTAAGTTTGGGTTTTTAAAGCTTGTATCCCAATATAAACTCATCGGGCTACTTTGTAAATAGCTTATTCTGGGGTGCATGAATTGGTGTAGTTTTCTTTCACAAGTGCCCAGAACTTCCAAGTATTTGGCTCATGTTTTCATTCTCTACATTCCCAGTCCCAGCATCTCATCAGTGAGACAGAGTCTGTCATCTTACTGCTTAAAAACATGTGGAGGTAATGATCCAAAGCTGTAATTACAGCAGTATTTTAAGTAGAATATGCCAGGTATAGGATTTGTAGACTAAGGAGCTAGACATGAATTCTGAGTCTGTAACATTTAAATCTCTTGTTCTTTTGCATTTGCAAGAGTATTCCCAAATTTTGTTTCTATAAGAGTCACTACAAATATTATTCTAGGCATAAACCCCCTGTATGTTATCATGGAAAACCAAACTCCAGTTCACCTTTCTGTGTAGGGTGGAACTGTTTAACCTCGATGAACACTTTCACACATTTTTCTAGAACTCCAAATTCAATGTCTTGATATTCAGGGATTAAAAATGAGCTTAAAAATAAAAAAAAAATCCCAAAAAAGTACCTGCCACTGGCAGTTTTAGCACTGACTGGAAAGTGTGAACACTTTGAGTGAGATTAAATATAAATATCTCTGGTACACTGGGAAAACCTCAACCTGAACCACTTATAGGCAAGATTTTGGTTAAGAAATTGCCTCAGGAGGGAGTTATGCCTTGCTTAGAGCAGTAAAAGGTGATGTAAGAGAGTGACGAGCACCAGGAGCTTGCAGAACAGAAGCAGCTTTGAGGGTCATTATTTGCTACTGATGAGGCTGGAGAAAACCAAACTGGATTCCAACTGTGCAGTTTTTTGCTTCTTTCCTTTGCATTTTTATTTGAGTTTCAGCTCGTGCTATGAATGAAACAAAAAACAAAAATCTTTACATGGTAATGTTTTTCAGATTTTGCATGCTTTGGTTTATTACACCTTGGGCCCTCCCCCAGTTGATTGTGTGCAGAGCTGCTGTCTTTTAGAATAAATGATTCAAACAATAAAATTTCACAGCCAAAATCAGAAAATATAAGAAATTTCTGAATACTGATTTGTTATGTATTGTTACAGTGGATCTTTGAACTACTAACACAGGTACAAGAGGAAATAAAAATTAAATTGGACTTGCAGTGTAACTTAGTTCACTGGTGAACAAAAATGGGATCCAGTCTCTTAGGCTGGGCTCACTCTTCTGTTGTCAACTTGCTTATCTCAGTTTTGCTGGAGTCCCTTTTCTGAGGGTTTTCTTGCTACATCAGTACCATCAGTTTAAAAAACTTTTTTAGTTAATTTGGCTTTGGTTTATCTTCTGACATTTCTTTTTCTTCATCCTTTTCCTAGCTTCCTGTTTGGCTGTGGAAAAAAAAATCTAACTTCTGGCCACATAATATTTAGTCATCTTTCTTTAATCTAATCTAGTTTTTCCTCTTCTTTCTTTTATTTTTTTGTCTGCTGGAGAAATGCTTTTTCTTGAGAATGACTTCAAATGATGATTATGTCTCAGCAAGAGCTTATGTTTTTTGGAAAGGCTTATGCCTAAACAAATATTTAATTTGTGATGATTCAAGTTCTGTTTTGGAAAAATACCAGCCAAAACACAAACCAAAGAAACCCTCTAAAAACAGTAGAAGCAAAAACAGGAAGAATGCTTTTTTGAGATTAGCTGAAACTCCAGGCTCCTCTTCAGATCCAAGGTTTATCAGAGCTGGATTATCTCAAGTGTAACTTCTGCCCTGCCTTGCACACTGCCAATGCAGCAGAGCAGACTATGCCATGGAAAAAGATCAGAATTGCCTAATTAAATCCCCTGTTCAAGAAAAATATCTATTTTTTTTTCTATCAGAAAATATCTTTTCTGTTCTTTGGATTAGCATTAAATTTCAAGACTTCCTGGTTCTAAGAGGCTTCTGAAGAGACTCATTAAAGAATTGTTTCCTAGAATTTGGCACTGACACTTAAATCAATCCTCAAGAGAGGGAATGACACTGGAAGCACTGTTCCCTTCTGCCTTGGAGATTCCAACCTGCTCCTCAGACACATCGGGGTTCAGAGTCCCATTCTGGGCCTCTGGGGGTTTGGGATTATTTGATGCCTGAAGAGGGTTCTCTGTTCAGGTCCTGCTTCCAGTCCAGAGGCCAGTTTTGCATTTACAATTGTCTCACCCTGAGACAAAGTCTGGATGCCTCTAACTCTGTTTTGTCAATCAGTAAGAGCTGTGTGTTCTTCCCCAGGCTGTATTTAAGTGGACATATCTGTCTCAGTGACTCTAAGGGGATTTACTTCAAATATCCGTTTATTTCCAGCCCAGCTAAACTGCCTAACTCTTTGTTATTCCCCTCTCAGATAATCTTTCTTCAGATGGTGGCACCTGGGCCATGTGAAATTTTAGTAAAGACATTTAACCCCTCTGGCAGCAGTCAGTTGCTCTACAGGTGCCATATGGCAGCTGTCGTGGGTTATAACTCCAGATGTATGTAGGCTCCAGGTTCATTGGAACATCTATTCAGCAGCTCTTCCTTCATTTATAACGTTGCCATTATGTTTCTCTCTTAGATTTCCCTTTTTGTCACCCATAATTCACCAGCTTCATCTAAGGCAGTCATCAATTACTCTGCTTTGTTTCTCTGCTGAGAGAGATCAGCACGCTTATCTCTCAGCTCCTGTGCCCTCCTGAAATGCTCCAAGAATTACCTCTGATGTAGTTTGCCTTTCTGCTGAAACCTTCAGCACGTCACTTCCAATCGATGGGACCTTCCAGCAAGTGTTTGTTCTTTGCATTTCCACTTTGCATCAGGTTAGAAAGCATTTATCAGGCATTCCCTGCTGACCTGGGCTGTCTGAGCTATCACTGCCTGTAATCCTCACCCTGACAATATGGGTCTGGACACCTGTGCTACCCCCCGAAGGGCACAGGGCTTTAAAGGGAGGGTTATTCTGGGAAAATGGCTTTATTCCTCCACTTCTCTCCAGGTAAGCACTGTCAGCTTCCAGCCTGCAATGACAGGCCATGGACTTATGGAGTTATGCCTGTGCCTGAGAGTCTTTTCCCATGATGTGTTTTCTTTTCCCATCGTGTGAATTGGGACAGTGGGGATAGAGGGGAGAAGGGTGAATGAAAGTGATGATAAAGGCTGAGGCTCAGCTTGACAGTTTCTCCAGGTTATACGGACTAGAAGAAAATCCCGTTGTCAGTCCTCTGGACTTCTGAAGGTACACAGATGCCAGAAGAAAGTCTTCCAATTAAATTTAAATTGTGGTCCTTCCTTTTTTTTTTTTTTTTTTTTTTTTTTTTTTTTTTTTTTTTTTTTTTTTGTGTGTGTGTGGTGTGTTTTGCTTTGTTTTGGCTTATTCTTTTTTTCTTTTTTTTCTTTTTTTTTTTCTTTTCTCCACTGCGTTAAGACATTTTGATGACTTATAAGCAGAATGGCTGTTTTAAATTCAGCAGTTTACCTACCTGACTCATTTAGGAATGGCTGCTGTAGGCAAAATCCTTCCTCCAGGCTTCATGGTCAATTCTCACTGCAGCTCACTGCTGAATTAATTGCTGCTAGACTAAAAGAACTGCTCGCTATGCCTGTTGTCTTGAGAACTGCTTCCTGAATTCAGAAGGCACTTTTGCATTATTCAAGTGACAATATTTTTAGCTTCCATTATTCTAGACTGCACATGTAGCCTGCTCAGACTTAGCTGTGGACTGCCCTGAGTCTTTCATCTCAACTCTTCCCTTTCTAATGATGGAAGTGACCTCTCAGTGTTTGCCAAGGATATTGTTTCAGCTTCCACTGCTGCCCTGTGCAGTTGTAATTGATTCTTGTCTTTGCTGTGATGGCTCTCTCTCATGACCTAACAACCCAGGCTCGTTACTCATCTGATCACTGTGTGTTTATTTGTCCTGCCTCAGAATGACACAAGACCTGCCCAGGAAGCGAGCATGCCTTTGGATTCTGGTGCATTCAACATGTTTGCCTTTTGGTGCTTTGTCTTCACGTACCTTCAGAGATGGCTTTGGTCATTTCACTTCGTGCAGTGATGAATGGAAATCTGTAATGGTGTCCTCAGAATGATGTGCAGGGGCTCACACAACTGAGAAATATGCCCTCTCATCCTAATCTTATCAGATGTTTTGCTTCAGTGCTAGTTTTTACTCAGAGACTTTGCAGACAGTTTCTCATCAGGATGCTTTGTTTTCCTTTGGTCTGTTTTTTCTCAAAACTGTGCAGTAAAGCTCATATGTAGCTTTAAGAAGTTTTTTTTTCCCTGACCAGGTTGAGGCTGTTTGGAGTCCCAGACCAAAAAATCCACATAATGTTGCTCTTTTGCAGAACATGTCTCATCTAGCACAATGCTGGACCACTTTAAGGTGAAGGGACCTTGTTTATTTCCGTAAAGTCTGGGATTGTAAGGATATCTCTAGCAGAAAGTGCTGACACAAAAGGTTCTCTTTGGACGTACAGACCAAATTCAGTCATCAGAATTTCTCCTGATTTGTTGTCTCCCATCCTGATCTCCTTCAATCTTTGCTGTCCACCTCAACCAACCTCTGCTTAATTATCACCCGAATGAGGTGCCCTTCCCTTACAGCAAGGAGTTCAGGAAGCATTTGGACAATGCTCTGGGCACATGGTGGGGCTCCTGTGGATGGTCCTGTGCAGGGCCAGGGGCTGGACTCAATGATCCTTGAGGATTCCTTCCATGTCAGCACATTCTGTGATTCTGTGACCTTTCCTCTGATCACTGGCTCTGATCCCAGCCTGTCTCCTGAATCTTGCCCTGTGGGGATTTCCTGGCTATGGTCATTGCTGCTGTGAGAATAATGCTTTCATGGATGCTTTCTCACCTGGGAAGATGAGAATGTTGTTCTGACAGCCCTGCTGCCTGTGCAGGACTGACATCTCAATTAGCAGACAAAGCCAGGAGATGTGGCTTTCACTCCAAGCAGGGGATAAAGTTGTCTCTGCCTTCCCCCTTTGCTCCTTTTGCTCTGACCTCCCTCAACGCAAGGCTTGCCTTCTAGACTGGTTGAGGCAGGTGCTTTGCTCAATCTCTCATTTTTGTGTGTCCCTAGCAGGGAATCAGCCATGAGCAGAAATGGCCCCTCCACAGACCCTCCTGAGCCAGGTTGTGTCTCAAGCCATGGTCTGGATGTGCCCATTCCAGACACCATCAGGACTGACTTACAGGAGCTTGACTTGCTAATCAGGCTCTAAATATTCAAGGATTTATCTAGAAATAACGTAGCACTTGCCACTGTTATTGCATTGTTCTGTTTTCTAAAATGATTCTTGACTCCTGCTCCAAGCAGTTGTGCCTCTGGAAGAACCTGTTATTGGGAGCTGCCCAAAGTGGAAATCTACATGTGAACAATCATTGAAAGGGGACAAGAAAATTTTCTTGTGAGAAACTGTGTTCCTCAGAAGAGGGTTGTATTTTTTTTTACTTATTTATCTCAAACCATCCCCCTTCTGCTCTGTTTTGTCTCCTTTTTCACTTGCTGTGAGAAAAATTGAAAGTCAGATATTCAGCTTCACTTTTCTCATGGTTGCATAAGAGGCAGGATGTGAATATACACAACATGTTCTGCAAAACCAGAATTTTCTGGATTAGGTACTTTTGGTTTCAATGGATATAGCCAAGTCACTATATAATGAATACTGATATATGCAAGATGTTTAAACAAGCCATAATTACTGGTAATAATTACTGGTTGAACTTTTGGCACAAAAAATAATTATTTTACCAAACAAATTCTCAATCAATATTTGCCAGAAGATACTTTGTAATCTTTATGCATAGTTACTTTTGATTCTTAAAACACCATTTAAATTAGTTTTTGGACGAGAATAAATGAAGAACAATGAAGAAACTCCCGATCCAGTTGCACAAAAGCTGATGTTTGGCTCTTGAGAATGCTTTTCATAGTAGTCAGTAATTAGAAAGGGAAATTCCCTGCTGGTATAGAGCTACCATTTTGTTCCCTGTTCCCTGCATTGTTGCTGGGGTAGGGTTATTATGCAATCCCTCCCGAGCTCATCCTACCAGACTGCTCGCTAATTTGTAGGCTGTAGGTGTAAATTGAAAAGCCTTCATCCTGCTTCTGTTTACTTCACAGATTGAACTGGGCTCCAATTATTCTCATCTATGTGAATTGAGGCACTGTTGCTGCTCTTGCCTCTTTTTTTCTCCTTGTGGGTGGGCACAGCTCGTTTGAACCTGCTTTTCTTTTCCAAAGAAACATTTAAAAGAATGAGCATGTGAGAGGTAGCTTTGGTACTTAGTGTTCTATAACTTTTTGAATTATATATCTTGATACAGTCAGCAGTGTAGCAGAGGTTGCTTAGGGCATTGCCAGTGATTATTCATTATTTGTCAGGCATACATCACGGTTTTGTTCTCCTAGAACCCATTTAATCTTTTTTAATTTTTATTTTTATTATTTTTTCCTCCTAATTTCAGCTGGATGAGTAAAGTTGACTCTGATTGTATGGGAGACTTAATTATACCTGTTATTGCTCTCGTTAGCCTGTTTGTCACAAACTTATTTCAGCTAACAGACTGCTTTTAAATAGGAAGAATACAGAGTAGAGGAGAGAGGGGACATAAAGTAGCAAACAAATTATGAAAATAGGAAAAAAAATACTTTTCACTACAATCTGTCTTGAGCAACAGATACTTTCCTAGGAAAATGAACTTCCTATTTTATATGGTTACATGAGGAATGCCTTCTGGAAGCTTCAGGGAGGTATTTTAAATGGTTGCTAAGGCAGCAGTTTGTCTCTTATTGCTGTCCTTTTGCTCTGGCCTTACTCTCTTTACTGTGGGAATCCCACATGCAGGAGTAAATGAAAAACCTCCAGTCAGTAAATCACCCCCCTCTCCACTAATCCTTCCCGTTAAGCAAATCTGCCCACACATTGTGATAAATCCCAGATTAAGACAATCATAAATGTTTTCTGTATTAGCTGCAGTGAGGTTTTTGACTGTACAAAGTTTCTTGGCTTCCTTTAGAATCTTTCAGTAACCTACTTTTGTTGTCCATAAAGATTATACAAAGTGTTTGTGTGAGTTAGAATTGGGTTATGATATATTTAGACACTGGCCTTATATAATGGTCTTAGTTTCAATACCATGTCTTGCAAACAATAATTTCTTAGACATTGTGTAAGATTTCCCCAAAAGATGAAAAAGACCCATATGGTAGCTTCTCAAAACTCTTTTTTTTTTTTTTTCCCTTTTAGTTCATTTGATGTTCCACTGATTACATTACTTGCAAAATGAATTAAACCCACATTCTGAGCAGCCAGCTTTGTGTGTGGTGCAGATGTTACTCAACTGGCAGCTTTCACAGGAAGAACATTGTGTACATGGCAGTGTGCTCTTAGGCTTCTGAACCCATTTGCCCTCTCTCTGCTGACTATGAGAGAGATTTGGGATTTCCTCTTGGGAGGAGCAAACCTGATACAACCTGTGGAAAAGCTGGTCCTGGAGTTTCACCATTTCTGGTCATGTTTTTAATATCTATACACATCACGTCCTCTAAAAACTTATGATACACCTGAGCCTTATAAGCTAAACTTATATAAATATGGAAAGGAATACTGCAGGATTAAAAACATGATGAACATATAAAGGCAGATAAAATGCTAATCTCATTAAGATACTTGAAAAATTCTCTTGAATTTTGAGAA
Source organism: Passer domesticus (assembly GCF_036417665.1). Taxonomy (NCBI): domain Eukaryota; kingdom Metazoa; phylum Chordata; class Aves; order Passeriformes; family Passeridae; genus Passer; species Passer domesticus. Next base: position 58,876,029 of record NC_087479.1, read on the forward strand.
ATCCTAGCTAAATGTTTTCCCAGTTAAGTTTACTTAGTCTTGTCCTAATGATTTTCCCTTGTCAGTGCTCCTCCTTTGCACATTTATGAATATAATACAGCTCTCAAATGTTATTTTATATTGTCTTTCTGATTAAGACTTTGAAGTTTTTTACATGAACTAAATTCCATAACCATTGTTTTTCCTGGAATGTGAATTTATGATATCCATTTTGCAGAACATGAAGTATTGAAGGAACTTGCTCAAGATTACATATCGCACTTGAGCCATGACTAAACTTCAGGGGTTCTGCTCTTCACAGGCAGTGTTCACCTCCCAAGCCAGGAATGTTTCAATAATCGTCCATCTCCTTGCATATAACTATTGTCCATGCATAAAACACAAATGTTTGTTAAATGCTTAACCTTCAAATCATGAATATGAAATATAATATAGAGATTTTAAAATAGGGGAGCATAGTCTAATTTTATGTATTTGGGGTGGGAACCATAAAAACAATTCCAGTAATGATAGCTGTTGTCCTGGTATGTATCAAAAAGATAAGCAAATCTTTCCTGCTGCAGGATTAAAGTGATGAAACCCCTCCAAATATTCTCTTAGCACTCTAGGCTTAGTCACTTAGACAAATAAATGTGTTTGGATTCATACTATGTTTTAGCTCTTCCTGTTGTTTGGCACAGAATCAGAAACAGCAACGTTTACATGTATTTTGGATCACTAAACTGGATGGTGTAATGCCTACTGTGCTCTGTATAACATGGAAGTGTTGGTGTTTTTTTTTTTTAATGAAAATAAGAAATAATGAGAATCTCATTGAATTAAATATGATTCCTTGCCTTTAATTTTAATACTTCTCTAATTAGTTCATATTCTGGAGATTACCTGTCATTTATCAAGTGTTGGTATCTCCTGCAAATTAATTTTTCTTTTGGATATGGTTGAGTTTCTGACCATCACAGGAGCTGTTTTTCCCTTTCTGAACCAGGTTTTGTTTTTATCCTTTTTGCTCAAGTTGTTTTACAGTTGCATTCCTTATAGAATTATTTTCTCAAGTACCTGTGCAAAATATGTATGAATAGTCTCAAAAGATGGAAAAGCACAGAAAAAGAACAGATCCAGGGTGCTGACTTTGAGCTTTATGCAGCTTTTCATTGAAATTTATTGAGAATAATTCAGAATAATATTGAAACTATCAAATCCCTCTGAACAAACACTGGTGTGATTGATCATCCCTGACACCTGAGATGGATTTCCTGCATCACCGAAGTTCAGCTTTAGGAGTGAGAGATGGCTTCAGACTCCTCATGACTTAGAGCTGACCTGCAGGGCAATATTCAGTTCCTGCAATGAAAACATGAGTTATTTCTTGCTCTTCCATGCTCATGTGCTGCAGATGCTTGGGTAGATTGATTAGATTGTTCCTGCCCCTTATGGTGAAATTCTCAGGTAAGAACTTTCACAGTTACACACTTCAGATCCTCACAGGGGAGTCAAGAAGAAAGGGACAGCTGTTTGTATTCCTACGCAGCAACACCTCATCTCTTTGGGAAGGTGGTTTTGTCTGGGCTGATATTTGGTGCTGCACTGTGTAAGTGTTTTGGAGAGAAGCACAGTGAGAAAATGAAGTCATCTGGCTGAAAGAAGCTTTGTTCCAGGTTGGAGAAACTACCTCTAGCAGATCAAATGAAGGGGGAAAAAAGGCCAGAAACTGCAAAGATACAATTTTTAATGCATATAAAAAATGAGAGAAGAAATTCATTGAATGCCTACTTCAGAAAATCATGGGGCAGTGTAGGTTGGAAGGGACCTTGAAAGAGCGTCTGATCCAGCCATTCATATGAAAAGGAGTCTGGATTAATTTATTTTGACCCTTGTCCAGGCACTTGAAGACCTCCAGAGATGGAGACTCTACCATGTTTCTGTGGAGGATGTTCAATTGATTGATTATTCTCACTGTGAAATTTTTTTTCTAGAATCATGGAACATGCTGAGTTGCAAGGGACCCCTCCAAAAATTTATTTACCACCCTATAGTCTATATATATATAGTCTGTAATTACATATATTGAATTTCTACTCATCCTAATGAAATTTCAAATAAAACAACTTTATAATCTAAAACATAATCATCAGAATTAAATCCCTTTGAGACTGAGATAAATTCGTGGGTTTTTCTAATTTTTTTTTGTTGTTGTTGCCATATGTATGATGAGAGTACAATTTTTTAATTGGGAAGTCTATCCACAACCACAAAATTGACACATATAAAGAAAACTGTTATTTCAAAACAAAAAGTGCCGAACAGCAGGAGCTGAAAACTTAGTCTAATGCTTTTATATAAGGTTCCTCTGAAGCTTCAGTAATCAGCTGTCCCTTATGCAGCTTGTCTTGGAAATTCATTTAGAACATGTAAAAACTGCCAGAAGCAGATTTAACAAAATCACTGCCTTTTATTATTTGATTTTAAAATATTGTTTTATGCCAAGGCCTTGACGAAATTCACGGCCCATGTGTAATATAGAAATACCAGTAAGTGAACATTTCATTCAGTGTACGGCCCTGAGGTTAGCTCCATTATTACAGTGTTGATCTGTGTAGAAGTAGAATTTGAGACACTGCCACTTCATTTTACAGCTCTGTTTTTAGAATGGTTCAATTCGCAGAGAGATTAAGAATTTTATTAGAAACCTTTACCACATTTTTTGTTATCCTACTTTTTTCAGAATCCCTTTTTACTTGATTATTTCCTCCAGAAGACATCTTAGACCATGGAGAAGTACACTGCTGCATTGAAGACAATAGGAAACCTCTTTGGAAAAAACTACAAAAAGTTCTGAAATCAAACAAAGCCACTGACACACAACCTCACACGCAGGCTCATGCAACCAGTGAAGCTTTCAGTTATTTTTCTATTATTCATGTTCTGTTAGATTACCATAATGAACCTTTAATGCAAGACACTGTTCCAAAAAGTGTCTAAACCATGTTTTAATGTGAGCTTTTCTTTTAGTCTCAGCACTTAACTGACTTGGACTTTAGTCAGTATTTGAGGAGAGCTTACCAAACTCTTGAAAAAAAAATCTGTTCTGCCCACAAGAGTCTCCTTTTTGCCAAACTGTGGCTGTACTGTTGTCTGAACGTGTCTTTCTGAATTAGAATCCTCTCATTCTGCAAGGGAGAAAGCAGAACTTTTTGATTTGTTGGAAACTCTTGGCCTACAGGTTTAATTTGCTGGAAGGTTGCTCAAGGTAACATGAAATTTGGCTTTATAAAGCAGCAGGCAGGGGAATTGATGGTGAATAGAAGATATAATCTGTGATGTCCTCTAAGGAAGAGAGGAACTGGAAAAGCTGTGCATTAAGTTCATCAGCATATCAAAAGTACGAGGAGCCAGAGCCTGGATTATTATCTCTTGACTCTGTCTGATGTTCAGGCCCACATTCACAAGCACACAAAAATCGTGGTGGCTTTACAATTGCTCACAGCTCCTGTCAGTGCTGCCAGAAACCTCTCCCGACTTCCTGAGGCTCTTCTGCACCAGCAGCATTCCTGACCCGGCAGTGGATGGGAATTGTTCAGCAAAAGATTTGAGAGCTTTTTTTAAGGAGGTAAATGCCTTCTTAAGTTTATCTGCACGAAGCCTGTAGCTCCAGATCACTGGAGTTTCTTCTGTAAATGTGGTTTTAGCAGTGGATTAAGTCTCTCAGAAGTAGATTATGTTCTGAACGCAGTCATCCAAAGGCTGCGAGAATTTGTGTGGCATGGGCTTGAGCTAGGTTGGGATGTATATTTTGGCACTGGGACACTCAGGAGGAGCATGAATAGCACATGTGCCAGAGCTGCTGATGCTTTAAAGCTGCAACACTGAGCAGGACAATAATGCTATTAAAAATATGTATTTTCTCTAATCCTTAAATCCCTTCTTAAGCGAGGAGCTCCAAGTGAGGTAGCTATTCTTGGCACTACACTCATAGTGCTGAGCAGTGTAATATTTTTTAAAATGAAGGTTAAATGAAAAGCCTCAACAAACTAAGGGACTGAGAAATGCTGATCCAGTAGAATGTGCAGACTCACATTTTACTACGTACTTCAAATGACCTTCATCAATTCTGGTGTTCCTAAGAGGCAGTTCCTTTGTGCTTTGCTGCCTGCTGTTACACTGTATTGCAGAGAAGTGCCATCTCTACAATAATGTTGTTATTGATTATATTAGTAAAGAAGTCCCCTCTACCCTTAAGCCCACGTTGCACTTTATACTCCACAAAGTCATAATTAGAAAAGGCTCCTTTGGCTGGCAATTAATGCTCTGAAGAATGGAAAAGAGAGAATAGCTGGGGAGGAAAGCAGTCCCTTATCATCCCTCTGCAGGGAAGGGAGCACCTGACACACAGAAAGGTGCTTCCAGTGCTCGAGCTATGTATGCTGTCTGACCAGCCACTATAAAATTTCTTCCTTATCAGATCTTTTATGTGCCTCCTCAAATTTAGCATTCCTTTTTCTTTGATTGACTGCTGTTGCAACTGCTTTCTTATGTGGGATTTTGCTCCTGAAATAAAAATGGCAGTTCCTGAGTTTTAAATTGAGTTGACAACAAGCCTGGATTTCCATGCCACAGAAACGTAAATGGGAAATGCCAGTGTGAGCAGAAGACAAGGTCCATGTCTTCTTCTGTGTGAGTCCACAGCAAATATTTCTCTGGCACCCACATTATTCATACATTGCTCATTATGGGGCTAGAGATGTTGGTAACACACAACAGCACAAGAAAGATAATCTTATCAAAAGACAAGAGTGTAATTAATTTCAAATGGCAGAGACACCTCATCAGTATCACTTAGCACCAACTTCATGAAGCTACTGTGCTGCAGTAATTAGTCAGTAATGAGTCTCACCAGCCCATGTGGTTTGTTCTGATAGGAGGGTCACGTTTCCTTGACTGCCCTTAGCCAAGCTTTCTAGAGCTGATAATAAGAATAGCGGAGTTAGGATTGGATCATGCTCTCTCTCAAGTGTTGTTGCATTATGAACATGAAAGCATTTTTTTTTTCCTTATTTAAATTTCTTAACTCCTTGAGTGCTTGAAGCTTATTTTCAGGGTGAACAGAGGTTCTGGACCACTGAATTTAAAATGTGTTATTGACTGGCCTTGAATGGTGACTGGAGGTCCTTACTAATGAAATATCTATTAGTCACAATGCTTCTTCAAGCATTCATAAATGGAATTTTTGTGCAAAAAATTCTGTGCATTGGCAGAGTCAAGGACACATGGGCTCAGGCAGATAACGACAGGCGCTGCAGAAATTGACTAAAATCCTATGAAAAATTTCACATTGTTTTGATGAATTAAGAATGTGCTGACAAGGTTTTCATTTGCATTTAGCAAAAATTAAAATGCTGAGTTTTGCTCACAGCAATTAGGGAGTCCTTCAGCATTCCATGCTCTTGTCCATAAACATAATTCTTTATCCTGGATTCAGTTGTGCCAGATACTGAGCACTCTGCATCAAACTTTTTAATGACCTTAAATTGTATGCTTAGCATAAGATCTGGAAGTTGATTTAGGTTCATATTTATAAATCTTTGGTTTGTGCTGAGACTGGAAGAATCTGAGTGAAATTTTCACCATGTGGACTTGGAAAATGTGTTTGAAATATGCTTTATGTATTGCTAGAGTTTGGTTTAAATGCATGTGCCCTGATTTAAGACAACACAGAAGGCCAGGTCTGGGGAGGAAGCTCAGAGCCCTGATTTGTCCCTTTGCAAACAAGGGTGACCAGAAATAAATGCAAAAAGGAGTTCTGTGATTTGTTTTTTGATTGAACATTTAAAAAATATTCTGTGTTAGCACTCCTGAAACTGATGCAATTGCAGTCTTGCAAGCCAGTGCTAGAAGGACTTAATATTTTGGGGAAACATTTTGGTCTCTTGTCTCCCCAGAAATAAACACCCATATATTAACCTTTTTAATGGATTATATAGATTTTTCACAATTTTTTGTGGCGGGAAAGCTTCTCATCCAGATACAATTTCCAGGCTGAAGAAGACATCCAGCACAAATTGGAAAAGGATTCATACCTGGATGGGGAGGAGAAGGTTCGGGTGTCTGAGCCATTAGAACAAAGATTGCACCAGGGAGGTCTGTACCCTAAAAGATGCTTCTCTAGACAGCACCAGTCTCCTTCAGGACAGATTTCACTCAGCCTCTTTTGTTGCATCCCTCTGCTTTGTAAAATGAGTGTAAAACACTTCACTAGGCCAGCAGGGATGGGGCTGGCTCTGTAATTGAGGGGAAAATCATCAAAATAAACAGAGCAGAGAGCTGAAGATACATCAGTGCTTTCCGTTAGCTGAGTGCCAAGCCAGTGCTTCCCCTTGGTTCAGGACCTATGTGAGGTAGAACAGCTCAGAAAAGAGACTGGCTGAAGGATACTCATTGAGTAAAACATCTCAGTGACAGTGAACTGTTGTATTTGCAGGGTCCTCCATGGCAGGCAGGAATGATGAATCTGCCTCCATGCTCTCAGAAGTCTAATTTGTTATTTTATACTATATTATATTAAAGAATACTAAACTATACTGTACTAAAGAACACAGAAAAGATACTTACAGAAGGTTAAAAAGATAATAATGAAACTTGTGACTCTCTCCAGAGTCCGACACAGCTTGGCCCCAGCTGGCCATTGACTCAAAACAACTCACAGCAAAACCAATGAAACAATCACCTGTGGGTAAACAATCTCCGAACACATTCCAAAGCAGCAAAACACAGGAGAAGCAAATGAGATAAAATTGTTTTCCTTTTTCTCTGAGGCTTTTCATCTTCCCAGGAGAGAAATCCTGGGCAAAGGGATTTTTCAGAAAATATGAATGTGGCAGTGAACACCCTAATTCAGAATGGATTTGTGAACCTACACCTTCCATCTCACAAGCAGAGTCTTCCATGCTGGTCCCAGAGCACACTCTAATAGAATGTCTCAGCTTTTTGCAGGATAAATAAGAGAAATAACTAAATAAGTTTTGTCTTCTGATCCTATTGTGCAGCTAAATGAAAATATAACAAATTCTTCACAAACTAAGGGTCTTAATTTTTTTTTTTTTTCACTATTTAAATTTCCATTTAAATGAATCATGCCACAATCCCTGGAAACATTGAAAAAGTGCTCTGGTGTAAAGATGTAGTCCTCAAACTCCAGCAGCTCTGCCAGGTTTGTTTTTGTTCTGCTTCCTGGGTTCTGTGAGCATCAATGCCCCGAGCTGGGAGATCTCTGATAGAATTAGGCTGTTCTTTCCACGAAAGCGAGACAAAGGCTTGGTACACAGGGGGCCACTCCAACTTTATGTCTTCCATGGATTTCCCTGGCTTAAATTCCTGTTGACTCTCTAAGCTACTTTTCCATTTAATTTGAGCAATTGCAGAAGAGGCTGAAGGTCTGGAATCTCAGATTTAATCTCTTCCCAAAGAACTCCTGTTTATCAAGCCTGAGAACAACTGAAGGTGTGGCAAGCTGTTAAGGATAATAAGTAAGTTATCATAGAGCATTTGATATGGTGGTTTGAAAAAGGAGCTCAGTGTCTGTATCCCTGCTTCACAGGCTACTCTGAAGAGGTTTGGGAAGGGTTGCTCAGCAATCCAAGTCACGTCTCACTTCCAGTCGAGGGTTGTGTGCACATTGCCTTGCTTTATATCACTTTCTTTTATGAGGCTGCAAAAGCATTTTGTTCTTTAAACAACTTCCCAAAGCTTTTTTTATCTGTCTAAAAATCAGATTAGAAGGCTCTCCTTAAAGTGAGGTAGGTAATTGTGCTACATATATCTGGATATAGGGATGGGAAATACATTTAGGAATTAACAGCAGTTTTCCCACTTTCCAGAAAAATGTGTGTATTATAGACTGCAACGAAACTGTACAGACTGAACAAGAAATATACAAAATCCTCAAACTTTTACTTCTTTCAAGTGATTTTTATCTAAAATTTGTTGATTTCTATACAGTATCCCCTTCAGTAAGCAAAGTTTCTCCCAGGCTAAAGCACTTGAGACATCATCTATCAAAAGCTATTTTTTACCAGATTGGAGTAGTGACTTTTTTTTTTTTTGCCAAATAAATAATGTTCACACTGAAATAGTTTGACAACGGAACACTGAGCATAAATAATGTCCCTGTGGAAGTATTCCACACAGAGAAGCCTGCATAGATCTTTGTTGAGGTTTATTGTGGTTACAGTCTCATCTGAAATGACTGTGTTAGTTTTATCATCTTGGAAGGACTGTTGGCACTCTGATCACTCCATTACATGAAAGACAGAAATAAGAAATCTGTGAGAGCCCTAAGTGGCTGTGCTCCAATTTTTTATTTGTTTTTCAATATTGGATTTAATTCTCTATATCTGCTATTTTGGGTTGGCCAGAGGACTGCTCTGACTAATGCTGACTGCTCCCAGGGGGCTGCTAAGGGTCATCACAGCACAGCCTTCATCAGTGTCCCCATCATCCTCGCTGCTTATGAATCTGTTTTAAGGCTGCAGTGGGACAGCTCTGCTTCCTAATCTTAGAACAGAGTTTTGGTAGTAAAATGTCTTAATTTTCGTTTTACAATCATAAAATTTACTCTTTTTTCATCTGCTATTTCATACTTCCTAATTTAAACTATGCTTAGACCATAAAACCCCCTCTCATTTCATAGAAAAGCAAATCCATTTCTTTAGCTACTGCCTGAATATAATGAAAAAAACCTGTAACCCATAAATGAATGTGTTTGAATTGGTCAGCACAGAGTCTGACCTCAGTAAATTTACTCTAGATTTAGGTCTAACTTGATTAAATTGTATATCAAAGTGGGCCAAAAGCGCCGTTTCTTTGAACTAAAATTTTCAGTCTTTCCCAGAATCCATACACATAATTTGAAATACTCTAAATCTGCTATGTAGACTGGATAGCAGACATAGGAATGTAGTTAAGCCATTTGTCATGCAAGGCACAGAGTGACTCGTTGCTTTTGTACAGAACGTCACACAGAGTTCCTTTGCACAATTTCCTGGTGCTGGTGCCCCTGGTGCTGTGAGTAATTTGTATGCTCTGGTGCTCGTGCCAGGGTACTCTCTTTGGCAAGAGCCAGCTGGAGCACTTTGGATCTTTGTGTGCCAAGTTGTGAAAGGCAGGTTCAGTGTACAAAATAATTCCCAGTTTCTGGTGAGCATTGCTGGAGAGCACTGGATGTGCTAAGAAGCTAGAATATTTGAAAGGATTTCAAAAGATGGTAGAATTTGTAAAGATTTTGTCCTTCCCCTACTCCAAATTAGTGTTTGCAAATTGCTTTTTAAACATGAAATGAAAGATGTTTCCTTAGTAGAAAAAACTACTTAAAAAAAAAAAAACCTATCAATAGAACCCAACGTGATTTCTAGCTATGAGCATAATGACAGCTTTGTGTGCCTGGTATAGTTTCTCTGTTGGAGATGATAAGAATAATGTTATCTGGGAAAAGCTGGATTATCTGCCAACTCCCCTCCCCAGTAATGCAGTCTGATAAAGTAAATTTGCCAAATTGTCTTCATAGAGATGTTAGTGTTGTAGTCAAGAGGGAAACTTCATGGGAAACAAAGATGGAACTTTGCACCTTCAGTCCCCTCTTAGTGACTACTTAGATGAAAACTGCCTCAACTCACAACAGTTTGTGCTCATTCATCTCTTGAGTTTTACTGACAGCATCAACTTAATTAGCTATTTCAATTTTACAAGCATAAGTCTTTATTCAGCATGTTAGAACTTTAAGTTAACTAAGAGTGGTTCTAAAGCAAGAAAAATATACAGTATAGCAATTTACATTTACTAAATCCTGTCAAGCTGCTGTCACCTCCTTCTGGCAATACATAATCTCTTTACTCTTTTCATACATATTAAGGAAAGAAGAAATAGCTATTTTGTTAAGATTCCCATAGCCAGGCTTGGGCAGGAGAACCTGTGTGGTGTGGAAGCTGGTGGTGTGTAGTGCTGCATCTTTACTGCACTTCAGGCTCTTGTCACCCTGAACTGCTTTATTTCTCATTTTGTTTGAGTTACACCTTGAAACAGACACCGCAGCAGCCCTGCAGACCCTGCCTGCCCTGCAGGAATCAAAGGCCTCAGGTTTGTTTGGACTGCAGAGAAAAACACAGCAGATTCTTGATAGCAAAAATATTTTTCCTCAGGAAATAATTACAGAACTAAATTTGATTTCTAATTGCAACTTTGTGCAAGATCTATGTAAAGTTTGTGTTAGAAGTTATTAGAACTTAGTGATAATCAACAGGTGTATTTTAGCAATGCCATTCTTCAATAGATCTGCACTTTTCTCAGTGGTTCAGAGTAACCCCAACCCCTATCAGAACCAAACCCTAACCCCAACCCTTATCAGACCCTAACCCTTATCAAATCCTAGCCCTAATCCTTATCAGGCAGCCTTAGCCTTGTGATGCACTGCTAAGGATGGCCAGAGAGCTCAGCAGTGCTCAGGGGTTCTGTACAACCTTGAACCATAGTCTGCACCAAGACTGGCTACTGACACTGCATAAAACATCCCAGTTCTCATTCCTCTGATTCTGAGCACAGACTCTGAGAGAAATGCTGTGTCCTTTAGTCAGAGAATGTGGCTATGTGAAGCATATCTTTGAGGTAGGGTTTTTAAACTGACTTTGTACATCGTTAATTTTATGTTCTGTATAATAAGCTCTGTTATAGATTAATCCCTAAAGGCCAAATATTATTGCTGTTACGTAGACCCAATGTTCTTTTTCATAATTGGAAAGTTTCCTCAAGGAGAAGACAGTTTTGCAACATTCATATTAGCTCTTCCAAGGAAGAAATCTGCCCACAAAGATGCTTATCTTCTGAACTTTTAGCTGTGTTTTTTTTTTTTTTTTTTTTTTTTTTCCTGTAGTTCTATTGTTCCAGTAGAATGCAGCTGTTTCAGTGAGTGGAAAGTGATGATGTGTCCACAGAACAAGGAATGGTGCTGAAGGTCCCAGCCAGTGGTTCCAGCTAGGGAAGTGGACACAAGCCAGTGGAGGGTTTATGTAACTTCATCTCCTTTTGTACTCAGCACTAATCCCTTTCTTTGTGATGTATGGTATTTTGAAATTTTTAAACTTTTTTTTTTTTTTCAATACTGATATAAATTTAAGGATAGAGAGTATAACTGCCTGGTTTATTTGACTCATAGTTTACAGAAACCAGAAACAGCAAGCTTTGTCAGTCAGCATGAAATATTGCAATTCTGAGAAAACCAATTTTCCCCTTTTTTTTTAAACAACCAAGCAGTTATCCAGTCCTGCTTTTCAGGAACACCCATAACTTGATCTCAACCTCATCAGCTTTTGGAATAAACAAAGAATGCCTGGAGCTGGTAAATTTTTCCCTTACGTTCATGTTTGTAGTATCCTTAATTTCATGTTTGTAGATTTACCCAAGTTCAGCCAAGTTCTACCTGTTGTGACACTCATTCAAATCTCTGTTAACTCCAAAAATCTTGCTGAGGATTTATGCTAGTTTTCCTGAAGGAATAAATTGGTCCAACAATACCACAATCATAATGGGGGAAAATCCCCCCAAAAAACCCACCAAAAACACAAAAAACCCCCAAAACCAACCCCGAACAAACAAAAAAACCACCACCCCAAAACCTAACTAGAATATTAAAACCTAATGTCATTGTATTTGAGAATTCAAAAGGAGAAGTCACATAGAGATCCCTCCCTCCGAGGGTTCAGATTCTTTTGCCAAGTGTTTATCTTTTGGTTTTAGGATTTTTGTCCAACATGTGGGTAATTTGCTGGCTCATTCTTGAAAATGTAAGGCTTCCCATTACAGATAACCTGGGGTTTAGGAGCTATAATTCTGCAAATGCTACGTTTTAATCTGCGTGCCTTTTCCCTGCCAAATTTTTCCTTCACGCCTATGTGGTCTGATTTGATTCCAGAAAAAAAATCAGGATTGTATTACATGTCTCTTTTTTCCCCCAAAGCTTGCCAGGATGCTATTGCTTTTCTCCTACATGGGAGTGGAGTAATATCATCCACCGCCCTAAAATATCATGTCATTTGTAATCCTGGAGTATAAATCAGGATTCCCTTCTTATCACTCCTAAGAAACTTTTTATAAATAATTGAACCTCCATGGATACAGAAAGAACCCCTCCCCCCATCATTTTAACAAATAGATTTGAGATGGTTTATCTGAAATTCTGGAAAATTCTTGTTTATTGTCTATCGTAAAATGACGTTCATTAATCATCTCAAATCAAGTGGCATTTGGGCCTTTCCAACTAATTTAGGAGTTTTGTACTGCATTCTGTCAACATCAGGAGCCTTTACTGAGACAGCTTTTGTCCAATTTTTCTTCAAAGGAATGTTTTTTGGGAGACCTTATGATTTTATGCTCAGTGTTTTCCAGTAGACACTCATTGCATAAGCCTTCTGCTTTGATGGTTAGTGATGCAGGAAATCATGATGTAGCCTTGGGGCTCAGCCACTTCCTGTTCTTCCAGGGTCTTGTTCTAAAATGCAAACAGAACTTTCAAATTAGTTTATTATAGAAATACTTGAGAAAACTCTTTACTTGCTAATTTGAAGGAATTAGATATGCAATAGAAGTGCAAGAACCATTTCTACAATTTCTATGTTCACTTGCTGCAACTAGAACAAAGATGTGCTTCAATGTAATGGCTATCTAAAATCCAAGCACATATTTCAGCTTCTGCTTCTGCAGGCAAGTCGTAAATTGGCTTGTAATAACTACTCACAACTCCTTCCTTTGGTTGTTGGATTTGGTTTTGGGGTTCCTTACAATTCCATTCACTGTTGGGGAAAAAGCAGGATGGATTCAAACCAGAATAAGAATTTATTTGACATGCAAATGGACATGGGTAGGTCTACAATGATGACTGCTGGAGGAATGAAATTTAGGTCTGATTAACTGAAAATAGTGGTTTTATACTTGGAGAGCACCAGTTCATTTCAGCTGGGCTTCTCAAGAAACATTCATTGGTGGAACCTGTGCCTGGCAAGGTCTCAACCAGATTGGGAACAAGTTTCATTGGTCATTGTGGAATAGCTTGTATCTGATCAATCCTATTCATACTTATGTGTAATTACATAATCTTGACCTGGATTTAACATATTCTTAAAGTTTTTACCCAAGACTTTGCATCTGGCAAGGGAGCCAGTGTAATTTGTACAGTAATTTGTAATATTTCCATTTTCTAGAAAATGTTCTTCTAAAGAATATTCTGATGACCTCCTAAGAACCTTTTCAATGGGAATTACCATGCTTTTGTATAACGTGCAATAGTGTTTTATTGTGTATGAGATGGTATAAAATCACTCATTCTTCTCTCAGAGCTGCCACCAAAATTGGGTTTTGATTGCGAATGGATTGCTGTGAGATAGGGATAAAAGGTCAATTGATATAGTCCTGGAATAATTGAGACAACCTTTCTGAGAGATGAGTAGGCAGTTTTATTTCTTTATTTCACTGATGCAGGAATAAGGCAGATGGAATAAGTACAGTTGGTGGCTGAAACAGAATTGTTGGTCAGGGATTTCTTGGTGCTCCACTTACACACATTAAATTGTATCCAGCAGAAGCAGAAACTCTGCAGTCAGCTTAAGCCTCCACTGGATCCCACACTTCCCACTGCTTCCTGTTAATTAAAACCCAGCAAATGTGCACATTGTGTTTGCTTACACTGATTCTACAAAGCGTTCAAAAACTTGAGGCGTATTAACGGCTTTAAATTTAAAACTCATTAGCCACTGCCCTATTGACCAGCTAAAGAGAGTTTCTCAGCACTCCTCTGGGCCAGCACCACTTCATTCTGCCATGGAAATACAGAAATAACTGTTGGCTTAGCTAAAAATGTTTGGGAATGCTGGCGGTATCCTTGGGTGAGATAGCAAGGATGCCCACTCACTAAAGCAGATCTGGCCCAATTAAAGATGTTGCCTCTCTTTTTCCAGAATGCAAAGGAGTATTCTTTTTTTTTGTCAAAACACTTGTTTAATCTTACGTTTGCTGCCAGAAGATTGGATTCTTTTTTTATAGTTTAATTGGAAAAATTGTATGTTTGTGTGGTGTTAGAACCAGGATTCTGAAAAAGCCCCTTCAGAGCTGAATCTTGCCATAAATTGATAAATACAGCTTTTTTTCTCAAAATTGTAAGGTTTGCAATTCATTGCCTGAATGCTGACCCAATGTTTTGTGAATTGTGGCTTCATCAAATGAAACAGGACCACTGAGCATTTTGAAGAGGAATTTTGCAATATCAGAACATTGTCTGTTTCCAGATAAAACATAACAGTTTCTATGAAATGTCTTTGAGATCTGATGAACAGAAGGCTTAAAGTACAATCCATGAAACACATATGCAGTGAGAAAGCTATTTTGACATGACACCTTTGAGTAAAATCCTTGGAGCACCAGTTCCAAATCTGCCTCTCTGGCTTTTGACTTGTACCATTTTAACTTTTCTGTTAACCATCAATCAATTGAGAAAGCAAAAATAGCTGCAGTTTGGACTAAATAATGGAATCTCAATCATCTGAAATGATGAATATTTTATTATTTTCATTAATATTTACAGGGAGCCTGAGTAATCAGGATCCACAAAAAAAGGTTATTTCCAGCGATGCTTCAAAAGGTCTGAATTCTCTTTACCCAGAGCTGACTTATTCTGTCTTTATTTTGTGAGCTTTTGGTCTTCAATTCAGTCTGCATGTTCTCCATAAATTCTCTGAAGTAGTGCTGAGCTAAGCAGAATTATATATATTCCACTCAAAGAAAACATGAACTGAGAAAACACACATGGAAGGCGTTGGCCTTGCACGTCCTTACCTTTTTCCTGCTCCTCTCCTTACCTTTCCCTAGATCATAGATGAAGAAGAAACGCAGTTCATGAGCAATTGTCCCGTTGCTGTGACTGAGAGCACACCCAGAAGGAGGACACGCATCCAGGTGTTTTGGACAGCTCCTCCCACCGGGACAGGCTGTGTCATCCTGAAGTAAGTATTTTAAGGCATATCAAGGTAAAATTCAGTTAATAAGTTGAATATTTATGGGAAACAATAATTCTTAATTCTTTTTTCTCCTTGGACATGTTTGACCAAGTTTAGTTCTACTTGCAGAAACATTAGCAACTTAAAGCCTAAATATGCTGTATTTTCAGGGTGACTCGTGGCAGGAAGGAATGATGAATCTGACTCCATGTTCTCAGAAGGCTAATTCATTATTTTATGATACTATATTATATGAAAGAATACTAAACTATACTATACTAAAGAATACAGAAAGGATACTTACAGAAGGCTAAAAAGATAATAATGAAAACTCGAGACTCTCTCCAGAGTCCTGACACAGCTTGGCCCTGATTGGTCAAAGAGTCAAAACAACTCACAGCAGAACCCAATGAAACAATCACCTGTGGGTAAACAATCTCCAAACACATTCCAAAGCAGCAAAACACAGGAGAAGCACATGAGATAATAATTGTTTTCTTTTTTCTCTGATGCTTCTCAGCTTCCCAGGAGAAAAATTGTGGGCGAAGGGATTTTTCAGAAAATATGAATGTGCCACCTAAATATTCAAAAGGAGCCCCAAGCCTTCAATTACCATTGAATCAGCAACCTTAATTGAGCCTGTTAGCCTTTAGTTTCACATTAAAAAATATAAAAATTCTTAATTTTTAACATCAAAATTGCATTCCTCTGATGGGTAAAAAAACATGCTCTTTTTTGAGATGAATAATAAAAATGTTCTGCAAAGTCATGATTGTCTAAGCAGACCTTTATCAGAAAAAACAGATCTATTTGTTTGGAGGTGAATTCTTTCATTTTAGACCTAGTGATCATTTACTGATATTTTGTTATTATTACACATTCTCATGCTATTCAAGCAGTAAATAAAGATAACTCTATGTATGCTCACTTTGATTTAGGGTCGCTCATTGGTCTGCAGAACTAAAGAGTGTCAGAGAAATGCTGTCCTGTCTCTTAGGACTTTGTTTGCTGTATTTAATTGGACAGATTGGTGAAACATTCATGGGCAATTGGGATTTCTTTGCTTGTTTTGAATCCATGTCTAGGAGAAGCCTTAAAAATTGCTAAGATGTGCCCTGCAGCAGACCAAAGTATTTCAAAGAGGCTTTTCAGTGCTGGGGATGGTGACTTTCAGGCTTTTAAGGAAATGGTATCACAAAGGTTGTGTTGAAGATAGTTCAGACCAATTCAGGAAAATGTTTTATTAGAATTGCAACTGATTTCTAGACAGGCTGTGAAATTGCCACCAGCAAAAGTGGTCTGTGGCTGCTTTCTTTTCACCCTGTGCTTCACTTTTCCTCCTGCTGATGGGCACGAGACAGACACCATCCTCTTCCACATCTCTGAAGGTTCTCTAGTCTCAGCTCTGGCTGTGGAACAGTCTCAGATCTGTGGCAGTGTGCTTTTACTTGCTGCTTCTTAGTTTCAGTATGATAATTTTAAGAATCCCCTGGTTTAGTGTTTACTACAGCAGCTCAAGAATACACTTAGAGCATTTTCTTAAGCTCAGAATGGACAAGTGTACATTAGGCTGTAATGAAACCTGGGAATAACTTTTGTTATGTTTACAGATGGAATTTTTCGAGTGTTCCTTTGGCAATCTAGAAAATTCCTTGAGTGTTGCTGAGCTTTTTATCAGTAAAGCTTCTTGGTCTTCCCCCCAGGACTGACCCCCTCTTAGCTGTATAACCAATATTGCTTGAGGCACTTACTATTTAAGTAAATTAATAATAAGGTGATGATGCTTTATATGGCTTTTTAAAGTGACAAGATTTAATGCTTAATCCACTAATGATATTCAACAACATGTGCTGATGGACTTATTTTTTTTTCATTACTGTCCTAAATAGAATTGCAGTTACAGAAAAAACAAACCAAAAAACAAACAAACAAACAAAAAAAAAACCCAAAAACCAAAAAAAACCAACCCCCCCAAAAAATCCAAAATCCAAACAAAAAAAAACCCACCCACAACAACAACAAACAAACAAAAAAAACCCCAAAACAAAACAAAACAAAACAAAAAAAAAAAAAAAAACAAAAAAACAAAAACAACCACCTAAGATCTGTATTTTTCTCACTGAAACTTAAGACAACTGTGGCTCGAGTCAGTTCAGGTCTTTTTAGAGAGGAAATGCAGTAAAGTACCACCAACTGCAGGATCTTGGTAAGTGTTTCTTCTCTCTCCTTGCTGCTAGTCAGGTCGTGCTGGATGTTCAGCACTGATTTTTTTCTGTGAAGTACTTGAATTCTTGCAGAAAAGTCAAGAGAAGCTACAAAACGTAACAGTCAGAACTGCAGTTCTGATGTTCTGCGCATGAGAGTAGGAAATTGCCACTGCCTCAAAGAGTGTGCAGAGGGAACCAGTGGACACAACCTTCTCAGGCTGCTGGATGTGCATCAGTGAAAACAAACACTGGAGTGCCAGTGAAGAGCTAGATCAGCTCTTCTGACTGGTACCAGCTGCCATAGTCCACTGGGGAAAACAAAACAGCAGCTTGGAAATGCAGGTTCCAGGGAAAGGAAAAAATTTGGTGTCATGACCATCTATTTACAGAGTGCTGTGGGTGTGTTTGTGTGTGTGTGCTGCTGAAAAGTGAAAAGAAGTACCTTTCAGGAAAAATTGAATTAGAAATATGAGCTTCCTCCCAATGAATGCTGTGTTGACCTCAGAAGGTAAGGAACAGCTTCATGCCCAGGATTGTTTAAAGAATGACCATTATTGAGAGTGGCTGATGCCAGAAATGAACCTCATCATGTGGCATTTGTTTGTGCTGCACTGCAGCCCTCCATGGGCCCATGCATAACAATCTCTCCTGGCATCAACAGCATTTACATCTTCTCTTTTGCATGTAAAGATTTGATGGCATCTGAATTAGGGTTTGTAGTCAGCCTCCTTCACAAACCTTCTTTATGGTCTGCTCCCATAGAATAGAATGGAATTTTTGGAAATTATTTGGAAATAATTATTGGAACATCAGCATTAGAAATAATTACTTTGTAATTATTCTAGATGATAAAAGAAAAAATTAAGAGTTAAGTCTGAACTCATCATGGAAAAATTCTGAAGCCTGGAATTTTAAGGGAGACAAACGCTCTGTGTTTTTTCTTTCTTCTGTACGTGATGGGAGTGAAGATATTTTTTTAATTGTCAAACCTATCTGTTTCAATCCTTGCAGAGACTATGATAACTTTGATTTCCAAAATAGAATGGTAGCATGTTTGGAGCATGTTCTGGATCATGAGGATTTACTTTTTCCCTATGCCCTGATCTGCTGACTTCAATATATTGAAAAGTTAAACATAGTCACAAGTAAAATGTAACTGATCCATAAAAACTTATTACAGTTTAAGTGCCAAATAATGATTTTTTTTTTTTTTTTTTTTTTTTTTTTTTTTTTTTTTTTTTTTTGGAGTGGTATAACTAAGTAGAGAGTAGCTTCTTCCAGGAAGCTTTGGTGCAAAGACTTGCTCAGATTTGGGTGGTACCTCCCCAGTGTTTTCTAGGCATAGTGCACGTGCTCAGTGTGGCTGTGACAAGCACAAAATGACACAGACAAATGGGAACCTCTAGCTGTAGGGTTCAGTAAGGGACTCTAAATCATTTCACACCTAAATTTCTGGGTGACAGCAAAATTCAAAGTTTAGGGGAAAATCACATTTGAATTTGACTTGTTGTCGTTGCCTTCTTTTCTAAAACATCTCCTTCTGTGTGAAGATTTATAATTGTGAGGAGAAAAAAAAGAAGAAAATTGATTAACGTACGATATTGTACTGTAATTTTTTAATTGAGAATAATTAATGTGTTTTTCTCATTCCCAACAAGAGATAACAGTGAAGTACCCTAAAGGTTTGAATTCTTCTGGACTCTACTGAAACTGACAGCACTCAATGTGCTTTTGGGATGAAAAATTAGCTCAGGCTCCATTTATCCACACACTTAGGCCTGTGCTTGAGTCTCAATGAACATAAAAGATAAAAGACTTTTATTTTACACACGGTTTGGGAGACCCTCAAGCTTTGAACCCTCTTTCTTATTTGCCTTCTTGGACCATCCAAGTTGTCATGCTGTGCACAGCCTACTTGTTTCCATGTTCACAGTGCAACCTCTTTCTCTCCCTTATTTTTTCCCCCTTGTTTCTTGTGATTGCACACCAACACGTCACTCATCAAGATGAGAGGGCCAGGTCATTCCTTCATCTTCTGATAAAAGTTTCTGGTTTAAACTTCACTTACTAGGTTTCTGAGCTCTTCAGAATGCATTTGCTTCCTAGGATTTTTGAAAACCTACTGTTAAAACTTTCTTGAGGAAAGTTTATGTCTATTTTTGCTATGTGCAATTGTACAGAAAATAATTGCATAAACACTAGAGCAGTGGCAGAGCCTGGTGGTGTTTGTATCATCACATGGAAGTGGAGAAATTTTCAGGGTTTTGAACCCTGTCTTGGTCAATCTGTTTTAGTATTTTGTTGAAGTGAATGAAAACTGTTTTAAGAGACACCTTCTTTTTATTAATATAAACTTAATATGCTTGGTTTAGCATATTCTACTTTTCTTAAAATAGAACAGTAAACATACACTTTTTTTTTTTAAATATGACAGCTAATATACAGAGGCTGTGCTTAATTCTGTTAAAAAAACCTCCAAGTAATGGAAATTTATGTTGTTAAACAAGGAAAGTCTAAAGTATGGATTTCAAATAGTGATTTGTCCCATTGACCAATAAAAGGACAATAAATGTTTATTGAAAGCTTCTTAGCAGTGATGGAAAATCACCTCTTTTGGGTTGCTTTGAGCCCTAGATTCAGCTGGTTTGTTCTGTTCCTCAGCTGAGTGTGGTACTGAGCAGGTGGGTAAAGGTCTGACCCAGGAAATTGGTGGGAAATACAGAACAAACAGGTTTTTGCAAGTCCTTTAGAATTCTGTGATAGAACAAAAGAGTGAAGAAAATTTGGTCAAGTCCTTAGCTTGTCACATATTAAAATTTCATGGCAGGGAGGATCTTGTTAATATCCAAACTGAGCAAATCTGTCAGCTGGCATAGATCTCATGAAGAGTCAAATACTGTGAGATGGTAATTATCTTCTCCTCCTTTAGCATTTGCTACTGAGGCTGAGATTAATAGTTAAATGCAGTAAATGATGGCCACATGCAGATAAGTTATATTCAATTTACCATTTAGAGAAGAAACCACAGTTTACAGTTGGCTCTTGAACTAACTAGGTTCTCAGAAAACTTGTGTGACTTGTATGGCAAATGCAGGAAAAGTTCCTGCAGACAAGTTATTTATTTCTGCTATACATATCGTGCTTAAAACACCAACAAATTAAAATCTGCTATTTGTAAATACTGTTTATTACCATTAGCACTTGCAGAAATGCACTGGGTTCATCGTGGTGTCTCTGCTGTTTGTTTCTGGGAATGTGTTCTGAGCCATCTCTAGGGAAATGTTTTATAGTTCTTGAGGAAAAGTGTGAAGCTCCTTGTTTTCCTGAATATGTAATTATCATCATGATTTTAATTACACTGGCTCTTGTTTGCATGTAATGAGAGAGCAGAGGCATTTTAAAGAATTGCAGCCTTCTAAATAACAAGTATGGCATATTTAGTGTATATCAAGCAAAATCTTTCAGATGGTTATGCTACTGGAGCAAAGCTGTCATATCCACGAGGACAAATTCAGTTCCAGTCCCTGGGTCTGGGCCTTGGTTATAACACTCAGTTTCCAACCTCCTTGTGGGTTCTGACCATCCTCTTCCTCTCAAGCTGCAAAGCTCTGAGGGTGAAGGAACTCCAGGTTTTGAACATTTACCTTTTGATTTCTTGTAACTTCAAGCATTCTGTTCATTCAGGTCACTTGGCCTGTCACTCAGAGTAAACACTGTGTTGAAATGTGTTGTAGGAGACTAAAAAAAGAACCAAATGTCATAAAACCTCAGGAGTTCATAACTGCCTCTACATCCTGAAACTGTCTTGGTGTGCAGCCAAATCTCTTCTCTACACTCAAAACTCAAGATGAGATCCCTGGGCCAGAAACAGAGCATGAGGCACCTGGATAACAAGGCCCAAATTTCACAAGAACAGCTTTGTGGTGTGTAAATTAATGAGTGATCAAACCATTAACCCTGTGTTAAGAGGAATGTTTATGAAGAAGGGCAAACTGAGGTGCTCAGAATAAAAGTCTTTCAGAATTAATCTCTCTTACTAAAGATGTTGTTACTGTGATTCCCACAAAACCAATATTGCATAAATTTGCCTCTAACAGAAGAAGTTCCATTTGCCAGACTGCTTTACATGGGTGCAAGCTGCAGTGCTTATGAAACTATTGCCAGTCATGTAAAAACATCTGATAGATGATCACAGAGATGAATTTAAAAAACAATAAAGAACTAAGAATTATGTACTGTTGCAGCTGAAAAATTTGTTTGCTGCTTTTCATGCTTGTCCTAAATCCCTCATCAGTATCAATGAGCTGGCACAGGGAAGAGAAGTTGGGCATGGTTTGAATTTATTCAGGTTACTTGACTAAGGTGATGAAATTCTCTGTTGGAATCCAAAATGCAAGGAACTCTCAGAACTTTGGGCCTGTAAACCAAAGCTTAGAATTAAACACAGGATTTGATCTGAAACCTTGGAAAAGTCTCCCAAACTCAGGTGCTAGAAATGAGAATGTGGATTTATAGCTCAAAGCCGAGACAAGCTTTACTTTTCCTTTACTTAAGCTAAGTGAAGGAAAGTTTAGAGTTTTAGAGTTAGAGTTTTAGAGTTTTAGAAAGAAAAGTAGCTACAAAGGTAAACAAGGAGTTTAGAATGCAGTGCTGTAGGTTTGTGTACCATGACATGATTGGCTAAGAAAGCTTACACTGTAGTATGAGTCTAAAGGATGAAATATTTAAGGATTGGGTCAAAACCACAAATATCTTTGTTGGCAGTGTTTTATTGGTTAATAAATCCTTAAAAGGTCTTGTAACTGAGGACCTTCTGAGCCATGCAGTGAAAATGTGAGCTGAACTCACCCTTCCTGCCTATGCAGAAGATAAGAAAATAAATCACATGGTCCAAAATAACCCAGAGGTCCCATCTCTAACTCATTCAAAACTCCTTCAAAAATCCCCATAGTTCTCTAAGTAGATTCTCTGATGTTTTCATAGGATTTTTCTTGATTGGTTGGGATACTTTTTGAAGCAGATGAGCACACAGCTGATGAGCTATGAGAAATTCACTATAAAATTGTGCCTCTAAATGTTCCAAATGTAAAAACCAGCAACACAGAAACCCTGCTTGTTTGAATCAGGTATTAAATTTGTTATTCTGTCTTTTCCATTCATCCTCTCAGATTGTGCAGACACTTCATGTCAACAGTTTTACCTGTTTATTAGAGTGCTAACAGTGGAGCAATTGAGCACAGCTGTAAAGCATTTACTGACAGCTTGCCATTATGAATAAATACAACAGCCAAGGAAAAAGAGAGACCAACCTGCCCTCCTTGCCTAGAAAGAGCCCTGTTTGTGGAACAACAGAAAAGCTTTCATGTTATAAATAACTTTATTCTTTCTCCCAGTAGAATCAATGGGCCTTCTGCATGCAGAAAAATTTAAAATTTCTGTACTACTATTTTTTAAAAAATCAAAATATTTATCTTCCAGTTAACTACCACTTAACAGTATCTTCTGAACTTCCTTTTTGATAGAGATAGTAGCAGTATAGCCTCATATTTCATAGCTTACATAGAATATTTTATATAGACATTTTAGTTATTTATACACAATTAAGGTAGCAAACAAAAATATTTCTGTGCATCCTAACAGTCCAGAGAACAAATGCAACCTTTGATAGATAGAAAATGGCACATTTTCCATATGAGATCCTTTGGGTGTGCCTTCATTTTTCCCCATTCTTCCCTTTTAGGAGATGTAACAGAAGTGTGCCCAGCCTTAAATGGCCAGGGGCATGGATTGGAAATGAATAGATTTGGGTCAACGCTGGGTAATTATGTACTGCTTAACTAATTTTTCAATTTTTTCTGTTTTCTCAAGAGCAGCTAGTGGCCAGTGACTCTTTATAAACCACTGAAGGATAAAAAAAGCTTGTATTGCTATCCTGGTTCCTTAAAAATGAATTAAATATTGTTTTCATCCAGCAATCTTTTTTTTTTTAACAAATAGGACAAGAAGTTTAAACTAATAAATGAAATTAACTTAGAATATTTTATTTCATAGATGAAACATCTACAGTTTGTGTTAGGAAGAAAGAGAAAAAACCTGCATTTTTAGACGGCTTCTAATTTATATCACCTCTACTATTAGGTGTAAAAAGGCATATTTTATCTCAATATATATGGTAGCAGCCCCCTGGATCTACTGACACATCTACATTTAAAAGCAAAGACCATTTCACTTTAATTTTCTCACAGGTTTAATATTGTCCCTTTAACTTCACAGTGGGAGCATGTGTATTTGGAAAGTGTCAAAAATTAATTCTTTTATAATTTTGTGTTCTTCTGGATAATCTATTTTATGGTGCAATAATTAAAGTAATCCTGTAAAATCTAGTTGGGTTCATTCATATGATGTTTTGTTTGTA
Organism: Passer domesticus; assembly: GCF_036417665.1. NCBI lineage: Eukaryota > Metazoa > Chordata > Aves > Passeriformes > Passeridae > Passer > Passer domesticus. Next base: position 58,899,677 of record NC_087479.1, read on the forward strand.
AAGATGTAGTGCTGCAAAACACTACATGGTTTTGTTACTCAAGGATGGCTTTATTCCTTGAGGAGAGCAAAACAACAGAAAAACAATGAGAAAAACAGAGTAAGGAGAAGGGTGGTAGTTTTTCTCTAGCAGCAGAGGGAATGCAGTTATGGCTTTATTATGAAGGATAATATTTTAAATCTTTTTTACACTCTACCTTGAAAATGCCTACAATAATTTCATATTTAAAAAAAACCAACAGTGTAATGGCACAATTTGTGGTAAACTGAAACTGTGTGCACTGGTCCATATAGTGTTTGCTTTTTTCGCAAATGTCTTTTTGTAAAACAAGCTGTTTTGTAAGAAAGAAAAAGATTGTGCTTTGATGTGCAGTGGGGTAGGGATTCAGGCATTAGAAAAGTTCAACTTGCCTCATGCCAAGGCAGTGATATCAGTTACAACTTTGATCATCATTGTCTTTTCTCCAGACTTTGTGGGGAAACACTTCAATAAAACATTAAGTAATTAATAAGGTTAAAGTGGACACAAACACAGAACCAGCCAGAATTCACCTGTACCCTAATTTGGCGTTTTACAAAACCATGCAGGACATTTAAAACTTTCATTTTTATTTCCTAACCATTATCCATGCTGAGTTCCTTTGTCCTTCCAGGTTCTCAACACTCTTCTAAGGGCACCTGTGTGTTTAAATTGTGCACTTCAAAAAGTCATGTGAAGTGGAAAATGAGGTGCAGTTCTTTCTAATGTTCCTACTTTCCCATCCCAAACCTGAAGATAAATAAGGAAGCCATAAGAAGTGATGTTTGATGAACTGCCCAAGCCTTTTCTGTCTGACTTTACTGGGTGATTGCAGTGTGTACTACGATCAAGCTTCCCCTGCACCTGTGTATTTACAAATCCAAATAGATGTAGGAAAAATCAAGAAAATGTTTTTTTCAATACTTTTTCTTATTGACAGAATTTGTATCAGAGAAAGGTAAATCCTCAAGTAATTATTAATTCCATTTACATGTCCTAGAGGAAAATGCAGAAAAGGATTTAAGACATGTCAAGAGGGACGTTCTGTCAAGTATCTTACACTGAAATCTGATTTTTTCTGACTTTTTGCTCCCTGCGAGTGGGGAAATAAAACAGTAAGCTGTGATTTCTTTCTGGCTGAGTCTCTAGGAGAGAGTCTGCATTTTCATAAATTTGAAATAGTGGGATGGAGGAAAAAAATCTGCTCTGTAATTCTCTTGTTGTTTGCTGTTTGTAATGAAAATCATTGTTAATTTAGGAGCCCGACAGCTGTAGGACATTTGCCATTCGGCAGCAGCTGTCAGTAGCACTCCGGTTTATTTTGCAAACAGATGTTTAATTTGACTTCAAGGCCATTGTCATTTTCTGAGGGGAAACAAAGAGAGAAAAGGAATAGAAATAATAATGACAGTCATAATTTGATTTCCTTTCAAAACACACAGAGTGTCACTATTGATGGCATCAGAAGTGTTGTCATTTTTTTTTTACTGAATGTTTGAAATCAGTTTTTCTAATAACTGCCTGAAGTTATGCATGATAATTCATGTTAAGGAATTGATTTGCCTTGTGTCAGGAGCTGAAGGCTTTATTTTAATGTAATGTGATACATTTTTAAAATATGCATTTTATTCATGAATCAAAATGTCATACTGTTTCTGCAGGTCACAGATAAAGAGATTTTGGTCTCTGTATTGAAACCAGCACTCCAGTGGGCTCAAATATGTTTTGCTTACTGTAGTATGGTGGTGTTCTCATTGCACATCAGTGAATGTGAAGGGCAAATTGAGTGCAGCAATGATGAAAGGAGGTAATTAAAAAGATAAGTAGTGTAATTTTTAGTTTTGGTAACAAATTATTTTATCCAGTCTGTGCCTAGTGATTAAGGCTTTAACTAAACCTGCTGTTATAAAATTTTGGCAAGATCCTCCATTATTCAAAATGTCTATTGACCCAGATAAAAGAATGTAGATGAGCAGTGAATGTTCTCAATCCTACAGCACACTGGTAATTCCTAGACATTACAAAGTCTAAGTTAGTCATAAATGTGGCAGAAATGGTCACTTGCTCCTTTATAATACAATCAGTATTTCAGGATTGTATTCTGCGAGGGCATTTAGGTAATCCTGCAGTTAAAGGTAAGAGGATACACTACATGTATGGGATGAAATTTCCATTACAAGAACTTTTCTGGAAGGCTGATGTAAGAATTTGGTGAGGTGTCTGCGTGCCTGCAGAAATCTAGAGCAGCTCTGCAGAGCACATTTTGCAGTTACAATTTCTAGCACAGCTCTATCACAATATGAAAGGCAAATGCAGGAATTAACAGGGTGCTGGATTCTGGCCATCCTCCCTTGGGGTGAACAGTCTTTCAAGTCTCGTGTGAGTTTACATTTGTTAGCTGGAGAGTCCCTAAGAGCTCAGTAAGGGTCTCAGAACCTGAACATTGTATTTATCTTGATTCTTTGCTTCATGTAAGGCACCACAAAATCAATTCTGATTTGTTCCCTTAAAGGAGCAGCTGTTTGTATTATAGCAGCTCTTTAGAAATTCTGAAAGGCAGAAAACTCCAGAAAAGGAATTTTTCTTTGCATGAACCGGCTGTGGAATTGATTGTTTTTGTCTTTCTTGTTACCTGGGTTGACAATTTTAAGGCTATTGAGAAAGGATTGAAACACTAAATTCAGCCAATAATTGGGTGGGCCATTCCTTTCTTTTCCTTGCAGTAATTAGGTGCCCACTTTTCCATCTTTTCTACATCATTAGACATGCATTGAGTATCTTTGCTCTCTGAACAGCAGCAGCCTGAACGCTTTTTCCCTGCTTTCCCAAAGAAATGGATTTGTTGCTCCATCAGTTCACTGCTCCAGCAGAATGTAGTTTGAAGCCTTGCAATGCACCAGAAAGCACATTTGATTTTTCTTTTAATGGTTTCTGGGTTTCATTTGCTGCAGAAAAGTCTGGGTTACAGGCCTGTGTCTAGGGAGGGACTGAGCTCTGCTCATTAGATGGATAATGAGCTTGATGCTCCCTCACTGCTGTGTGTGGAGCCCCATGATAACCTTAACATGAACCAACTCATTTAAGTTTTACAGATTACCTGTCATATGGTTTCTTGCCATAGATTTCTCTGGAAATGGAATATATACTAGTTTTATATACAGAGAAATAAATTTGTGCTCTCTTACGATGCAACTGCCTGGCGATGGTGGCTGAAGTAGATGTATGATGATACAAGAAGCTTATATAGAAAACATGTTCCACATGCAGAGGTATCGAGGCACCACCATCTCATGATTGCTCATAAAGAAGTTGTCTTGGTCATCAGGTTTAATTTAGATGGCAAAATATTAAGGAAAGCCATTTGTCTAATTTCTCTGAATTAATTGTGGCCAAAACATTTTCTTCAATATGGCAAAGAAACACAAATAGTTATCATTCTTCCTGCTTTTATAATAGTAGTCTGTATTTCTGCCACACAATTCTACTCACAAAATGCTGAATATGTTCAGGCAAGGAAGTCAAAGGAAGATAAACTGAAGAGGAGGCAAATTTGACAGGTACTTGGATATGTGTTGTCTGCATTGTCTTTTTCAGTAAGCACTTTGGCTCAGTGAGAATAAAGTTCCAAGTGCTGTCCTTACAATTTTCTGGTTTTCCAGTGGCCACTCATGCCTCATAAGAAATTCAGGCTGCAAGTCCCTTCTGATTAGGTGAAAGTGAAGTTGGTAATTGATTTCAGGAGAAGGTCAGTCAGGTGTCACTAGAGTGTCACCTAACAGAAGCACAAGATTGTGGGACACATCTGGGTTTTCTGAACATCCTCCACATCAGTACATCTGGAAAATTTATGTTTTTAGTGTTCAAAGTATGCAATTGTTTTCTGCCTCTTTTTCGGTTTGAATGTTTGGTGGGAACAAATGACTCCCCACTATAATAAACAAAATCACCTTATATTTTTGTCTAGAAGATCAGGAAATTTGTTTTCTTTGTTGCTTCAGTTTCAAAGCCTAGACCATTTGGAAATGTTTAGATGGCACTGCTTGGTTGTCAATCTCAAACCCATAGTGGATTCACCTGTTTCCCATACAGGTGCCTGAAGGAACATCCTGGCTTTTCTCCACAAATTCTGAACAATGAAATCTCTATTTCCTCCTGTATCTCTAATCACACTTGATGTATCTCAATTATGCACATTAAAACATCTCCTTCTTGGAGCTTCTAATGAAGTTAAGAATCTCATTAACTGCACTTTTGTTCCATAAAATGTGGTAGGGATGAATTCCAGTACCTTGTCTATGCCTGCTTCTCAATATAGAGGGTGATTTATCACTCTAATCCCTGTCATTACTGCTTGCTACTGTTCACAATGCTCCTTTAATAGTCTTATTCATGTGCTCTCCTTGTCCCAGTGATTGAGGGAGATACAGACCCTGGATCTTTTGCTTAATCCCTGCTCCTCTGAGCACACTTGTAATCACTTCCTCTGTAAAATGCTGACCTTTATCCGGATCAGCGAGACTTCAGGAACCCCACTGAGGCAAAAAGCTTCTTGAGACTGTAGGGTTTGTTTCCTCCCCCTGCTGCTGCATGTTGTTGTGTAGAAAATGCATAAAACCACCGTGAAAAGGAACCACAATCTTCCAAGGAGTTTCATTACCCCAGAGTGATTTGGAGGGTTAATATTTATAATTTCATTATAATCACACCCACAGTCTGACAATCCACTGCTGCAGAAAGGAGATATGCCTGGCCTTGGTTCTCACCCTTCCTGTGCATGTTTTGGACAATTTTTGATCCATTTCTTAATCTGTTCCTTCAACACTGCTCTTTCCTTATCCCTGAAAGTATTTTTCTGATTTTCATGCATTCAGCAATTCTTCTTTCTCCATCATTTGCTTGCTCTGCTGCAGCCAAAGTGCAATCAGTGCCACTGGTGCTGGCAGCTAATCAGACATGAGAAGGTTGTATGATTTTGGCATTTTTAGGGCTGAAGTGGGAAGACCAAAGACCCTGCTGTACAAGTTTCCTGCTGTTGCATTCTCCAAAAACCTGTGTACCAAATTGTGGTAGCAATGTCTGCTAGAAATGCCTAGTGCAAGGAATTTTGGCAAGGAGAAATTTGTATGAGCTCAAGGCAGTGCTCTAACACTGTTCTTACCCGTGAGCAGGTGTTAAACAAAGGAGAAGCTAGCTGAAAACACCAACAATAACAATAATAATATAGAAGTTATTAATGGATTAATTTGATCTGTCTATCATAATTATGTGTTTCATAAGCAGGGTGGTCTGTCAGCTATTTCTGGAATACAATTTGAATTTTCCTTCTTGCCAATACAGTGCCCCTTCAGGATGAGGGAAGTGGAAGAGTTGCCAATAACAACTCTGTTGTTGGTCCTTTATTTTCTTTCATTTCCCTGCACTCCTGTCTCTCAGCACGAGCACCCAGCATCTCCTGGCACTCTGTGGCTGAGTGTTCAGTAGGCTGTGCAGTCCCAGCTGTCAGAGAGAGCTCTCAGAACAGCCCAGGGAGAGGACATTCAGTTGTTTCAGGTATTAATTCTTGACAGATGAGATCTGTGTCTGGGCTACACTAAAGGACTGACAAGTCTCTTCTGATGGCTCCACTCAACCTCGAGTACTAAAGACTGCATCAAAAACTTCCTCAGGGAAATGCATTCATAGCAGTAAGGTCTCTTTTAAGAAGCAGTATTAAGCATTTTAATATTAAGTTATCTTTGTTTCAGTGGGTGTTAATTCGTTTCATTAAGTGTGGAGTTCACCTTCAGGGTCCTGTCAACTCAAATGAAATTAAGATTTTTTTGGGATTTGAAAACATTAAATACTTTATTCCAATCTAGATTCCCGCTGCTGACTATCCACTAATCAGTACTTGATGAATGGGTGGGTTTTGTTAGGATATTGCTTTAGACAAAAAAATTATTTTCTATGCAAGAAAATAATTTACTCATTTAAACGTAATTTCAATATATAGTTGACAGCTTTTTTAAAAATAGTAGGAGAATGATAGCTCTGTTATTTTTTGTTTTATCTTGAAATTCTTTTACTTCATGCTTTATAAATATTAAAAATTTAGAATAAATTTTAATTAGAATAATTTAATCTAAAGATTTAGGATTTTTTTTCTGGTTTCATTAACCGGGCACTCATGGCCATGCTTAAATTTTGGTTTTGGTTTGGTTTTTTTAATATAAAAAAAAAAGTGGTAGTTATTTTTTTACTGCCCCAGCCTGGAGCAGGAGAAGGTGATTCAAGTGGGAAGGAGAATTTGAGTGGAATATAAAGATTAAAAGCAATGCTGTAAAAAGGCAAATATGCTTTTTCTGTGTCTCAGCTGGCCACGTGGGCTGTGCAATCATGGCAAAATAATAAAAATAAAAATAAAATAATAACAATAATAATGTTATTATTACTATTATTATTATTAAAAGTGGATGAGAAATGACCTCCAGTCAGGTAGGGAACCTGGGGACAGGTGAAGGAACATATGTGGGGGTTTGAGATGAGCCTTTACCTGTGTGGTTGGATTTCTTCCCCACCCTGCCATATCAGGTAAAACAGGCTGCCAAAAGGGGCATGGTTTGAACAGCCAAAGAGATGAAGTATTTAAGTGCCCTGTGCAAGTGGGTGAGTGTTATACAGGTTGCAGAGACCTTAGACAGAAATAAATTGCAGCTCGATAAGGTTTTTTATTTTGTTTTATTTTTCGTTTTGTTTTTAGGATTTGTTAATTAGCACACAGGTGCTTTGCATTGGTTCCTATCACAGGCCAGCTGAGTTAGCAGGTAATAGGACTTTGGGCTTACTAGCTTGAAAAAAACCCCATAGCCACACCTTTGGTGGATTGTTTCCATCCATTCTACAAAAGCACTACTTAGAATGACAAGATAAATCCATCCTCCAAGCACTCAGTCCTATCCAATCTGCTATAATTACATCCTATAATGCTTAGCTCTGAAATTCAAAGAGATTGCTGTAAAAAGTGGGGACTATCAGAATCCCTGGTGCAGATATAGCCCATGAACAGCAATGGCTTTAAGTGATGTTGCTTTTTTTTGTTTTAGTTTCTTCTAGTTTTGTTTTTGTTTTTGGTTGGTTTTGGTTTTGGTTTTTTTGCAAGTTAACAGGTGTAGCATTCCTGTCAGAAATTACCGTGTCAGTACGACTTCTTATCCTGAAGATTTTAGTTTCATATTTATGTCCTGTGGCCATTCAAGCAAAGAACAGAGAGATCTTCTGAGGGAAAGCATAAGACAGCAGCATGTACAGCTGTGGTTTCCCCCAGAGCTTTTTGTTGTGTTTTATTCACATATTGAATATGATGGCAAAATTAGCCCTGAAGTCAGCCAGCTCCCGTGTGGGAGTGTGGTGGCAGCCCTGAGTGTGACATGAAGACACCAAAAGGATTTGGGAGCAAGAGGAAATTTGTAAGAAAAGCTTCAGAGCACTCTGCCTTTGCTGTGATGCTTCTCTGAGTTGTATTTTTTGACAGTACACATGAACTGTTGAAAAAATAAAACTGAAGAAGGATACTCTGGTGTGGATTTATGTACTGAAGTTTTTAGAAGTCAACATGTTTGATTGTTTCGCATGGGACTAATCTATTGGAGTAAAGATCCTCATCCTGTGCAGAGATGTAAAATGTGGGATTATGGCAGCACTGGAAAACTTCATGTTAATATTACTGTGTTTTATTCAACATCAAATATCAAGTCTGGTTGGTTTGTTTAAACTGTGTTTAAGAACACACTTAAAAACAAACTAATGAACAAACCCCACAAAATGACAACAGAATTTGCATGTTTTGTTTTAGCTTCTAAGGTATGCATCAAATAAGAAATATTTTGCTGCAAATTTTTAGAATGTTGACCCTCGTCAGTGATGGCAGCTGACAGATTCTGGTGTAGACCGAGCCTGTCCTGGCTAAGCCAGCACACTTTCCTAATTGAAAATTGTTTTGAAGAGTGGGGTTGTCAAATGTACTATTAGTGTAAAAATTGCTGCACATCTATTGGCTAAAGGGTTGTATAGGCTTTCAGAGAAATTTGAATTTATTTTTAATAAAAGTCTCCTAAATATTAGAAAAATAAGTAAATATTTTTGGCAAACTTCTGGGAGTTTGTGCTTTCCTTGACCTTGTAAGAGCTTGTCAGAAACACAGGGTTGGCTTTTTTTTTTTAAGATATAGAAGGAAGTAAAATGAGAACATCCTAAATGATGCATTAGAATGACTAAAACCAAGTAGCATCAACAAAATTACAGTAGCTGTAACTTGATGGTTTTCACATCACTTTCTAGTGTTCATATAAATGGTATTTTAGAAATTCTTTCTCTCCAAAAATAACCAACAAACTTAAAAAAGAAAACAAACTTAACATCCTGTTAATTGTTCTCAGTAGCTTTCTGGGTAGGAAACAACTTATCATACTGTAATTAAATCAGTGAGGCATGGACTAATTAAAGAAAATAATTTTGATAGCTAGAAGGGTAGGACAAGGTTAGCTCACAAGTAATATAGAGCAGGAAATGTGTCTTATCTGCAACTCAGGAGATTATTATTATTTCTCAACATCCAAGTAAAACTTGGAGTATCCTCACCAGCTTTGACAAAACCTTTTTATTCAAATGTAACTCTAATATTGTACTTAATGGTTTTGATGTAAGCTTTAAAAATGTCATAGGAACAATTCTTACAAATCCTCTTCCTTACTTCTTTTGTCACATCACTACACCCACAGAGGTAATTTAAAATAAGAGTATTTCTTTTCATGCTAGGATTTGAAAAAAGGAGTGAGGAAAACAATATAAAGCTGTTTCTATGGAGAAAAAAAAATTAAAAAAGAAAAAAGAAAGAAAAAACCCCAAACTGACTCCTGTTTCTGGTATGAACTGGAGCATTCCCAAGGTTGGGAATTTTTATGGTTTATGACATTTCCTGTTTCTTAATATCCCAAATGCAATTTCTGTGTCTTTGGCAGAACTTTTCCCAGCAGGATGGCACAACTGTTGTGGAGCTGGGCTGCAGAGGGAATTTCTTATCCCATGGAAGGCTTTCAAGGCAGTTTTTTCCCCAGTGCCCTCAGACGTGGTCTGACCAAACAGAGCCAGGACAGGGACATTCCAAAGAGGCATTGCCAAAGCAAATATTACAGAAGTAACCAGATATTCTTTCCTTTTCATGAGAGTGAGAACTAAAATACAGAAATAATGACACTTTTTGGACAATCCACTTGGCTGGTTTTCTTTAGTAAAGCGGGTGCTGGCAGGTGTAGAAATGCATTTTTCTGACAGTTTTTCTCCTTAGTTTAGTGATAGAAAAGCTTTAGCAAAAATCCAGAAACCTTGCCTTGAAGAAAAATAGAAACAAACAGGGTTTTTTTTTAGTTGAATTTATTTCCTTTTTCCTTTATCCATCATTTTCTGATAGAGAGAAAAAAGTCAACAAGAAAAACAAGAAATTGAAGATCCACTGATATGTGCTAATATGGGAGGGAAAGGAATTGGATTGCTCCTTTCCCATGAAGTTCAGACAGCACTGGACATTTGAAGTGGTGGGAAGGGTTTATGTAAATTAAACAGATGTGTACCTTGTGTAAATTCTTAAAAGCTTTCTTGCCTCTCTCTAGCAGTTCACCATTCCATTTTTAGCTGTTTTCTGTAAGCTTCGGAGCCAAAGGAAAGAATCCTTAGTCCAAAGATCAGAACTTTTATGGAATAATAAAAATTGTTTTAAAAAAATAAATAGGGGAACAAAAGTAGCTCTAAAAGGTAGCAAATACACTGAGCAGATGTTTTGGTCGATGTTCAGTCTAGAAGCTGATTATTAAAACAGGATAAATATTGCATAAATATTATTTGTGATGGAGTATTTGTAGAGTTCTGTGCCTGCTTTTGATATTTATGCAGCCATATAAAGTGCCCATCCTGATGCACTGGGAATCAGTGCAAAACCTCCCATTGAAATTACTGGCTCACCATATAGTTTCAAATACTGCTGAAGAGACAATGGTTTAGAAAGCTGTGAAGCTTTTGTTATTAGAAAAGAAACTGTTCCCTTGACATTTTACAGTGACAAGCTAACTGCAGCAAAAAGAATAATACAAGTACACTTCAGGCTTCAAACAATCTCTCTCTATTTTCTTTTTTTTCTAAAATAACTGCTTCTCAAAAAGCCATAATACCTTTGTTACATGCAGAATTGGGGTCTTTATCAAACAGCTGATTTTGTATTTGTGTGAATTAAGATAATAGAATAATTGAAATTGGAAGAGACTTCTGGAAGTCATTTAGTCCATTCTCTTGCTTGAAGTAGGTGTTGAACATCAGTTTGCTTGTTCCCTCAGTAGGTTGCCAAGGCATGGATCTGATCAAATTTTGAATATTTCCACAGATAGGTGTTGCACAAACTGTCTAGGCAGCCCATTCCAGGGTTAAATCTTTGACTATCCTCATGGTGAGAGAGGTTTTCCTTGTACCTGCACAGCATTTCTTGTGCCCCCACATTCTGTCTCCTGGCAGTGTAGCATCCAAAACATCTTTAAATTTGCTTTGGCTTTCAGTTTGAAGGCTGGGAATATTAAGGACCATGCCACTGTCACAGGGTGGTCATTGGGCTCTTGTTCTTCTGCTAGTTGTGTTTGTTTTGTTTTTTTCCCATTTATTTCTTCTTAGAAACCCTGAAAAATGTTCCTTCAGGAAGGATTAAGAGTTCTTTGCACCCTTTTCAGGTTGATTCAGCTTTAAGAGGTTTACAAAACCCAGTTTTCCTCCTGGGTGCTTTGTAAGGTGAAAAGAAGGATTCCTTCCTCTCCTACCCTGGCCTTGCATCTTGGCAAAGAAAGCACAGCAAAACTGCATCTTATTTTGGATCATTTGATGGGTGGGACGTTGTCAGAGGAGGGTTACATGGCTGCAACAACACATCTAAGCACACACAGTCTCACTTTTCCTCTCACTTTTTCATTCCTCGCCCGTCATGAGTGAGGCTTAGTTCTAGAAAGATTAAGATAATTATTTGACTAATAGTGAAGGAAGACAAGAAATTGGCCCTTGCTGTTTAGAGTGTTAAATAGAAGTGATGGTACAAAATGTTGCTGGAAGAACGTGTACTTGTGCTGGTAAACAAGGAAGAGTGCCAGCTCCCAAATTGTGCTGTCCTCAGGAGGCTCTCTGTCCATAGATTGGCTTTGAATTGAACCCAAATCTGTTTTTCTTGTGGAAAAAAAGAGAAAGCTTGCATGTGAATTAAATTGATACAGTTAAAAATGGGCAAAGAAGATAGTTAAAGTTTATTTGGCACTAAATATATTCAGCCCCCTCAACTGAGGAACTGAGGCACCGAGGCTCAGTAATTTACATTTGTTTTGAACTATAAGCCTCAATAAAATATTCCAGATTTAATTAATTTTAAAGCAGCTTGTCTTTTGGAACCTGTGAATTGCTTTCCAAGACTTTACCTTATGCCAGCTTTTTTCCTAACTTCTGTTTTACGTGATATTTGCACTGAGTTGCTGTCATATATCAGAAGTACTTATCTCTTTAGAATGCCATGTAATTTCCTATGAACAGCTGCTCACTATAGCTGTGCTATTTTTTGATTGAAATTGAATACAACTTTAGTATTTTAATATAAGATTTGATTGAAATATTGAATGCTCAGTTGCTTGTCATGCATTTCAAGAGCACAGGTCCTCACTGTATGCCTACGACCACTTCTTTAGAGGTAAATATATTTCAGGTTTCTGTAAAATGTGATGAAATTAAAATGCAACTTGAAATAAAAATATCTTATTTGTAATCCCATATTGTATTGTCAGTACAGGGAAGTATAACCATGTCTTAGCAGTCATTTATCATTAATTTTCTTTTTTCTTTGAAAAATAAACTTATTTCAAATTTTTTTTCCTCCCCTTTGTAGAGCCAGTATTGTGCAGAAGCGCATAATTTATTTTCAAGATGAGGGCTCTCTCACCAAAAAAATTTGTGAACAAGGTAAGGTAAAGTAAAATACGTCTGATCTTCTCATTGTGTTTTGCACTTTTCTCTTAACACATGGTCTCAAACTAAAATTTGGAGGTCTTGGACAGTTTAAAGTTCAGGTTTGGGATCTTCCATTCAGTTATGTTCTTTGTTATCACATGTACTCCAGCTCATAAAATTCTCCTTGCTTCCCACTAAATGTGCTACCGGCCATGTGTGTGATACCATACATTGGTTTCCAGGGCACTCTCCTATTGAATCCTGGGCTATTTCATCCTTTCCTAAACCTAAATGTTATACTTGGTTATTGTATCTCACTGGAGAATTCATTTACTTTGTCTGTTCAGAAATTTCAATTTTGAGATCAGCTGATGTTTGTCCTTATCAGATAGAAACCAGAAACAAACCCCTTTTGAATCTGAAGATAACTGAAATATTAATGCCTTCTAACTGAAAATTATGTATTTAAATAATTCCATCCACTTATGAATATGGTACAGATATTTCAGGCTTGTCATTTAGTCTAGCAGCAAACTTAAAACTAAATTTTAAAATACAAACCCATATTTAACTCAGATTTATTTCCTGGAGTATTTATTATGGCAGCTTCACTGTCCTCACTGGTTTGGAGTTGAAGCCATTTTCAATGGGTGCTTTGATGCTTTTTCAGACTCAGCCTCGGAAGGTGTGACTGACAAACCAATTTTAGACTGTTGTGCCTGTGGTACTGCCAAGTACAGGCTGACTTTTTATGGAAACTGGTCAGAAAAAACGCATCCCAAAGATTTTCCACGTGAGTATCCCCCTTCTGCTTGTACCACGCAGGGGCCCTGAGGAGGGTTGGAGCAGGTTGTGTGACACAGCATCACTTATTTACAGCTCAGCAGTGTAAATGATGACATATATGGAACCCTGCTGGCACTCAGCTCTGAAAATCAATGGATCTTTCTGCACTGTACATTACCTGCACATTCTATTGATTTGCCTGACATTTTGAGCTAAGATGTGTGCGAGGTTGTATTTGCAAGATGTCTTTGTGGGGAGAAAGGTTCCCTTCTTTTTTTCTATTGAAAGCTTAGAATAGCTTATAATGTAGAGGTAGGAGAGGATATTTTAAGAAAAAGTTCACAAAGGACAGGTAATCCACTAATATTTTGATTTTTCAGCCATGCAAATCTACCTAGTTTGTTTTACTTCAAAGTATTTTGAATTATTTCAGTTAAATTTGGTGAGTTTTGAATCATGCTACCCAAGGATATTAATTGTATATATATATAAAATTACTACATTTTATAGATTATAGATTATAGATTATATTCTATTACTATATAAGGATATTAATTCTATCTATCTATCTATCTATCTATCTATCTATCTATCTATCTATCTATCTATCTATCTAAGAATACTCTGTCTTCTTTGTCTCTGTTTGTTGAGTACCCAGATAAAAAACACCTTCTGAACTTGGCCTCTCTGGGTTTTTAAGTGTCTGAACTACAGAATCAGTATTTTTGTTGCAAGATTGCTTGCTGCAGTGACCCAAGTATCTGTAAAAAGCTGAAGTTACAAAATTGTGTGTTATGCATGTGGTCTTGCATTACTGACTCCACTCTCTGTGGGAAAAAAGGCCAGGAAAGTGTTTAAGAATATGAGCCATATTTACAGGTCTTTAAACTCTGTTATGTTTTCTGTGGCTGATCTTTATTATAGAGGCTTTTTATGTTGATTGAAAAATAGTATTATTATTGCCACAGCATCAGAATGTCCTCATATAACTCAAATGTGGTTTGTATCCACTCATATTTTAAGAGCCTAAGCAATGTTGCTTGTCTTGAGTTTGAAGCACAGCATTGTTCAAATCCTATTGGTCAGCACAATGTGGGGGAGATAAAATAAACAAAGCCAGTAATTGCAGGAATGCTCTTTTAGGCTATTGGATGATTTAAATAAGTGCTGAGTGTGAACTTTATGTGCACTGTTTGCATGGATTCAGGTGGTGGTTAGAAATAGGCCGTCAGAAAAGGACTGAAAGCTAGGAAGTTACTTTGGCTTTTTTCTTTTTCTTTTTCTTTTTCTTTTTCTTTTTCTTTTTCTTTTTCTTTTTCTTTTTCTTTTTCTTTTTCTTTTTCTTTTTCTTTTTCTTTTTCTTTTTCTTTTTCTTTTTTTATTTTTTCTTTTTATTTTTCTTGGTTTTTCTTTTCCTTTTTCTTTTTCTTTTCCTTTTCCTTTTCCTTTTTTTCCTTTTTTTTTTTTTCCAAGTGTGTGAACTCATGAAAGGTGTGGCTGCATGATGGAAAATAAGCAAGTCGCAATAGTTGCCTGCTATCTCTCCCCAGATACAAAATAGTCAATTAAATCAATATTTTACTTAAACTGGAAAAGTGAAAAAAATAACCATTTGGTACTTACACAATTAATCACAGCAATAACAGCTAAAAAGATTTTGCATTAAAATTTATGCAAGTTGAGGGAAATATCTCATAAAAATATAGTGATATAAAAAAGGAGATATAGTCATTGGCATTATTCTTAAAAATATTGTGCAGTAATTACATTAAAATAAAATGGTATTCATTGTGGATTGTAGTAAATCTTTAATTATTTGCCAAGCAACCACATAAAAAATGTTGCTCTGTTCTTGTACCACCAGTAAGGTTGGAATAGAAAGCAGACAACAAACATCTCTTCTTTATCTTCTGATTTGCTGTAAAAAAACCCTAAAGAACATGCACTTTGTGCAAAGCATTTATTTTCTCTGGGAATCACCCATTTTTGACAACAGAAATCCATATGCTCACCATCATGGTGTGATATGAGCACATCTATGAGATGTGCCACAGGATAAATTCTCATGTTGTGAGGGCACCTTGATCTTCCTGGAAAAAAATACACATATAAGTGTATTGAGAAATTGAGGAACTACGCAGAACTGCAAGAATGAAGTGAAACAACAGCACTGGAAAGCTGTCAGTGTCCTGCTTGCTGTCTTAAGACCTGGACAGTGTCATTGGATGCAAAACAGCTCTGGCCTCGTGCTGCTCAGGTTGTGTCATGCAGAGGAGTTTTTTGATGGTGAGAAGAGAAAGCTTAGGAAATATCAAGTTTTCTCTTTCTTCTCACAAGAAATGGACAGTTTGAGGTGAGGAATGAAACATTTGCAAATGAGGCAGAGTTTGGTGAGAAGTTTTGGGTGGGTTTGGTCGGACTTTGAGCAGCTCATTGGGCAGGCGGGTGGGTTAGGGTTTCTCAGGAGCTTTCTCTGCAGAGTCAGGGTCTTTGGGAAGGGCTGTTGGGTGGAACAGGCTGTGCCATCATTGCACAGGAGTCAGGTGTTCCTGTCCTGGTCAGGAAAAGGAGGAAGAGAAGCTCTGGAGCACAGGGAGCAATCCCTTCTACTTTTGACTAAAGGCTTACAGGCGCTCAGGTTCTTCTCTGTGGTGACACATTTTTGTTCTGTAGGGACTATTCTCTTTCAAAATCTTCAGTGTCACTGCCTGTGATGCCTTAAGGAGCTGGAACAGAAGGTAGATGGAGCTAAGAGGATTAAAGTGGATATTTATTGAAGAGCCTTCAAAGGCCACAGCCTGGCAGTGCCTGGATGGCTCCAAGATGGAAGCAAAGAGGGCTTGGTCATGAGATCTCACATTTTTATAAATTTTAGTCCATTGGCATATTGGAGCTAATTGTCCAGTTCCAGCTGCAGCTCCTGCAGTCCCATCCTGCTTGTTTTTCTCTCTGCAGCCCACGGGGTTTGTGCTCTTGGGGCTGAGATTTGGATCATTTGTCCTTGGTGCCCAGCTGGAGCAGGAATTGTTTTGTGTCCCTGCTCTGTGCATAGAGCTCACCATGCCCTCATGTGAAGCTCAGACCCACAAAACAAAGCAACACAGAATGTGAAAAATAGAAAAGCTGGAAGCTGAGGCATCAGGAGTGTTTCAGGGTGAGCTGCTGGTGCCTTGTGGGGCAGCCAGAGCCCTGTGCCAGGAGGAGAGGATGGAGTTCCCATCACTGGGGCTGAGGGACAGCTTCTCCCTGGGCTTTGGCATGTGCCACTGTGGATTTAAGGGAGAACTGCTAGATCTTAGATCAAGAAACCATCTCCTGACATTGCAGTCTCTTCAGCTGTGGAGGAGAGAAGGTTTAGTTTTGGGTTTTTTCCCCACACATCTTACTTATTCATTGTAGTTGATTCTGAAAACATCAGGACTGCTACATTCAGAACTCTGTAAGTGTACTTTGGTCCAGGTTTAGGACTAGGGAAGATGGGAAGGCTCTGTTTGCTGCTCTGCTAGGCCATCTCTCTCTATCTATTCTGCTTCCTACATTTTTCTACCTTTTTTCCCCTGCTGTTGGTGTTCATTTTTTATTTCTAATCTATTTTCTACTCTCCCATGATTAGGTTCCTGCATCTGACTTTATACAATTCTCTGCACTGTCCTTTTCAATTTTATTGTTCCACCTCTCACATCTTAAATTTGCATTCCTTTTATTTACTTCATTATTCATTTTTCATTCATTTATTCAGTTTGCAGCTGTTTTTACTGCAGCTCTCTACATTTTGCATTGTGAAGAAAAACGTTAAATACTGTCTCACTCCATCATTCTGCCTCCCTCATCTCCTATAGTCTTTGCCTTGTTACCAGGCTGTCTGCTTATGTTAGCAGTTCATTTTCTCACCCTTTTCCTTTAAGCCCATATATCTGCAGAAGGTTACTTGACACTTAAGTGAATTAATTTCTATTTCCAGGACTGTGGGACTTCTGTGACTCCTTATTTCTACTCAATTCTCTCTTCAATTCCATCATACTTCCCTGATGTCTTTTTCTTTATACTTTTTTTTTTTTTTTTTTTTTTTTTTTTTTTTTTTTTTTTTTTTGTTCAACAAGACAAGAAACAAGAATGGGAATCCTTTTGCTTAGAAGTGAACACAGAAAAATTTACCTCTTCACTGCCTTCAGTAAGGAAAAAACTTGCTTTTACAACTGAGGGTGACCACTGAAATCTTCCCTTGCAGGTTTCCTTCTCAAAAATATTTGAAACAGAAACTTAAAATTAAAGGTTGCTTAAACTTTCTGAAGTGAGATCTTTGGTGAGGAAAAACTATTCAAGGCCTATTTGTTTCGAGGGGCTACTTAAGCTTGATTCCTGTCAGTCACTGGCTTGTTCTCGCTGCTCTGAAGATGAGTGCTGGTGTCGTGAGAGGTGGCAGCATGCAAAAACCTCAGCAGTGGGGACTTCAAAACTTTATTAGAAGTCAGGAATTATTGTTTGAGGCTGTCTCGAGCATTGTTTGACTTATTTTGTTTTGTTTTTCCCCCCGAAAAGGACGCACCAACCACTGGTCTGCCATCATTGGTAGCTCCCACTCCAAGAACTACATCCTGTGGGAGTATGGAGGATATGCCAGCGAAGGGGTCAAGCAAGTCGCAGAGCTGGGGTCCCCAGTGAAGATGGAAGAAGAAATTCGACAGCAGGTAGGTGCATTTGGGTGCATAATTTAAAAACAGGATCCTCCCTTGGCCTGTGAACAATCTGCCATTGGCAATGCCTGGGAATGTGATTTTGCTGAGTAATTCTCAGTTCACTGGAGAAGCAGTTCTGTGTGCCCTTCTTGACTCATTCTTACCCTGGCAGGGGTTTTTGTCTAGGAAAGGACAAGTAAGTTGGAGCATTCTGGACTTAGAAAATCTGTGTGCCATGTAAAGCAGAAGTCAGAGGTGGCAAAGTGAAAATCACCTTTTCAGACTTAGTTGTGAAGAAACTTTTTTAAAAGAAAACCTTTAAGACAGCAAGTGATACCCCTGCCTTACAATAGCGAATTATTATTTATCATTTAGATTCACTTTGCAGAGTGCTACATTTTGCTTCTTGATGAACCACCTCATTTTGTGTTATACAAATATCTAAAGTGCTGTGTTTCCCTGTTCATCATTATTTATGTGGCACAAGCATTCTTCCTTAATAATCCTTTCACAAAGAAAAGAATCTCTTCCTTAATGTTGAACACATGCATGAAACCCTCTGTACTTTTCTTCACTTTTTCTACATTTGTTTGGATCTTTCCTGTATTTGACACTTCTGAAGAAGAAGTCAGCAAAAATAAAAGCAGAGCTCAGGATGATATTGTGGATTAATAATTCTTTCTTTTGGTAACTGCTGCATGTTAAATACACAGTATTTTGAGACCTCCAGGGTAGGCTGTATACAGGGTTACACTGAGAGATAGAAAAAAAATTCACTTATGTTTATATAAACAGCATAAAACAACCTCAAAGAGTGTTTTGGCAAAACTTATATAGCAAAAGGTTTTGTTTGCTAAATTTAATTTGCTTTCTTGTGATGCTTAAGTGTATATAATCATGGTACGAGAACATCTGGTGTACTTGACATGAAACTCCTAAAGCCAAGAAAAATAAAAGAACACCAGCTTATAATTTAATATATAAAAAGGATAGAAAAGGAATATGAAGGGGGAAAAAACAATCTCAATGTGAGATGAAATGTGATCATGGATACATTGCCTCTTTAAACCATAATAAACCTTGGTATACCTGGAAATAGAAAGTAGGCCTTGATCCTATGCAGAAAAGTGGCTGGGTTTTATCCCAGCAATAAAATATAAACCCAGATGGATTAAAATTGCAGCAGAGTATTATATATACCTCATGTAACTTATCATTTTTGCTGCTTACTTGGGAAATCAATATTTTCTTGTAGTAGGCCCACGTGGAATGAAGAAAATCAGCAATTCTGTATTGAAGAAGATAATTTCTGTAGCAGTCTTGGTGAATTCTTTGTAAATAGGGGTTTGGCACATCTGATTTGGGACTGTACAAAGATTGGGTCTTCTCCTGAAGCAGCAGGAGCAAGAGGAGGGTGTTGGGTGAGGAGCAAGCAGAGGTGCACTTGGGAAAGGTCACGCTGAGGACTGGGAGAAGGGCAGAGAATTTGAAGGGAATATGGAAAAAAAGGGAATATGGAAAAAAAAAAAAAAGAAAATCATGCCCTCTGCTTTCCAAATCTGGTTTCTTTGTCATTATGTGCCATATATTTGCAAAGAGGGGATGTGTTTATACACTGGATTCAAATCAGAGGAGATTGTGACTTTTAGAGTACAGCAAATAGATAAATGGCTACAACTTCAGGGGCTGCTGAGATTGAACATGGAATTAGTGAACATCACAGTTAATTCCAACACTGGGATGTCTGATTGGGCCAGCCCTGCTTCTCCTGGGTCAGTTTATCCAAGTAATCAGCTGGTGTTCTACCTTGATCTTACCTAGAACAGTGCAGTATGTCATAAAATGCCACAACATTTTTGTTGAATTTATTTGACTTTTTTTTAGCTGCACTAAAATTTTTGAGAGATTTTGAGGTAAAATTCTGCAACCAAAAGAGCAGAGCAATGCCAGGAGCTAATTTGCTAACATTTAAGTTAGGCAGGTATTTTTCTCTTTTTTTAAATTGCATTTTGTCCCTTGCAATATCCCTACCTGCCTTGAAATTTGATAATGTTCCCTTCCCCACATGTTGCAATCTACCTCAGGATCTATTTGCTCCTTTTCCATTTCTTATTTTACCTTTCTTTCCACTCTCTGCTGTCCTACCAGCCTTGTGTTGATGGGAGGATGCGATTCATTAAAATCACTCTCCAAGCAGTTTTGATGTTTTTGAAAACACAGGAAAGGCAATTTTTATTTAATTCTGGTGCCTGGACACAGAGCTCACTCATTGAAGTTGATGCACTTCTTCCAGGACCACACTTGGATTTGGGAATTTGCTGTGTGTCAGCTGAGTTTTGTAGGCAGTTTCTTAGGTGAGCACACAGACACATTTTGTGGGGATCAGAAAAACAGAAACTTCCACAAACACTAAAAGATTTGATCTGCAGCCTTAGAAGATGCTTAAATTGATATGAAAACATGATGCACAGACATTAAGCAGAAAAATCACAAACGTTTCTATAGTTATAAGTAAGAATATGCCTTAAGTAAGTAAGAAATTGTTTTAGGTAAGATAATAAAGAGTTTATAATGTAGGGGTGTGGTTGTATAGAATAAGCTAAAAGCTTAGAAATTATAATAAAAGCATATATATAGATGAGAGACAGAATCCCATTAGATGAAAATAGCCACAGTGCAGCAGAAGTAAGTAAAGGTAATAAGTTAGAAAAGCAAAGTAGACCCTCTGACAACTGTCTATTAGTTTAAAAAGTTATGTATTGTCTTGTAACAAAGAAACTATGACCAATAGCTTAATCCTTTAAAATCTCACAACAACTAATATTATCTAAACAGTAATAATTCTTAACCCAAAAATAGTCCCATCCCCTCATTTCTAACAACAACAATGATAATATTTATGTAACCGGCAACTGTCACTGACATTACCCAAGGTGTTATTAAAGGAAAAAAAATCTAATTGGTTTTGGGGTTTATTACCAAAAATTTACATTGTGTAAAACAAGCAAACAAAAAAAAAGGTATTTCTTTCAAGAAGCTTTTAAAAGAGGGTCTTAATAATTATGTGTTATTAAATGAAAGATCCTCAAGCATGAACATTTTGCATTCTGTATTTACCAGCTTCAGACAGGAAAATCTAATGACCCATTCTTCTGTGGAAGAATACAACACTGCCCTACAAAGAGGTCATAAAAAGATGACTATTTAGCTGAAATACTGAAAACTACTTTTTAAAACAATCTATCAATCAAGATGAATCCAATGATGAATTTACTTTCATTTTTACTTTTCTTTCTTTTTTTAATTTAAAAATCCAAATCAGGACTATTTTTTAAAAATAAATGTTTGCATGGACTCGTAACAATTGCATTTTTCTTTTCTATAGAATTTTTTTGCTGTTTCAGGTTTCACCTCCAACTCACACACACAATTTAAATTATCCTCTGCCTAAAACTTTGCACTCATCTTTCTGGAAAACAGAACTTGCTGTTCTGAAAGGTCTGGAGGCACACTCAGCTTTTATCTAAGGGCACTGAAGACAATCTAAAAAGTCATCCCAAATGCAGAATGCTGCATCCCCAGAAGCTTTTCCTCCTGCCTGGCACCTTGGGCTGCTCTGGTTTGTAAAAAGCCCTGTCACATTCATATTTTCTAAAAAATCCCTTCACACAGGGTTTTTCTGCTGGGAAGCTGAGAAGCCTCAGAGAAAAAGGAAAACAATTTTATCTCATCTGCTTCTCCCGTGTTTTGCTGCTTTGGAATGTGTTTGGAGATTGTTTACCCACAGGTGATTGTTTCATTGGGTTCTGCTGTGAGTTGTTTTGACTCAATGGCCAGTTTGGGCCAAGCTGTGTCAGACTCTGGAGAGAGTCACGAGTTTCATTATTATCTTTTTAGCCTTCTGTAAGTATCCTTTCTGCATTCTTTAGTATAGTATAGTTTAGTATTCTTTAATATGATATAGTATAATAAAATAATAAATTACCCTTCTGAGAACATGGAGTCAGGTTCATCATTCCTCCCTTCATCGGGCACCCCACAAATGCAATGGAGCCCCTGGGGGTTTTGCATGGATGGTCCTGGGCACTGTAAACTTGCTCTGCAGTTTGTTTATCTGGGAGAACTTCAAGGCACTAATCAGCCCTTTTGGTAAACTGTTCCTGGCAGCCTGGAAGGAAAGCCAGGGCACATCAGAGTTTTACTAAAACAATCTGTCAAGTGGTTGATGTGTACAATGGGAGAATTCAAGTGTTGGACTTCAGGGGTTATAAATGAACAAACAAAGCTGGAAGAGGAATTATGTGAGGGGGAGAATGTGCACTGACCTCACATCCCTCTGAGATATATTCACACTTCCACTTTGTTTTGAGAAATTCTGGTTTCTCCCAAGCCCTTTATTTGATAAACTGGCTCGTAGGAAATGAATGCAGAATTTGAAAGAGAAATTCTGCATTCAAATTATGATTGCTCTGTTTAAACAAATGAACAAACAAACAAGATGGTTAAAGCATGAATCAGAAGGAGTAAGTGTAATTCTAAATCTCATATCCTAGGCTGATGAAAAAAGGACTAAAATAGAAACATTGTTTTAAATATCTCACCTTAAGAGATATAATTTGGTTTTGCCTAATTATTTCTGAATAAATACTCAGTCATTTTGCCACCAATTCTTTATTAAACCAAGAAAAGTAGTATTCTGCAGCTTGCATCTTTTTCCAGAAAAGGCAGTGTGCATTCTCTGCTCCCTGTGGACCCACAGGTGACATTCTTGCAGGTTTGGTTTAATGCCCTCTGAAATATCAGTCAGTGGGATGACTTTTTAGATTGTCTTCTGCATCTCCAGATGAATCCTGAGTGTGCCTCCATACCTTTCAGAACAGCAAGTTCTGTTTTCCAGGAAGATGAGTGCAAAGTTTTAGGCAGAGGATAATTTAAATTGTGTGTGTGAGTTGGAGGTGAAACTGGAAACAGCAAAAAATTTCTATAGAAAAGAAAAATGCAATTGTTACGAATCCATGCAAACATTTATCTTTACAAAATAGTCCTGATTTGGATTTTTTTAATTAAAAAAGAAAGAGTAAAAATGAAAGTAAATTTGTCATTGAGTTCATCTTGATTGATTGATTTTTAAAAAGTAATTTCAGTATTTCAGCTGAATAGTTATCATTTTATGACCTGTTTGTAAGGCAGTGCTGTATTCTTCCACAGAAGAATGGGGTCATTAGATTTTCCTGTCTGAAGATGGTAAATCACCTGAATTACAAAGAGGAACCTGCAGGATATTGATCACTTTTTTATTATAGCACTGGGCAAATTATTGTGTTTACTGAAACAAGCTCAAAAGTTTACTTTTTGAATCAGCGTTACTGTGTGCTTAGGGAGGTTAAAATCAGCCAGACTGGGAGGTTCAACTCAGGTGATTTGTGCTTGATAGAAGAGCTGAAAATTCTCCCTGAACTCTTCACCTCTGAGACCAGGAAACCCCTGACAATCCCTGGTAATTAGGCTGGGAATTGCACTGGGAAAACGGATTTTTGATGAAATAGGTCAGTCTGTGTTTCGCTTAAAGGAACTAAATAATTAGTGACCTCATGGGTGGCTTGGCCTTCCTTGGAGGAGGCCACTGAGAAAAGTGAAGGGATTTAGACTATTCTGCCATGAACTGAAGTTGATATTCCTGCTGCTGTTTTACTCAGGGGAGCCAGAAGGAATTGGCCACCTGGGATGTTTCACCTTTGCCTGACCAAGCCTTCATCCCCACAGAGCCCCTTTCTCCTCAGTCCTCAGGGACAGCATTTTTGTTCCCACCCAGGTTTCAGAGGCACCTCCCTGTTGAAAAGCCAGGAAAGTTCTCGTGGCCATAAATCCTGCCATGAAAAGCACGGCTGCTGCTCTTCCAGAAGCCCTTCAGGTTTCTGTGCCAAGCCCACAGAAACTGTCAGTGCTTTTGGACTGGGTGTAGCAGTGAAGCAGCAGAACTCTGTCCCAGCATGCTTTCCACTTTAGTTACAGCCTGACAGCATGGTTTTAATGGGGCATTTATTCTAATTCTGGACAGATCAAGCTGCTCGGTTGTAAATTGGCTTCTAGGCTTCTGTTTGCTCAGTCAGACTCCTCTGCACTCTGTGCATGCACCTCTGCTGTGAATTATGGTCCTTCTTAATGCCTTTTGAAAAGGCTAGATGGTAGATTTATCATGCTTTCCTTTTGGAAGATGTGCCTTATATAATGATTCAAAATCTCTGGCATTTCGGTAATTAGAAATTTTGAAACTCTTGTATACTGTGTTAAATTTCATAAAGTATTTCTGCCAGAAAGAAATAGTTGTCTACTTATGTCATAAAGAGAAGCTTTATGTGCCAATAAATAACTCAAACAACAGGGTTCAGAACACCTCTTCCAGGGGGGCTTCCATCTTTTAATAAACTTCTGTTGGAAACTGAAATTAGAATGATTCAGTTGGTGTTGTTTTCTTTAAAAAAAACCCAAAACAACAACAAAAAAATGTTCATCCCAGCTCCATTCTTTTTTAGTATCCCATGATAATAAAAATGAACTTCCCTAATAAGAAATGAACTGATGCTGCATTCTGTGCCACAAAACTTTTGCTAGTCTAAAAACCATTGAAGATAATGACTCTCTCACAAAATTAGGTTCTGACAACCATTTTTAAGCAGTGTATTATTTTCTGGGCCAAAACATGAAAGATTCAACCAGCTCAGCCAATAAAAACAGAATAGAAAAATTCGTGTTTGAGTCCTCTGAATATAACACTGTGCTGCAGATAAACTCTCGGTGATTAGGGCACAGTCCTTGTGCCACAGTTGCTCCATGTGTGGTTCTTCTGTCTGTAGGGTTGTGAGAGCTGGCAGATGTTGAACACATTTTGGAAAAAATGTCTTTTAAAATGTCTTTTCTATTATTGTGGTCATCTCCATGGTTTGGAACACCAGCAAAATATTATTTTGAACTTTTATTTAGCCTTTGGTCAAAACTTTAGCAAAATAGTGGCTCAGTTAATAATGCCTTTTTTTCTTCATTTCTTCCTGCCTTCCGTCATCCCTTTCAGCTGAAGACTTTCTTTCTGATCATAAAAAGGGAGAGAGAATAATTGGTAACTAAAACTTTTTTTTTTGCTTTAATTTTCTGTGCTTTTAACAACCATTGCTATTTTATTAATCAATAAGGCACCTTGATTTTTAAAACTCTGCCTTCTGAGCTCTCATCTTGCTTAATGAATTCCAGAGGTTTCACACCTCTAACTTTTATGGGAGTCTTTGAGGTTTTGCCCTCTGAATAATTACCCAGTAATTGATATTGAATGATTTGCATAACTAAACAATGAGTTATGGTGTTAAGTTAGATCAACATTTAATTTATCCTTCATTTTTTACCTCAATTTGCCTTGCTGCTTATTTTCTTCTAATCATCACAAACCCTCCATTTCTGATAAAACAGGGAGAAACACACCTTTTCAGTAAAATCCACTAATCAGGTTCTCTTTGAATAAAAGATCTTCAAACTTTTTTTTTTTTTTTTGCAGAAGGCAGACCCTTCAAGAATAAAAAAGTAGAATTTACTCAAAGACCTGTCTTCTCAGTGAATTCTGATACTACATTGTGTGGAAATGGGGCCTATCAAAATTCCTACCATTTTTTCAATCTCTGTAATAGCTGAGGCCCACCAAAGCTTGTGAAGATTTTCTCTGGCTCTTTGATATCTGGATTGCAGCAAAGCAATGCTAGGTGAGGGAACACTTGCTCCTGGTGGATCCATCCCTTTGAGTGGCATGCAATAATTTCAGTTCTCCAGACACAGAAGTCACAAGGAAATGTCACCTGTTTGGGACAATATGATTGGATTGTTGGGCATCATTTGCTAATTTTAGTATTTTAAAATATCTTGCCTTTTCATTTCTTGTAGTTAGATCTTATTCTGCTGCCACAAAATTATTACCTGTAGCAGATTCATCCACTGGAAAGACGTGATGAAATGACTTTCAAATTATTTCCTTCAGTCTGTCACTATTTTTAAAACATGAGAGTTTCAGATGATTCTTTCTGTGCTGCTGATACTGAGGGACAAACTCCACCTGGCAGCAGAAGTTCAGTACTCCAAAGCCAGACTTTGTTTAGGGAAATTTGTTGTGTTCACTGCAACTATTCTGGTTTGGAATAGCAGCTCTAAATCCTGACATTTGGGTGACTCTGAGGCACACAGGAGCTGTCTTGCAGCAGCACAAGCAGAATGTTAAGTAACACAAACTGGAGAAGAGGCAACACCAATAAAATTGAGTTGTTTGTCAGGCGAGCAGAGCAGATGGTTGGGCTCCTCCTTCTGTGGGAGACACTGCCCAGGCTCCTGTGGACTTCAGCAAAGGCTGCTTTTAAAGGGTCAGAGTAGCACCAAAAATTAAATTAGGGACAAGTCAATTTCTCTCTGAGTGTTTTCCTCTGCAGTGGCTGGAGCTGTAATTAAAATGCGGTGGCTGAGGAGCTGGTGGCATTCAGCTGCCTCTAAAGGAGGTGCTGCAAAGGCTAAACAAGGGTCTGAACCCTCATTAGCAGCATTTGTCAGGAACCACAGGATCTTCCTTGTTTTCTCTCTTGTTGCATGGTAAATATTGTTCAAAGGAACAGCATGCAATAACAGCTGAGGCTGAAGAGTCCTACAGCTCATTTGCCTTGCAAATGCTTAATTATTCAGACAAATTTTCAACATAAACAAAAACTAAGGAAATAACCCACAATGCAAAGACTGGCATTCTGGGATTAACTTTTCTGGGGGGGGTTGTTTGCTTAGGAACCTCAATTCACAACTCCCACTCTTTGTCAAATGCTTATTTTCACCTAAAATTCAGCAGAACACTTAGAAAAATACCATGTACAAACATCATACATATGAACATTTCTTAGTGTGTCCATTTCCTGTGTCCTTTTCTAAGACAACTCAGATGTCTAGATCCCAGGGTCTGATTTAAAATTTATTTACTGCATTTAATGCTCAGAGAGCAGAAATGTTCAGGTATCATGTCACATCTGTATTAACATGTAATGGATCAACTGGTTCAAGACACAGAATAGGGGGGATATTCATGAGTATTTAAGCGCAGTTTTAACTTTGTTCTCCTAGATTGCTTTTCTAGCCTGAATCCAAAAGGACTCTAATGTGTTGTAGTTTCTGTCAGTCAAAGCCAGAAGCAGGAATACTTATTTTTAGTAGGGCTGTGAGGTTAATGTTGTTGACTAGTCTTTAGTTCAGGAAAGAATGAGCTGCTTGCAGATTTTGTGTTTTTTTGAAGTTCACCAGTCAAATATGGACGGAAAATAACATATGCATGAATTTATGGGACTGGAACAGCTTCAAGGGTTAACACAGGGCTGGGATGAAAATGTCTCATTTTGTAATTACTGCTGGTTACAAACTCTCTAGATTCCGTTTAAGATGACGTTTCTGGATTCTTCCTCAGCCCTCTCCTTGAAACTCAAGTGATCTCTTCAAATAAATGCCCTCACTTAGGGCATGGGGTGTAACCTGCTATTCCAGGAACACTCTGTGGAAAAGAGGCCACGCAGAAGTTACTGGAGAGGAGGCAAGAGCAGAGAGGGTCCTGTGCAAGCTGCTCCTTGCACTGGCACACATCCCTGATTGATGCCAATATTTTAGCAAACCTTGGGCTCAAAAGTAGGTATACTCATAACTAGAGATATTTCATGGAAAATTTGTTTTCAAATAAAGATGTGGAAATTTAAGGGAGATATTAGGCTGTAGCACAACAAGGAAGTTGATTCTCTACCTGGATAAACACCTGAAATGATTATTTTCTTTCTGAGTGACAAGAAGCCACCACTTTATCTGGAGTTGTCTCAGGGGTGTTTAAACACCTTAGACCTTACCAATGCAGGAAGTCATCAAGCTTAGACAAATCAGTTTATACCTCTTAATCCGGTTTCTTCTATAAAATACTCCTCAATCTTAAGGAAGAACAAAAAATTTAGCCAAGAGACTGAATAAATTAGTCTATATACAGAAATGCAAAGCATCTTAAAATTGTTGTCTGTGCTATATTCCCCTGTAAGTTGGCAATAGTAATTTAGATGTTGAGGATGCAATGATTCTCTCCTTTTATAACTGAATTTTTGAATACTTTCAATACTTTTAGTGCATTCAATGCTTAAAAATATCTTTTTAAAGAATAAGTATCAACAGAGAGAACAGATTTTTTTAAAATTCCACTTTTGAATTCTGTTGAAATATAGAAAGAAGAAAGAGTTCATTAAGCATTTTTAAATTGTAGACTGGAAGAACATTTGGGCTTCACAATTAAATGATGTTATTTTAATTCACAAACCAGATCAATTATTGATATTATTTGCAGGTTTGGGGGTTGCTTATTGAATATCTGACAGATGCACGTGTAAAGCAAGCAAGAATTCAGAAAGAGTGAGTGCATTTGTGCCTTAGGATGGTTTGAATTGAATAAGATGGGATTTTAGTGCTCTTGTTTGGAGATATATTCCTACATTAGTTGATAGTGGAGGGATAGGGGAAGAGAATGGATGATTTCTTGAGGAATTTAATTTTCAGCATACCTTAATCAGAACTGCCAATTTTCTGTGAGGGTAAGAGGAATGAAAACAGGGAGAATGGGCAGTCATGGGTTTGCAGAAGGTGGAAGACAAACCCTTGTACTTCTGATCCAGTTTGACTCATATCCACAGACTCTTTGCAGTGCACTGTTTCTTGTTCCTTACATCTCTGCTTCAGGACATGAAAACACAGCCTTTTAGTGTTCTTCCAAAACAGTTAATTCATTTTAAGCACTCAGCTGTATCATTGCTGTTACTCCACCCTCACAGGTTTTGTTTCTCACAGCACTTTTCAGAACATGTGTATTTTTTTGCTTTAGTTCCTCCAGAGCTGTGTGCAGTGTGTTCTGCTGAAAACTTCACAATGTGATTTTTGCTTTTAAAATAAAAACCAATGGAAGAAATAGACCTCTGTCATCACCAGCTAAAAGCAATATACACAAAGTGGAATGTGTGTGTACACAAATGTTTATAACTTACAAAGGCCTACATGGCCATTTAATATACATTGTTTAATGTTTAGGCGTGAGGAAACTGTTTATAATAATTTTCTTATCCATGTAAACTACATCAAAAGTCTGTAGCTAGACATCAAAAATGTGACCAGATCCACTATCTAAAATCTGCTTGAGCATCACTAGCTTTTCCACTTTTATCAATCACTTGTCATTGATCCATATACAGCCATTAAGGGTTTGCTTTCTCAAACCCAAGATGCACACGCCTCCCCAGCAGCCAGGAATTAAAAAAAAAATTATTTGCCATTGAGGTTTATTGCCGTATCTCCATTTCTCCTTGGCTTAAAAAAATCCATAATGCTGCAAAGAAATAAAAGCTCTTGGTTATTTAAACTATGTGACAAGACTTTGTGCTGAAATACTCAGGAAACAGCTTGTGTTGATGGAAAAGTGAAAAGTGATTTTTTTTTTTTTTTTTAATGCATAGGAATGTGAATCCCCCACACAGACCTTCTTAGAACTGTAGTAGGGAGGCTTTTTCATTTTGCAAATGGAAATGCAATTTTTCTATATCCCATATAAATTCACTTTAATAATTGCTCCCTAAAATTAAGGTGTGATATGTTATTAGTCAAATAAAAAGGATTCATTTGAGTTATATATGCAAAGAATTATACCTACGGTAGACAACTATTCATAAGATTAAAAAAACTGTCAGTAAATTATCTGTCAACTGCCACTTTTGATATTTCCTGTTTCTTTTTCTCTCTCCATGAATGTTGGGCAGAATTAGTGCACACCACATCCATGCTGATGATATTCCTCTTTCTTAATTCAGTCAGGAGCCTCACAGGGTAGGAGAAAGATGGGGAGAGACTCTTTAAAAGGACATTTATTGACAGGACAAGGGGGAAAAGTGAAAGGGAGTAGGTTTGGATTTGATATCAGGAAAAATTCTCTATTGTGAGGGTGGTGAGACCCTGGCACAGGTTGCCCAGAGAAGCTGTGGCTGCTCCTTCCATCCCTGGAAGTGTCCAAGGCCAGGCCGGATGGGGCTCTGAGCAACCTGGGATAGTAGAGGATGTCCCTGCCTGTTGGAACCCTGGTTGCTGAGGATTTCAGACTTTCTGTGCTGCCAGGCACTGACCCCCAAGAGAACACTGCAGTGACCTGAGGCCATGGAGAAGGCTTCCAAAATGGAATGACAGAACTGGGATTGTGGGTGTGGAGTTTGAGTAGAAGTGTGTGATATCACATGGTGGGAAACTCAGAGTTTAAGGGTTTAGAATACAGTAATATATATAAAGGAAGATGGAGGTTTTAGGGTGGAGGCTGGTCCTTCTCATCCTCCTTTTCCTCCTCCTTCTTATCCTCCTTTTCCTCCTCCTTCTCCTCCTCCGGTTTTGTGTAATTGGATTTAAAAGTCCACATTGCAGGCATGGGTGGTTGGTTATTGAGTTAAAAGTAAAAATCCTTTAGGTGTCATGTCTTAATTGGACAGTTTATCCTTAAAAGGCCTTGTAAAGAGAGAGAGAGATGGGGCTCCATTTTTGGTTTGTTGGAGTGAAGTGCTGCAGAACTCACAGTTTGTGAGATTGTAGAACTAATAAACATCTAAGTCCAAACAAGAAATACCATCTCACGCATTTAATCCTGACCCCGGAGAAAAAAAGAAGATAAAACTCGACACCTGCCCACGGGAATGAGATGATTTTTTCCTTCTGAGTGACACTATTCTATGGAGATCAGAATCCAGAGTTCTCTGTCCTGAGAGCTCCTGGAGAGGCATCTTTCCCTGAAATACTTTATGCAGTATCAGTGCTCTCTAGATTCAGTTGAGAGGCTCCTCATCACTGTAATCACTTGAATCAGTTCTTCACATTTTCACAGCAGGCCTTGCAATTTTACTTGGAAAGTTCTGTAAATTTTTTCCTCGGAGCTGGTGTGTGGGTTTGGGGTGTACAGATCTTTTGGGTTGGGTCATCTCATGTCCCCTGACAGGACAGAGGTCTAAACCAAAATTACTGAAGAAGCTAAAACCTTCCCATGTAAAATTCAGGTCATCATTTCAGGGTGAAATTCCAGGGGAAACAAGTATCCACATTTGTATGGGATAATGTGGTTTCAGTTAAGCAGGATCAGAGGGTTTTTTTTTTTTAACCTGTTCTTTTGACCAAAAGTTAGTGCCTGGTTGTTTTTTGGAGTAGTATTTATTCTTTTGCAGGACCTTCAGGAGAAATACCAGTCTGTCTCAGCCCTTTTGCAGTACTGCTAAGGAAAGTAGATGGAAAAGTTCATTTTCAGTGAGCAAAATAAGGAGAAAGCCTGCAGTGTTCCATAGATACAAGTTGTTTTAAGTGCTTCTCTTTTCAAAAGTTAATTATGTGATTGCTGCATTGCTTAAGAGCTGAGAAGAACATATCTGTAATGAGCAGAATCTGAGTAGATTTTTAATGCATCTCTTTCAGCTCTCCCTGTGGCTAGGAGTGCTTATTGAGATGTTCATTTACAATAGATTACTGGTACTTTTTTAAAGTACTTTCCCACTCTCCATAATTGATGTATTAGTATATCCCCTAAGCATATTTCCCTGCTCATCTTTACTCCATTAAGATTAAACAGAATGGTCATTAGATCATAAAGCAATAAAATATTCACTTTGCTACTCACTGCAAAAAAAAGCTGTCAAATATAAAGATTGACTTTGCCTTCAGGTACATTTTTAATGGTCCCTTAAATATAGCCCTGAACCACTGTAACACACAGTAACAGATGAAGAACTTTCTTCATCAGGGGAATGTTTATCTTGATTAGGTGTCAGGCCCAGAATATTTTGCTCAGCCCATGCTCTTCTCTGTGAGAGATTTTTATCTGTGGTTATATGAATTCATGACACAGTTGCAATGTAGGTTAAAATAAGGGAGACAATTTAGTCTTTATTGCTTGCTATAGACTTCTTAATAGGTTTTAATTAAAATGTCAAAGATCATATATATATATATATTTCTTATTCAAATAGCAGTGGAGAATATGAGTATGCAAAAATATGAAATAACCTAATTTTCAGTGTGCAAGCATTAATTGCATTTGCAAAAGAGATGTTCAATCATGAAACAAACCCCAAATTTTATGTTTAGAAATTTAGGCTTGCAGAGTGGTGTGTGTTTCCCTTCCTCACTGTAGGTCCTCATTACTTTTCTCCAACACTCTCTTCTTCTAAGGGAGAAAAAGAGAATGTTATAAATGGTAAAAGCAATTTTCAAAGGGCATCAAGGAAGATGTAAGATACTTCTATTCTGTAATTGAATGCTAACAGGTATAAAATACATAAAATATGGGCAGCAGCATAACTGCAAAGCTGTTCTTGTCAGTAAGGGTCATATTTACTACCCACCAAGATAGGTATTTGTAAAAGAAGTATGGTATTAGTGACTGAGTAGTTATTATCAGGAGAAATTGCAGCCAGATTTATTTTATTGATTATGTCTTTATTAATACTGTCGTGGCTCCAAAGTCACAGTGTTCCCACACATTCTGAGAAGTATCAATATTCACTAGTTTTGATTGTTACTGAGTGGGAGATCTCTCAGTCAGTGCTGGTTCTGGGCCATTTTTTTGGCTGCCCTGAGATTACTGAAGTAATTAACGATTTGATAACACTCAGAATTATAATGAAAAGCTTTGGGATATTCTAGCTTATGCTTACTGGTTTTTTTTTGTTTTTTTTTTTTTTTTTTTTTAAATGATGGTGCTAATGTCTGTAATACTTGAGGTCTTCCAAGGGAAAAGCCCTTTTCCCCAGAAGTCTGGTGTGCTATAAAGGCATTCTGTGATTTTATTTTGTTGGTGATTGTCTTGGGAGTGGTGATCATGAAATTTGATGTTTGATCCTTGAAGTAAGGAGGGGTGTCAGAATGGCTGCCTTGGACTTGTGAAGGACAGACCTTGGCCTGTTTAGGAGGCTGCTTAAAAGAGCCCTTTTGGAGGAATTCCTGGAGGGCAAAGGAGCCCAGGAAGGCTGGATATCCTCCAAGGAGGAAATCTCAAAAGGCACAAGAGCAGGCCAGGCCCTGTGCGGAAAGATAAGCTGGTGGGGAACACCAGCCTGGCTGAACAGAGAACTTTGGCTGCAACTCAGGAAAAAGAGGAGAGCTTGAGACTTTTGGAAGTTTGGCAGGACTACAAGGACACTGTGAAGTTATGCAGGGCTACTTAACCTTTAAGATAACAATTGTTTGCCATCAAAGGAACCACTTCCTTCCAGCAATGCTGCAGTTTTGTCACTGCAGAACCCTTCCTGAGTGCTCCCAGATCCCCAGGGCTGGAGATCCAGCCACCCACAGTGGCAGCTCAGTGTTCTGAGCCCTGATCTCAGCACTGCTGCCTCTCCCAGCCCGGGGTGGCAGTGCTCTTCTCTCCCCGACTCGGTGTTGGACGCATCTCTCTGGAGTTTGGCCTGCCTTGTGACTCATTGGAAGCACAGCCCCTCTGATGCTTATGGCAAATGTTATTTCTCCCTTTTAGCAGTTTTCCTTGGGTGAAAGCACGTCCCTGGCTCATTATGTAAAACAGATAATTAGCTGATTACTTGTGCTGCGCTTAGCGGTATGATTGGATGTGTGTCACTCTTGTCAGTGGTGTGGAATGATCTTCAGAAGAGGGCAGCTTGCCCTGAAGATGCTCTTCAGTGTCACCATCAGTATCCTGGAGGCCCTGCTCGCTCTCTGCTGCATCCCACTGTCTTTTTATGGCATTGGACAACTTTTTATGGCATTTTATGGCTTCTTTTTATGGCACGGGACAAGTGCACCACCTAACCTAAGCTCATCTCTGTGCCCCAGTCCCCTCCTACCAAAAGTTCTGACAGAACTGCAGTAAGTGCCTTGATCACCTCAGTGGAACTCCACTGGAGACAAGGGCTGGAATTATATTCACAATAAATAATCAAGATAATTTGATCCTTTGACACTTCTTATTGCCATTTTCAGCAATGGCACTGCCATTTCTTATGTTTCTGTTGTGCAAACTAGAGGAAATTAGTTCTTTATCTGTTCAGTCCCACCTTTATTTTCCATCTGCTCTCTCTCTAATCTTTCTATATTTGCACTAAAAAGCATTTTAGTAAACAGAGATGAACTTCTGAAATTGTATTCCAGGGTTGTCTCAAAGAGCACCTACGATTCAACCTCTCCCAGAGTGTGTCCCACTATTTGGCCAATCCTTTTGTACTTAACTGTAGAAATTCCCAGAGTTTGAAAGGTATATATACTTTTCTTTAAATGGATGTTCAAATCAAGTGAAAGAATTCAGTTTCAAGCCATTCATTGATGCATAATGTTACATGAGAAAAATTTTCACCTTGCTTGTTTTTTTCTGTGGAAGGTGTAATGAACTGGCTTGCAAGTCCCTCATCAGTTTTTATTTTTGCCTTTATGTCTTTACAACATCTGTTCCAGAAACAGCAGGCTTTGCTTCTGTTCCAGTTTGTTTTGGCAAGTGTATAATGAAAAAAAAATACTGTTAAATTTACAAGTAAATTATACAAATTCCTATATACTGTCTGGTTTTGACTGTCCAGATGGCAACTAAAACCTCTAACTTTTTTCCATGTACAGGTGACTTTAAAAAGAAGCAGAAACAACACAAACACCATCCCCCTCCAAAAAAATGACAGTTAAATTAATGGCTTTTCTTACCTCTGCGCCACAGGTCTGGTTGATAAAGCAGCAAAAATATCTTCTCATTTAAGGAAAACAATAGATTTTTGTGATCCTGTAAAGTTTAATTTTTAGTAGCAGAAGAGGCTGGGTCTTGTCCACCTAACAGAGCCCTGTCTTTGTGCCTGAAGCACCTGCAGGCAAACTTCCACCTGAGAACAAAATCTCTGGTCTGTGGGGGACTGAGAGGAACAATAAACTCTCAATAGCTCAATGGCTACAGCTGAAGACCTTTTTGTTTCTCTAACCTGCTGCTGCTGGCATGGAAAAAGCTGAATTCTGGTGGATATTTTGAGCTGGACACAGTGCTGATGGCTACCTGTTGTTTTCCTCTTAGATTGGCTCACTGCTTTTCCATTTGACCTCATATAGACCCAAGTTATTTCAAGGGATTAAGAAGAAAGTCCTTAAAATATAGAAAAATAAAGGGATATCCAGTGTGGAGCTAGGCAATAGTCTTAGACTTTACTGAGTCACCACCATGCTTGACATTTTTTGTCAGACATTGTTTTTTGTCTGTCTTTACTCCTCTGAATTATTTTTTAATTTTTTAAAGGGATTTTTCATCCCCTTCGTCTCACCATGTTGAGAGAATACATTAAAATATATAAATTTAGTGCATGTTGGTGAAGCATATCAACTTCACCAAGGGGAGGGCTGGATTATAATTTTTTATACATTTTCTTTAACTGATGACATAATTCCTGGATGGCATCTTTAAAACAAGAATTCTTTTCCCACAGAGCTATCCAGTAATATTTTCTATTCACACAAGGTTCATCTAACGGTTTCCGAGCATGTTCAAACATTAAAGAAAATAAATTTCCTAATACTCAGGCAACTTGGTTTTTATTGGTGCAGAGTGGTTAAGTGCCTTGCATATGTTATAATTCAGAGAGTAAAGTGGAAATTAAATTTTGGGCCAATTTAGGGACAAATAAATTGGTAAAGATTTTCCTGGTTGCTCTGCAGAAATAGTTCATTACCTCCATCAATAAGTATTTTTCATGTTGATGTCTCTCCACTGTGTGTTATCTCTAAGACTGAATTGTGAAAGAGGAGCATTGTGTGCCAGTTTTAAGTAAAAACTAAGTCAAAGGGTCTCTTCTTTGCCCTTGCCTTTGAATAGAGTTTTTGACTGGTCATGACTTTGAGGGTGGCTTGAGACTAAACTCCAATTATGAGGTGAAAGAGCAAGTTTAATGTGCATGGGAAGTTGTTGCTTAGGAGTCAGTGAGAATAGACTAGTTAAACGGGATGGGTAATGTGGAATATTTTTGTATTTATTTTTTTGCCTGAGGACACAGGAAGTTGTGCTGACTTTTGTCTGAGGCAGAAAACAGTCGGGATTCCTTGGCTCTGGCCATGCCATTGCTTCCCTCCACTCTGGGCTCTGCAGTTTTCCTCTGTGAATTCCCTGTGGGGCCAGGCAGGACAGGGATCTCCTGTGACAGCCACTGGTGTCTGTGCTCCTGCAAAGCCCTGTAGGGCATTGCAAAGTGATTTTCACCTTCAAGAAGGGAAATGTGGGCAGCTCCTCTTGATTATCCCATGCAGGAGTGGAAGGGAGATGGATCACTCCAATATTTTTAAGACAAAACCAAAACCACTCCATTGCCATTCGAGAAGAAGGAGATTCTGTAGGAGTTAATTAAAATCCTGTTAAAAGTTTTGCTCATCTGCAAATGTGAATGAAAAGATTTTCACCTGTCCTTTCCATGATAGCTCACACTTGATAGCTCTTGGACCCATCTTGTTTCCTCATGCCTTCATTTCTCCCAGTTTGTGAGGCATGAGGAAATACAGTGGGTTCCAAGAAGAAGGATAATTCTATTTTCTTCACAGTGTGTGAGGAGAGAAAGGCTGCCATGTGTTGATGAGATCATCTCTTTAATAGCAGCCATTTATCTCTGAATGCTCTCTGGAGGTAAACACAACGATCACTTTTAAAGTTAAAAGCATAATTCAGCCTGGTTATTTTCCTAATCCTGTTCTTACTGAGGTGGATTCTTTCACCTGATCTATTTAAATGGTGTTGAATGCAGAATATTTTTTTGAAGAATGTCTTTTATATTTGTTTCACCTTGATTTAGGATTCAAGAGCAAATTAAAAAAACAAACAAAAAACAAGCCAACAAGACCATACAACTCCCCATCTTTTGAAGTAAAAATTTGATTGGACCAAGTGGAAATACACAGGAAAAGCATTCCTCTTTATGCTGCACTTGGGAGGTGCAAAACTGGTGAAAAATTGTTTTGCAAACGACAAAAAAAATCCTAAATTCTCCTCAGGAACGACAGATCACTGCAGCCAGTTTGGATTCTAGAAATAGTGCTGCTTTATACCCAGAGTAAACTGGTTGCTAAGGAATAGGTAGATTGAACCTTTTCACATTAAAGCAAGGACTCATACCTCTGGGGGATTTTCATCAGGAGCTGGTTGTAGATGAAGTTAGTTTAGAGATAAAATTATTACAAAAAGACATTATCCTCAAATCCAGAATATAGTGGTCGTGTAAGAACTTAATCCAGTCTGATGTGAGCCCTGATTATAAACTTTTCTGCAGCTATTTTGGTTGCTGGTAGAAGGGAACCACCAGCTTTGGCATCCATACCTTCCATTTTGTACTTGTCAGGGTTTAATACTCTAGCTTTTTTTTTTTTCCCATTCCAATGAGATGTTTTTTGTAGAGAACTGGCAGGAAACCCATCTTGTTTCTTTCTTTTCCAGCTGAGGAATAGAGCTGTTGTTCCCTTTCTTTTCCTTTTTTCTGGAACTGTGCTTATACAGAGTGAGACCATAAAATGAAAATTGTGGTGTGTTGCTGTGAGTTTTGTGAATGTTGGTCTTTGGGTGTTGATTCACACTCACAATTTCATCCACACAATTAAACCAGGATCTTCTCAGTATTAAATCAAAGAGTTTCTCTCTTCAGATATATTTGTAAATAAATAACTTTTTTAAAGGACATTTGTCCCATCAGGAAGACAATTTCACAGTCACGTAGGACAATTTCTTGTCTAAATTCAGATAAAATTTCCAGGATGTCCATCAAAACATTCACCTGGTGGCAATTTGGGTTTTCTTATACACATTTCCCAAAATTCCACCTGTAAATTTTGCAAACAAGATGAAGTGTTTATCATAAAGCTTTTAGTAAATTGATCATAATATTTCCATAATTATTTATTCCCTAATATCTTCCTTCTTAATAAACAGCTCTAGAAGTTTGAGCTGTTAAAGTTTTCTCCTCCAAAATAAAAATACTGTTTAAAAATTGTAAAATCCCCCAACTTTGTACATAATTGTCTACTTATCATAGGCTTTGCCTTTAAGTTTTCACATTCACTTGACTTGAATTACGGAGTTTAATAATGGTCAAGATGCAAGTATAGACTTTAAAAAAAAAGGGATACTTAACATTGAGGAGAAACGTATTGATTTAATTAAATTCCTGTCATATGCCCTCGGAAGAAATGTCAAATTAAAGCCAGCTATATTGGTTAGATATTTCAGATGTGACACAAATGAAGGCTTTATTAATTCTTAGGTTCCTAATTGTTTTATTTGCATCCCAGCACACCATAGCTCTTGGATATGGTTCTGCTCTTGAAAAAGCCAAACCTGTCTTGTTAATTGCTTGGTTTCTTTTAATAGCCATACATTACCTGCAGGATTTATTTCTTGACCACTGTTTCTGCTGTTTCCTGTAGTCTCAGTTCAAAATGTCTTTTGTCTTATGGTAAATCTTGAGGGCCAGGACATGCTCGTATCCCCAGTGTAGATATGAAAACTGGGCACAGATAAAGTGGTTTGTTGAAAGGGTGTATGTGAAATCTTTGGTTCTTTTACTCATTCATCCTAAGATATTCACAAGATGTCATACTGGTAAAATGACTGCTTTTACCTGGTCTTTTCTGGTTGGGGGGGGGGGGTGTTGGTTTGTTTGTTTGTGATTTTAAATTTTTTTTTTAATTTCCCCAGTTTTGCTGCTGTGTTGTACTTCATACATATGGCTCTCAAAGGAATATCTCCATCACTAATGCCATCACAGACTTAGTGACGTCAAGCAAACCTACACACTTCAAATTAAGAACATATTTTATTTTAAAGATTAACACTTCAAACAAGTTCCTATTTTCTTCCTAAGTCTATTTTTTTTT
Source organism: Passer domesticus (assembly GCF_036417665.1). Classification (NCBI taxonomy): domain Eukaryota; kingdom Metazoa; phylum Chordata; class Aves; order Passeriformes; family Passeridae; genus Passer; species Passer domesticus. Next base: position 58,938,082 of record NC_087479.1, read on the forward strand.
TTTTTTGGCTAAACTGGTTTTTTAGTAGAAAATCTATCTCATGCATTGAAATGACCAGCACAAAGGATATAAATGAAAAATGTCCCATCCACCCTATACAAACAACACTGGGAATCCAAAGATTTTATGTGGGGTAGAAGAGGAGCCAAAACAATTTGGCTTCTAGAACAAAAATTATGTTGAGGAAGATGAGGTCCCTGTGAGAGTTAAGGACAAGTCTGGTTCTGCTGAAGCAGTACTGCTAGATTTCTGTCACATTAATGAGAATTATACTGGCAGATTTCCTAACTTTGTAGAGGTATCTCAATTGTATTCTTGATAGGCAGGATCCCCCCAAACAAATATCCTGAATCACAGTCACATATCTGCCCTTGCCTACAGTGCTGATGTTCCAAAATCAACATTTCTCTCTTAACTTGAAAGCCATTCTTTATCCAATGCACAAATTATTCCCAAATAACAGTGGGAAGCCTGGGAGAAAACAGAATGAAAAGAGTCTTGGTTAGTCAAGCAATTTTGGTTTTGTCTTGTTTGGTTTTTTTGATTTTTTTTCAGAGAAGAAACAACTTCTACAGTGCCAGACACAATTTTAGATTAGGATCTCTGCAAATGTCAATAGATTTTTGTTTGAATCTCCCATGAGAGCATTTCAGACCTGATAGCCCTGACAATTCTAAGGCAATAAAATTTTAAAAGAGCTGTATATATTGGAAGAATTTTTTTTTTTTAAATTTCTTGGGTTGTCGAATTTTATTGTGCTTAGGTGCAACTGTGGCACAAGAAAGTTTTCTCTGTGTTTTCTTCCTCATCATCAAGTTTTTTTAGCTTCTGTGTTGACCTTGCAGTTGTGCCACTATTGCCACCCTCGATCAAACAAATAGGTGAGGCCAGCACTGAGCCCTGATTTTCCTTGGCGTGAAAGGAAAATGAGGGGAGCAGTTCTGTGGATCCCCCCTTGGTTTTGTGCTGCTCCCAGCTCTGATCACTGCAGGATCTGAGCGTGTGGAGCTGCCAGCCCAGCACACCAGCTGCTCCTAGACCTGGATCCTCTCTCATCACAGGCTAAAAAGGGTTTTACTTTTCCATGGAAAAGTTATTACTGCATATATGCCTCCCTACTAGCACTGATTCTGACCCTCAGAACCTTTGGCTTCCTGTAAAATTAGACTTTTGTTTAAATGTTAATAACTTTTGAGTGGCTTCGTGCCACTGGTCGCCGCTTTCAAATGCAAAATTGTGTCAAAAAGGTGGAAATAAATTTAATTGGTTTAATGGTGCCTGTAGAATAAAGCAGCTTGTCTGTGACCTCCTCATTAAGGTGTTTGCTGACAATGCAGACTAACAGCAGTAGGACATTAATACTACTGTGTGAGGAATTACTTTATTTTAAAAGACTTCAGCAAATTTTCATGCCTTTATCCGTCCCCATTCTGTCTGGCTGTTAGAACCTGTCAGTACTTCAAATACTTTATCTTCCTCCTTGACAGGGAATCTCTAAACATACATAAATCTGTGGACCTAATTGCTGTTGAATATTTTTTTCAAACATGTTTCCCAGGAAACAGTCTGAACCATAAAAATGCTGAACCATAAAAGTGCCACCACTGTGATGGTATTTATGCCATCTATACCTTCACTCTTTTCTTTTGATTTTGCTATACCCATCTTCTTTTTGAAACAATTAGCATTTTGAATGTAAAACTAGTGAGCAGTTAGACTGAAGTTTAATCACCTATTTCTCCTGAGTCAGCTCTGGCTTTATCTCAAATCAGTGTGCCTTGATGCAGCTCTGATTGTTTGTGCAGAAATGTTGTGTTTTGAATTATTCATGTGCAACACAACTTTTTTTCCACCCCTAAAATAGTTAAATAAATGTGATTTGGAGGTTCTGTAGTGCTTTGGGTGTGTCAGGACTGTGTGTGGATGAATTTGAAAGGCGTGAGCCTGGTTTAAAGCACAAAGGGGCCACAGTGGTTTTCCAAATGGGACCTCTGGGTGCATATCAACTTTTGCACTGGTGTCATGTTGGAATGGTGGGAAATGCACTTAATGCAATAATTTGACAGAGAGAATTGCAAAATTGACTGAGAGTGAGCAGCTTCCAGGGAGTGATACTCTCGTCATATCACACAAGCTGTATTAACAGATGATGGTAATTGAAGCAAGAAATAGTCTAAGGTGAACCTTAATATTTATGAATTTTGTCAAAAGTGAAAAAGCCTCAATTACAAGAAAAAACTAGCACAGGATAATAAACCTTTGAGTTATACATAGCTCCTCCTGATTTAACAAAATCCACTAAGAGAGTTTTAAAAAAACAAGTAGCGCTAACAGTGTGCTACTTGAAATTCATATATTATAGATTGTACAGATTACAGTCAGCGTTATTCAGGGAAATGCCTGTTGCCTTTTGTTTTCCTCAAGAGCTGCTTCTTTTATTTCAAAAAGAGTTCTCAGGTGCTTTACAAAATCAGTTTTTTCTGCTGTTACAGTGTAATTGTCTGGTTTTGTATGACTGATTCTTCATTTCAGCAAATCACAACACAACTGTTAACACTGACTGTAAGGTGAAACGTGAGGGCTTATTTTAAAACATAAACATTAAAATAAATTTTTAAAAAGTATATAATGAAGTTGCTTTTTCTTCAGAAATCTTTACACTTTTCAAATTCTTAAAATATTTCTTCCGAGTAATTCACAGGGAAACAATGAGAAGTCTTTGGTCATGGAATTTCATTGTGCCATGTCATTTAGGGGTACAACACCTTTATTCCTTTATTATCTTCAGCCATTGTAGGTTTTTCTGGTTTTATCTGATCATATATAATGGAAAAATTGTTAATGGTTTGGAATAGAACTGCTTGGAATAAATAGAATCTTCTTTATGGTTATCAAATACCTTAACTCGATTTTCATAATTTTACTATCTTTCAAACTTATTTATTGCTTTGTATATTCCACAACAAATTAGTCTTGTTCTTAAACATACAGTTCTAACATAATACACAGTTTTAACCAGAAAAAAAAAAGAAAAGGAAGAAATCAATCATTCTATGTGATGAAAATAATTTTAAAATCAATTTGTAAGAATAGGGGAAAATAAGGTTTAGAAGAACTGGAAACTTCCTCTTTCTGTAAATGTTCAATTTTTTGATTATACACTCATGTTTCCAGTTATAGGGCTACAAATAAAAGAAGTGGCTTTTTTCTTTTAGATCAAGAAAATTTTAAAAGTCACCCAACTCTTTGAGATTTTGAGTAAGACCTTGAAGGCTGCAATAGCTTTCATACAACTGCAAGAATTTCAACTGCGTATTACCTCCCATCTGTCCATATTTTACACCCTTCTTTACTCTTTAAACAAGTCTCTAAACCAAAGACTAATCCCTACATTCTTCACAAGGTATTTTAGGGTAAAATATGACTAGGAAGCAGCTTGCCTCCTGCTGGCTCCAATATTATATACATATATATATATATTTCAGTGCACTGTGGCCCCTTCCTTAAGCTGTTGAATTTTAAATTCCTCACAGCATGTACTGTGTTCTGCACCTATCAATTACAGAGGCCAGGCCATGGCAGCATAAATGAGATCTCAGCTTCTCAAAGGACTTGAATGATTGTTTTTCTTTGTCACACTTCTTCAGCGTGGATCTTGAACTGTAACACTGTGGTTAAAATATCTGAAAAGCCTCGATGTTCATTTTTAGATTGGTTTCCTAAGAAACTGCAGTTTATATGATGGTGCTGTTCATCTGTCAGCTGCAAATCTGAAAACTACTGAGCAAACCTGAACAAAGGGTAGAAAGTGAAAACAAATTTGTGTTAGATGGAGATAATTAGGGAAGATTGTCAGGAGGTTAGAGGAGGAAGATGCTGATGAATTACCTTCCTCTGAGAGAAGGGCACGACCAGGGACGTGCTCCCTTTCAGGCTCTCTGCTTCATGAAGCCAACTTGGAGCTTGCCTTCTTGCTGTAGTCACGTTCAGCCACTTCTTATGTTAATATTTCTTATCAGAACAATATAAAACACTTTCCTGAAGTGAAGGATTCCTGCTTAGTCCCCCTCATATTTCTAAGTGGAGCTCGAGCCATTAGAACATCTTCCACCGCTCTCAATTTTCTTTATAAATAAAGGCAGAATCACATTTTGAACTTTGCTGAGAGTCAGAAGCAGACTGCTCAGAGTCAGAGAGACTGCTGCCCTTGCAGTCAGAGGTCTGCCAGCTCAGGATGAATCCCCATCGTGGAATTGGTTTGGAAAGAGGGACTGAGATAAAATAAACCCATCTTCCAGCCGAACCAAAGGGCTCTCAGACTTTTATTCGGGTAGTAAAACTCAAATCTTTAAAAGGGAAAATGCTTTTTTTGGTTTCTGCCCTTATGCTGAAGGATGGACCTGGTTCAGATGATCTCAACCATGTCATGAGATGGGTATTGTCAGGTTTATGTCAGAGAGACTGTTAGTTTGACATGTGGATTCCTCAACTGCCTCAAAAGCAATAAAGCAGATTAGTGACTCTCTGGCTTCATTAATTCTCCATGCATCACCAACAAAAGTTTTCCCATTTTCCTTGCGTATTCTGAAGAATTATGGAACATTGCTGTTTTTTTCCAAAAATGCAGAATGGCAAAATTATGGACCCCAGATCTTAATGTCATAGCTCAGCTTTTATTATGCTTCTTATGTGTCAGATAACAACTTTAAATTTCTTTAGTCAGCATGTTTGGGTCATCTTATAATTCTCAGATAGACCAGTAATATTTCTCAAGATTTAAGTCTCCCCAGTGACTGGATTGTGGCTGTCCTCTAAGTGGTGGAGTTTAGGGAGTGCAAAAATACAACTGTAGCGAGCTACTGATTTAAACCAGTCCATGATTTGCTTCAGTGGTTAAGTCTAAAATGTTGCTGCTCATTAGAATATGCCTGTTCATTTCTTTAATAAAATCTCATTTTCTCAGCTTTTAAAATTTTCCTCTTTTGGTCATTAATGTAGAACCTCAGATTTGCTACTGTTTTCTATCCTATATGCTGAGTATACTTAAAATTATGTCACTCTTGGTGTTGAGTCTTTTCTTCTTCACTTATGATTAAATAAACAAACAAATATCTTGTCCTGCCATCCTTATTTCCAGCATTCCAATCAGAGATTCTTGGAAAATGTATATTAAGTATTTTATTTTCCTAGCATCTTCACATTGGACAAGCTTTAAAATTGTGGTTTTAAGTGGTCATTTCCTAACCTAATTACGCCCTAGAGAGCCCCTGACACTTTCAAACACCAGATTTCCCTGTGCAGCATTTAATATTCATGAGGTCTCTACCAATCCTATTTATTTTCCCATTCTATCCTTTAATAAATATTATTTTCTCCTTCATTCTTTTACCTAGTCCAGTATTCACAGGAATAGTAACTATCTTGTTCCTGGTTTAATCCATTGTATTTTATATTAATTGCCCCATTTTTTTCTATATCACACTGAAACTTTATTTCTTTATGAAATAATTGACAAAAGTCCTATTGCTATCTTCATAATTCTCCTTTTGGACTACATCCCATGGTGTATACATATGTGTGTATATATACATGTGACAATAATATGATTAATTTTATCTAAGACCATAAGCAAGGATAATCTGGAACCCTGAAGGTGGGAAAGAGAACACGGGGCAGCAGGGCTAAGAAACCCAAGTTTGCCTTCTCTGCTTTATCTTGTGGCCAAAAAATTGAGGATTTGTTTCCCTTCTGTAAGGTGGTGACTGTAGAAATCATGCAGATTAATAAATTGAAGACCTTAATGCAGTCATAAATGATATTACTGCAGCCACACATGGCAAGAAATAATAAAAATTTGCAATGTGATAAATTTGGCATAGTGGAAATCCTTGTAGCATTTTTTTTTTTGTTATTAATGTAGCCTGAAATTTTGTCATTTATATCTTGTTTTCTTGCTTTGTATAGAATTATAGAATCATTTAGGTTGGAAAAAATTTTAAGGTTGAGTCCAACCTTGTGGTCTCTTATTTCTTCATTTGTCATTAATCAATCTGGTCAATTAAATAATTGTAAAAAAAAAGTAGTAAAAACTCCTTTAAGGCTTAAATTATATTTCTAAGAGTATCAGTACATAGGAATCAACAAATTAATAAAATTTAAAGATTTTAATTGCAATAAACTGGAAGAAAAACGCTGCTAATAATTCTGGGTTTGGGATGCTTCTTACATGCTGAGGAATCCACTGATCAGTAAAAAAACTGTGTGAAATATCCTTAATTAAATATTAGGGAAACAGTAAAGTTGGATGCTACTGGTAGATGAGGCTTTCTGGTAAAATAATTAATATATTAAGATATAATTAGGAAAAACTTGAGCATGCCAAATATTTGGTGTGGTAATTCATAAGAACTTAAACCCATTGGATTAATTAGTATTAATTACATTTTTACAATGCAGGGAATTAACTGTGCTTTTACTACCAAATAATAAACATGGAATCAATGAAATGTTAACAATATCCTTCAGGGGATGCTCTAGGGAAACAAGAATTTGTTTTCTTTTTGCAATAAAAGGAAGGGAATTCTGATCAAATTTTACAAGCTTAAGACAAACCCTGAATCTAATCTAGTGAAAAACTGAATTTCTCACAGCAAAGCTGCTTAGTTCTGCAGGCTAAATAAGCTGTAAAGATGGTGTTTTATTATTTTAGTCCGAGTGCTGCTTTATTTTAGCACTGAAACAAAAGTAAAAGGAACACATTCTCATTATTCCCCAACTTGTATGCAGTATTTTTACCTATCATGAGGAAAAGGGAAAAGGAAAATCTGTTGAAAATAAAAGAGAGGAAAATCTGGCAGGAGTAGATCTGACAATTTAGACCATTTAATTTTGTCACGCAATTACAATATTTAAATTAACAAAAACACATCAAAACAAATGTACAGTTTTACTATAATGCATCAGGGACAACGATCTTAAGAACAAAACTTTTATTGTTATGGTTTTATTCAAAGATTTACTAGTCTTTTAATTTTAATAAAGCTACAGTTTTTTGTTTTTAAAATTAAAAACCAGCCCAGTGACCAAAGGGTCTGTTGGTAACTCGGTGAAAAGTCCATTTTCAGATCACAGCAAGAAGAGTGTCATACACCACCAACCGCTTCCTTTGATAGCCCTGATCTGTGGATTTTTTTTTTATTTGATTTTTTTTTTAGAGTTGGGATTAAATGTGTGAGATGGTATTTTTTGTTTGGATTTAGATGTTTATTAGTTGTTATTTTCATTATCATTTTATAAGTTGTGAGTTTTATAGTATTTTATTAATAAAATAGTTTCCCATTTTACTATTTATTATATTTATTATAATATAGAAATATATATAAATAACATGTAATATATTAAGCAATATAGTATAATAATATAATATATAGATTATATACAATGATGATGTAACAATATATTTATTATAAAATATAAATATATATGTTTATTATAAAATAGTTTTGTATTTTGATTTGGTTTTTTAAAGATAAATTGTCTAGTTAAGAAATTATATTTAAATTATTTTTATTTTTAACTTAATAACTAATTATTTTTTGTAATGTGGATTTTTTATTTCATTATATATTATTTAAATTTATGAAGAAGGTGAAAATATATTAGTTATTGTTATATAACTATATATAACAATATAGTTATATAACAATATATATATGTTATATAACTATATATATAACATATATATGTTAAAATAGACTATATGTTAGTCTATTTTAGAAGTTTAAACTTTAAATTTTTTATTATGAGATATTATATTTTTTATTTCAATAATATATTTATAATTTTAGTTTTAATATTTAATTTTGGAAGGCTTTTTTATGGTTTTAGGTCAAAAGCAGTGTTCTCTTTGGGATCAGTGCCTGTCAGCACAGAAAGTCTGAAATTCTCAGCAACCAGGGCTCCAACACTAATCCTTGGGGTAAAGAAGTTTCCTCCTCAGCCTGAGTGCAGGAAGCTTATTTGGAGAGCGTTATCCCATCACAGGTACTCAGCTGAGCTGTTTTTCTCCTGAATCCCATTGTTGTCTATGAGCACCAATGAAGCCTCTCCAAATTTTTGTGAATTTGGCAGCAGGGGCATAAAGCAGCTCCAATGTGCCTAAGTCATGCTGACAGAACAAATAAATATTAAATGCTGCGTGCTAATGAATATATGGCAGCCCTAGAGGGCATCTGGGAGCCTAGGGCCTCGTTCAGGGAGATTCCCACACCTCCTCCTTAGCCTGTTCTCATCCCAGTCCGTTCTGCCTGCCAGAATCTTAGCAATTAATTTTAATTCTTATTCATTTAATCCTCCTGTCTGCCCCTGAGCAGATCACCTCTCTTCCTAGAGCAGCTCAGCCCGGATATTGTGCTAATCCTCACTCTGGGGAGCAGCTCCAGCATGATCATCCCAACGAGGATTACTGCACACGGAACAGAAGGAAAGAGGGCAAACGGGACCAGAATGGCACAGAACAGCATGCCTGGGGGCATGTAACCCCCTGGCTCCCAGTGTGCCCCTCCCAGGGTGGGGGGAACTCAGCAGAGTCAATTTTCCTGCAGAGAAGGCTCATTCACAAGGGCTCTGGGCAGAGCTGTGAGTGCTGGCTCATCCACAGCTGCTGGCCCCTCTCCCCCACTTCCCCAGCTATCAGCAATGAAGGGAGACAGGGACACTGGGAGGTGGTCAAAAGAATCCAAATTTATTGTGGAATACCTATGCTTATGGACTATTTTAGGAAGACTAGTAGCGTTTTACTGCAATGATCAGGTTAATCATCACATAAACAAACTTACACATTTTACAACATCTCTTGCTTGCAGAGTTTGATTTAATTTTCTTTTTCTGGTAAGTCAGTCTGATTGAATGTTCTTGCAATCTTGATTTAATCCTCAAAATTCTGTTTGCTCTTGCCAAGGCATCCTGTTATCAAATCTCTTATGCTAAGCAGGTCCAAAATCCATCATCTGTCTTGTGGCCCAATATCTCCCCCTTCTCTTTTCAACCAAAACCCCTCCTTTAATGGCCTTACTAATTAATCTCTGCACACATTGAAACAAGCAAGGTATCATGATTAATACAATTATTACCAAAAATCATTGTATACATACCCATCTTAAAAAGAATCTTTTAGTTAAGAACTCCAGCAACTAAAGCTCAGGCTTGATCTTCACAAACTAAAAACATTCCTGATTGCAGCTGCAGGGGTGGGAGGGGCATTACTGGGTTTAGAAAGATTGCCAGAAGTGTAATTGTACCAAAAAGTTTGATTCCTATATATGCGGTGATAGGGAGAAACATCCCCAGCTTTAGACTGATTTCTTCCTATGCATTTCAAATTAACACAAAAATCCAATTTCACAGAACCCAGGAGGTCTGATTCTTGGGTTTCCAAGGGTGTTTCAGGAGGGTAAAGGGTCAAATTTGATTAGATTTTATTTGCTTACAAAATTTTTTGTGTCAATATTAGTGTACAGTTCTGGAGGAGCTATACTCAATGAGGAATTTTTCCTGGTGGTTGGTCTCTAAAACCAGTTCTGATAGGGACTATCCAAATTTCCTTCTTCCAGCCTGACATTAAAAAAAAAAATTACTTGTGACTTTATTTTTTTTGAGGATATTTTAGGAGAACTCTGCATGTGGCATGCAGCAGCTCTCATCAGGAATGGAGGGGTATGAGGATGATTGAGTGGGTGGGGTTTCATCTGCACCTAGAGGAGTTAAAATCCATATACAGTAAAATGTGCCACCCTAGGATCCTGTGTAGAGTGGCCATAGAGGACATTGCCTATTGCTGCCTGTGTCCCTAAATAGAAATATAAAGCAAAATCTTGTTTCATCCTCATGTGAGGCAGCAATCTTGCAGTTTTATTCCATCACAGCGAATTCCTGCTCAAGCCCAAGTCTTGATGTTTTACAAGGCAGCATGATAAAGTATGAAAATCTGATGTTTCTGTGTGGCAGCTTCTTTGAGGTCTGCTTGTTTCAGAAGACAGGGCTACAACCTGTTCCATGGCACATCATTGAGCCAGCCTGCAAAGCTCTCCCAGAGACCCCCTGGAGTTTTCTGTGAGTGTGGTTTTGTGAGTGGATCTGCCCACCTGAGACCCAGCTGCAGCTGGGGATAACCAAACAGTGTTTCACCTTCAAATGAGCTGTGAAAATACCTTCTTTCTCATTCTTTTTAAACAAGGAAATCTACACAGAGCACAGCTCTGCACAGCTTTATGTGAGCAAACCATACAAAACATTAAAATCAAACAGCACATCTTCATAAAGAGAAAAGTTTCCTGATGACATCTAATCCACTAGACATAATTAGTGAGCACAAACACCCACATGTGAAACTCTTCAAAAGGGCTGCATGCTGCTGCAGTTCTGTCCAAATCCATCCTGTTTGCACTGCTGTGTGGGTTTTAGCTCCAGCTGCAGAGTGTTTTACAGTCACAGAGGTTAATGCAGATTTTCTTGATGACTCTTCATGTTTTGTCACATTTTCTCATGCTGCTCCCAAGAAGACAATGCATCTTCATTCCTGTGACAGGGCAGGTGCCAGCTGAATGGGAATAGAGCTTGTGCTTATCTGCTGATACCTTGGTGGGAATAGAGCATTTGTGAAATTCTTCTTGGCTGTCAGAGGAGTGGAGGCATTTTCCTCCTCTCCTCTCAATTCACTTTTCAATCTCAATAGCTTATTGGAATGACAGGGTATCAAAACGTCTGGAAAGCTAAAACCATACATCAAGCACCTGTGTATTGCAGAGGTCTGACAGTGCCAACAGAATAGATGGGTCTTATATAATCTCTGTCTCCTGAAGAGAATAAAAGGAAAATTTTATAGGCTTGACCTGTGATCTCCCAGAAATAGTCTGAGTTTTGTCTGGGTGGCTTGGCAGAATTGGGTGCACTGAATACTGTGCCACTTGGTATTTAATAGGCAGAAATGCCCCATGAAGAGGAATAGTTGTGAAGATTGAGTTAAACATGAAGGAAATCTTTAGAGCAATGGTCCCATTTCTTACAGCCACATTTCATTCCAGTTGCTGATCTTGTTTCAGGAATTTGAGTTTCATTACCACACTGCCTCTGACATGTTGATAAGCTGGGCACAAGCTCTATTCCCATTCAGCTGGCACCTGCCCTTTGTTTTCACTGAGACTCGGGAGAGCTTCCCTTGTTTCCTATTTTCTCTTTTCAACTGAAGTGAATTATTTGCTGCTTCTTTAACTCCATCCACCAGCTCCAAACCTCCAGTGGACACAACAGAGTGTAATATACCTGCAGCCCACTGAATTTCTGGAATGCTGCCCAGAAGTCCCCTCAGAGAAGGAAAAGAGTTGGAAAAATGGATCCCAGCATCCATGGACTCATAGGAACTTACTGTCTCTGCTGCCTGCCTCTTCTCTACCACTTCCTGCAGTGAATGCAATGGCAGAAGGAATCCTGAGCTTGCACTCTGGGGATAAGAGATGGGGTGGGATTTTAGGAGGACCAAGTTGTTCAAACAGATCTTTATCTCACAGAGCACAGCTTCTCCTGCTGGGCAACCACCAGCTCGGTGTGAAAATCATTTCAGTCTTGATTCAGGGTCAGGGTAGCTGGGAGTTCAGAGCTGCAAGTGGTAAGATCCTAGGAGAAGTGAGTGCTGAAAATGTGTATCAGATCTGTGTGTGTGTGTGTAAATTTGCAGGAGTAGCATGCCTGTCTATCAAAGATCCTCATGGTGTTGAATCGAAGCAGAAACACATGTAATGTGCCTGTGAACAAGGAGGTTTGGGGAGCTGCTGAATGATGCATTCTCTGGTTAAATTGCTACTTAGTGCTAGAGCTTGGCTTATGGAAGATGCAAATATGCAGCATCTATGCAAACTTTGTCATGGAGGAAGAATGATGTAATGTGCAGGGTGTGTTGGAAATCAATATTTCCTCGTGCAGTGTAAAAATTAAACTGAGTCAGTTTATCAAAATAGATTTTTCTACTTATTGCTGAGAGTGCTTGTTGCTAAGTTTGTTGTAGAGCCATATTTAGGAAATAAGATCATGAGTGGGTTGAGCAAAATTATGCTATAAGGAGAGTGCAGAGTATCAATCTCTAATAGATGGAAAAAGCTATTAGTAAAACATGTCTGTTAATTGCTTCACCACAGAGCATAAAAACATTATTTTTGAAAGAATAAGCCTGGGAGAATTTTTCTGTCTGATCTTTTGCCCTGGAGATGTTTTGTGCAGCCTGGCTCTGTTTCTTATCTGACTGCTGTTCACCACATACTCTGGGGTACAGCACCAGTTCTGGTAAGCTGCCCTCAGCAATTATGTTTTTCTCAAGTTATATTTTTCTCTACCAGCATTGCTGCTGAAATAATATTTGGAAAGTCAGGAACAAATTAAGGGCGTGTAGTAAAATCAAAAGTAACAATTTCTCCTCACACACAATTAAAATATCATAAATAAAATCATGAGAGGATTTACTTAGGCTGGAAAACACTGGCATTTCATCATAATCTGTTTGTTTGCTCCAGTTGCCACAAGCATTCAAGGACTGGTATTAATTAAAGTACTTTTAAATGAGATATTACTTCTGAGTTCAGTACTAATAGGCTTATTTTTCTGCATTGCTGTTCCATTCATCTTATATTTGCCTTGCCTTTTACAAGCTAATTTGATGTATATTACTCCTTTACTATATATAACTCCTTCAGTGATTTGCAGAGCAGTGTAAACAATTTATGCTCATTGTGTGTGTGCTGCCTTAAAGTATGCCACATAAACCTATTACGAAGTTGGAAGCAGAGTATCTTTTATAGGAATATATCAAGACATAATGGGGTTCCTTGAGATCTCAGAATTCACTTTGCAACATTTTTATTGAAGAAAAAGAAAAACCACAGCAACAACAAAAAAAAAAACCCCAAAAAAACCCACCAAAAAAAAAGAAAGAAAGAGAAGTTTTCTTAAGTTGCCATATTGATAAATACAGGTTTTTCTTTTATCCCACCAAATTCATAAATGATCTGTCCTGAGCTTGAGGAGTCCCTGAGCTCCCAGTTAAGCTGAGCTCTTTCCTAATGCTAAAAAATGCTGTTCTTGACTGCTCCATGCCTCTGAAAGAACAATGAGAACTGAGGAAGAGAATGGGAGAGGCTTTCAATGTTGTCTTCTGCAGAGCCACATGCTGATTCACTAATATTTTAAATAGCTGCTAGCCTAACCAGCTATTGTTTTCAAGTAGTTCTCATTCTTGTTGTGCACTCTCAGTTATTCAGTCTTTGTTTCCACTTTGCAGAGGGGAGGTCGGAGGGAGGTTCTGCTTGTGGAGCTATCTCAATAAGTGAATTCAACAGTGCCAGTATAAAATGAGCTGCTTGTAAGCAGGCAGTAGTCTCAGAGCCAGGGATGAATTTCTGTGGTTTCTGAACAAGCAAAGTGTGTTCCAGCAGACAGAGCATCGTGGCTCCCCCACGGAGGCAGGCTGCAGTGGCTGCAGGATTTTCTTACAGCACGGGAGAAACTTCTCTGTCCACACAAACACACCACACATAGAGGAGCAAAAAGCCTCTCCTTTGCTTGGAATTTATGGCTTCCTCATTACAGCTGAGGAGACACTGTGATTTATGCTTTCTCACTTCATGGCACACTAACTTGTGATTATATAGTGTTTGGATGGTGAGCTCCAAGCTTTCAGCAAAAATTGTGGTGGAGCAGCTGAACTAACCTATGCTGGGAAGAATCAAAGCCATAGTGCTTTACTGATTTTTTTTTTTTTTTTCCCAGTATTGGAAAGATTTAAAGAAGCAGGAGAAGATTTGTAATAATATTTTACATCTTTTCAATTCAGAAGTATCCTCCTTTGTAACAGGCATTTCCTTCATCTGTGTACTTTTAGAATTAGAGAAAATAAACTTTGATCCTATAAAACAAAGCAATTTTTACACTTAATTAGTGTTATTCAGTGATAAGTTTCTGTTCCTACCATCTTAAAGGGAATAATACAGAATTTCCTAGGAAGTTATGTTCATGGTTTGAAAAAGATCTACTTGTGGAGCAATATGTAAGGATTAGGATCTTGTGTGTCTGGCAGACTTTCTGATTCACATCTTCAGTTTAACATTTGAAGTTAAGGGAAGAAACATCCATCTCTAATGAGCAATCTAATGGTGATTTAGGAAGGTTTTGAAAGGATTTTGAAATGAAAAAAGAACCTGTGGTATACAAGTGACTGAGTTAAAGGAGTACTAAATCTTTAAATCCTTTACAACAAGATTTAAAGGAAAAAATGTATGTTTGGATTTTTTTCTCAGTGGTTTATGATTATGACTATTATTTTAGAGGCAAATTTTTTCCCCCAGGGATTTATGAAACACAATCTAATGAGACACTACAAAAAATGGTGTAGAAATAGGAGTTAAAGTTTTGGCTTTACCTGTGAAAAATTAAATACCTCATAACAAAATTGGATGAAAAGCTGAGTAGGTCATGTAGCAGGCACATAGCTTTTATTAGCAAATAAATGTAGGTTTATCTAGAAAGATGCATTCCCATGGTGTTCTAAACTTCCAATTTTGAAAAATGGTACCAAGACCAAAATATTGCTTGAGGCTTATTCAGACTGTTGGTGTCATCACTTCATGCCATCATGTGCAAAAGTGGCAGCAATAGTAGAGTTTACTAAGAATTGTGTTACTATGTGAGATAAAGTAAAATATTTCTCATTTTCTGGAGGAGCACTGCAGTGCTAACAGCAAGGAGAAGTAATAAAAAGTAATTTATTGCACAAATGCCACTCTAAACACACCCAGTAGAACTTCTGATGAAAAATGGACCTTGTTTTTATATATATTAAAAAAAATTCTCATCATAACTGCACATAAAAACTTATATTGGCTCACATGGCCCTTACTGTTTCCTAGTAAAACCTTAACTTTCTGGTCACTCTAGACTCAATAGTTGCTCTCTCAACTGCTCTTTTGTTTCTTGACATAAACTTTTCAAAATAGAAAAATTAACTGCACCAATCTCCTTTTCTTCCTCTTCTTAATTTTTTTCAGTATTCCTTGAGCCCTACCTTATTGATTCAATGTTAGTGACAAACTACAGAATTAAGAGAAAAACTGTTGGAATAGCCAGTATCTTCACAGAGTCAGGGTTGTTTCCTTTAATATTTATTAAGATTTACATAATCTTGCATTATTTAGAATCTGTATTACACATAATTTTGTTAAAATAAGCAATGAAATGATTGCTCTATACACAGATAGACCTAAACATTTATTTTGATTCCCAAACCTGAGGACACACTTGTGTTGTTTAGTTAAAAATTCTGGTTTTAGCTTTCAATTTTCATAGAAGTGTTTCCAGAGCTGGCAGAGCCTGCCTGTGCTAGGTATCTTTCTTGTACTCTCTGTTTTATATGCCTACTGAGATCCTGCACTGCAATTTCTGCCATATGGGAAAGAAAGTTTAATTTTACAGTGGAAATCCAGAGCTGGGTAATCACATTGCCTGTCTAGGAGCAGATATGCACTACGAGTAAAATCATCCTATTAGATCTATCAAGCCAATCTCAGATAAGTGGCAGAGGCTGTGATTTTTCTAAGATTATCTTCAGAAACACTAATGTTATCCCTGAGATTCTCTCACGTGGGTATTTTGTTTGGAATTCACAATCCTTCTCTGGCTTGCCACCAAGGAATTGGAAGAAAAAGGGGAAGGGGAGTATGGTGGGCATTTTAGACCTTCCAATCTATCCAATCCATTTAGTTTTAACTTTTCAATTCTGAAACTGGGTGAAACAGGGATCAGTTCTGGTGCAAATGGGAGGTGGCCAGTTTCAAGCTTGGCTCTTGGTTTGGAGAAGGAACAGCCCTGCTCTGGCTGCCTGGGCCTGGGTGAGCACAAGCTGCTGTGTCCCCAAGTCCTGCTGGCTCCCAGCAGATGGAGCAGGGCATGGCTCTCAGGTCACAGGATGTGACACACACTGAGGTTGCAGGATGTGCAGGACATGCAGGGAATGCTCCCTGCAGGATTCAGCTGAGGGCTGCTCACAGCCAGTGCAGCAGCCGGTGACAGGCACAGCCCAACAGCCAAATGTTTCTTGCCTAATTACAGGAAAAGGTGCCCACGTGCCTAAAGTTAGTCGGAGGAATCACGGGGGTGCTGAGCAGCGCAGGAGGGAGATGGTGCTGGAGCAGGGACAGCAGTGTTTTAATTAGTGCTGCGTGGATTGCATGAGTACTGGCAGCCAGCAAGGGCCGCAGAGCCCCTCTTCTGCAGAGCTGAGGAGCTCGTGGTGCCTGTGGGGCTGACCTAGGGCACAGACTAGGCACAGTTTAAGAAGAAAGCAGGGATTTATTAAAAGCCCTTGGGCAGCACAAGAGCCCAGCCAAGATAACCAAAATGGTCCCAAAATGCACGAGGGCTCGCGGGGTCTCTCACTCATAAGCTCTGGTTCGTTTGCGTATTGGAGTTAATTGTCCAATTACAGCTTCAGGTTATGAAATCCCATCCTTCTTGTTTTCTCTCTTCAGTTCCTGTTGCTTGTTGGGCCTGAAGCTTGGTTTCAAGCTGGAAAAGAATTGTTTTTTCTGCCTACCCTGTGAGAAGATCTTGCTGACACTTGACAGGAAGCTCAGAGCTGCACACCTAGGCAGCACGGAATCTGAAAAGCATGAGAGCTAAAACTTAGGGCATCACTTGTCCATGGGAGTTTCCTCTGTGACCTGCCTTCACACCCACTGTGTCTGCCCTTCCCATGTGGCTGAGGGGAAGCCAGCTCCACAGCTGAAAGCAGAGGGAGCATCCCCAGAGCCACCCCGGCCCTTGAGGCTCACTGGAAAATGCGTGCCACTGACCCAAGGAGATCGGCTATTGAACAGATACCAACATCTTAAAGCAATCCCTCTTAGCCCAGCTCCTACCCAGTGCAGGCAGTCATTCACAGAGCCTTTAAAACAGTCCCTTTTTAAAATATAATTGTATATCTAACTGTAAACTGTCTTATATAATTGTAAGAAGCGTTGTGCAGCTTTCCTTTTGCCAAAATTTTATATGCATGGGCAAGCAGCAGGTCTTACACGTGTAAGAATTTAAAATTATTTCTCTTTCTTTTAAAAGCATTTTAATTATTTGACTGGTGTTGTGACCATTGATGTTGGCAGCATTGAGGATATCAAGAGAGGCCTGAGGTCCTCTGCAGATATCAGCTTTGCTTTACCACAGGCAAAACTGGAGAGCAAATCTCTGCACTGGAGAACAGCTCCGAGCGGGAGCTCTTTGGGCAGTGAAGAATTTCACTGAACTTTTCACTCCAAAGCCACAAGCCCCAGATCTCTGTCAAGCCAGGAGTGATCTTATCCTGGAGGAGTTTTAAAACATCTGCCTTTTGGTCAAATTGGCAGCCTCTCTGCAGGGTTGGGGCTGCAGACAGCAATCTTGGGGGGATGTCTTGCAGGGCAGCTCAGCATCAGCCTTTGGTTTTAAGGACATTCATGGTGGTTTAAAAAAAAAAAAGATATTGTAGGCTGTGATACAGAAGACATTTCATGTAACTTGAAAAACAAACTAAATGTTCTTAGTGCAACTCAGAAAAGTGGTTTTGTGTCTGTTTAATGTATTTATTCAAACCCATAGAGAGGTAAAGATAAGGGTGAGAGAGGTTTATTTAAGACTCTCAGACACCTGAAGGACATAATCAATGCTGGATAATGAGGGGGTTTTTTTCATTATTGGAGAAAATAAATAATTTTTTCCTAGTTTTGAAAAGATGTGTCCCATGCCTGTTTGGTACTACCACATAACAGGCTCCTTCAGAGGATTCATTCATATTTGAAAGGGGCAAGGACATATTGGAAAAATATACAGTTAGAATGTTTTTCTCTCATTGTAAAAAAGTCAAGACAGATCATGGAAAACTGAGGGGAATAGCTTTTCTGTGAGGAAAGCTCTTAAAGTTTTAAATGATTTTGTGTCATCTGAGAGGAAAAAAAAACATTATAGCTTGGTTCTTAGAGCTTCTCTTCTTCCTTTTCTTTAATTTTCTGCTTCATGTAGGTATATAGCCACTCAACGCACACAAAGACAGCTATATAAACATTGAACACTGCAATTTGAATGAATTTTATTACTTAACAGGACAGATGCCAAAAAAGCTCACCAACTTTACTGAGTTAAAGTTGTGCAATTTCCAATAGACAAAGATGGCACAGAAAAGGTTTTTATCACCAGAAAATAAGAGAAAAATCTAGAATCTGCTACTATTGTGCAAACATTTTGCTTTTTAATAAAACATCAAACTTGACAGCTCTAAGCAATTACCAGCAGCTAATTTCCACACAAATGAAAATCAGTTCTCTTAATTCCTATCCTCAGAGTGTTTCCCCTGTTTATGATTTAAACTTCTGGATCAGTGTTTAAATATTGCAGCCCAATTCTTTTGGAAATCATTAAAAGATGTTACAACCTGTAAATATGTTGAACTGTAGACATAGGAAGTCTAGTGGGAGAGCTGCAAAGTACTTGCTGAATAACGACAGCATTTCAGTAATATTTTCATTGAAAATCAGACAGTTTTTCCCATTTCTGATTATGATGCCTCCTGTTTCTAAACTATTTTGAGCTTAGTTTTTTCCCATTTCAAAATTGATTTTGTGAATGGCACTGAGGCTCTTAGGATCTTGGATTTGGGACAAAGTGCTGCAGGTTGGAGCTGCTTCTGCATTGAGATGAAGTGGTCTCTCCTGGCCTTTGTGGAGGAGGATTCTGTGATCCACTGCAGGACTTGCCCAGGTTTATTCTGCTGGGTGCTAGGGCTAGACTGGGAGGGAGCACTGAATTCAAAATTGTGAGTTTGAGAGTCGAGCTGGGTGACACCTGCAATGTTGAGGGGCCATTCCTCTACAGACCCAAGTGTATCCAAGCCTCCTACATTTAGAATTGTAACATACAGGAAATTAAAAACTTTGGTGCCAAAGCTACAACACTGCCAGGGATCATACTTTTGAAAAATACTTGTGTTCGTGCTGTACTCAAGTTTTCCCTGTTGCTTGTTTTGAAAGTAGCTGGGGTTTTTTTTTCCATACTGCATTGGGTAATGTTCTGTGTGAATAACAAGGGTAAAGTGTGGTCTTTAAAGTTTTAGGACTCATTTTCCTGCACTATTTTTGCTCTTTATTACAGTTTAGCTCTAGAGATTTATGCTATAGACTAAAAAGCCCTACAGGAGACTGAATCATGCATGAACTTTATACAACTTTCTGTTTGAACCTGATAGTTTTTTTCATCTTTCTCATCAGAATGATCAGTGTTTTACTGAAATGTTGGCAGGCAGGGAGCAGAAATTCTGCCAACTGATGCTAACATTTCAACAACAGCAGGAGAGGAAAAAAAAAGACGATAAAAGAAAGAATAGCTGGAGAGTATACTGTTTTTTCTAGAATTATGTCTTTTCTCACAGTGCTCAGTTCTCCTTGAGCTGAGGCTGCTTCTAGTCATTTCTTAATGTGTGAACAGGCTTGAAACTGTTTTAGGCTTCAGCTTCCAACTGCTCCATTTATCTCCAGCCTGACAAGGTAGCATGGTAACCATTGTATTAAGCCACAAGAGGAAAACTCATGAGATAAATGGTGGCTTTTCCCTCAGTTCTTTATTCTTGTTTTTCTGTAACCATGTAGAGCAGGCACTGTAACGTGTTTGATGGAGTTTGTTGTTCCCAGAGCATGAGGATGATGAAGTGATGTTGTGACAAATATTTATATTAGTGCAGCTTTTAGCATTTGTCCCTGCAGCTCACAAAAAGCAATAATACAAACATTAATATGATGTTCATGACTTGCAGACCTATGGTTCAGCCCATGTAGGGCTATGCAGAGGCTGAGGTTTTTACCAGTAATGCTGATTCCCTCACCAAACTAAGAATATAATCCCTGTGTGCCTTTCCCCTTGATAAAACCTCTCTGCTTTTGTTTCCTTTATTTGCCATGCAGTCTGTTACTTCCTGAGCATGTTCAGAGTTACATATTTTGAAATAAGATCTCTCAAAAAAAAGCCCAACCTGCTTAAAAGAAGAAAGTGTTAGCTGGTGGTCTTTGACAAAGATAATTCCTGCCTTGTCTGTTACAGCAATATATCTTCATGAGTGGTCCTGAGTCATAGTGCAGCATTTCTCAGTCATTGAATTTCTGGTCTCCAGATAGATAAAGTTATTATTTTTGGTTTCCTCTTGCCCTGATGTGTAATTCTGTGCTATTCCAAGTAAATCTGACCCATTCATATTTAACTGGTGCAGACTAAAGCCTGAATTTGTTATGGATATTGGACTGACTTTTATAATCAACTTTTTTTTTTTTAATATACATTGAGTGGTATGTAATGATATGTGAATGGGGCATAAACCTTACAGTTAGGAAATCAGGATATAAACAATGCTTGCTTTACCTGCCTGATTCCAAATAAAGTTTAACAAAGTTTAATTCCTGCCATGTGCAAATTTTTCAAATGTCCTGCTCTCTGTGGTTCCAGTGGGGATATTTGTATTTGTTCTTGCTGTTAATTGTTCCTTTCAAAATTTAAAACATTAAAATCCATCAGTCAAAATTTTGCATTCTAAATTGAGATTTCCATCAGCTTTGTAATTAGAAGCTAACCACGTATTTATGTAATAAGCAAATAGAACCTGTTAAATCAGTGTGTACATTACAAAAAAAAGGAGTATTCTTTATTCCTCATTGACTCATGCCAAGTGAGATATGAAGATTTAAAGATCTGATCATTTATAGGAACATTCAGGAAATCTCTGTCTTCTGGAGCAGCTGCTTGGTACCAAGGACAACGTCATAGCCAGATTTACAGTGTCAGATTTTATCTAAAGCTGTTTAGAATTCACCACATATTCCCACTGATGTTTCAACAGGTTTAGTTTGAAAAAAATGGGTTGCAACATCTAAATTTTTTTCATGCTCTATCTGAAAGGTTTTTCTCACAAAATCATTTTGAGAAGACATGTCTGAGCTGTAACATTTTGTTTCAACAAGAACTAAATAAACCACTGGCAGAATGGAAGTGAAAAGCCAGGATGACACATTTGGATAATTAATAAAATGCAGTTCTCAGAGAGTTAAAGTGAACCCAAATGAAATCTGAATGAAAGAAAAAAGAAATGGCTGTCCATGGAAGCATTAACTGAGGTAAATCAAATGTACAGCATAGTAAGGGGGGTCGTTAGGAATTTTACAAATAAGTAAAGTGCACGGGGAAAAAAAAGGTAAATAAATGTTTCTGTAAGAGACACCTCTGAATATTACTAGACAGTTAAGCTGAAATGGATCCAAGTTTCTTCACTGGTTTTCACTGCAGGCAGGATAAAGACAATGTATTCTTGGCAAGTATTTTATGTGAAACTTTATCATAGTAGGTATTATGTCCTGGAGATTAGACTGATTGAGATGTCTAAATGACAATAAGTCATTGTCCCTGAATTATAACTGAGAAAGGTTATGAATGGAGTCACAAGGATGCAAAAAAATGGGAGTGAGGTGCCATTGTCACTGGTCTTTCTGGATGAAAAACACTGAAAGGGTCAGATTTATACATAATGTAAGAGTTTGTTTATTTGTTAGTTTGCTTTTTTTTAAAAAAAAAAATTTGAGAAATTAATCAGTTAATACATAATATATAAGAAAGCCCACAAGCAAGGTTAGGAATAAGTCACAGGATTTGGCAAACACTGCATCCCTCTGTTGGAAATGTGGAATTCATTGTCGTGATCCTTCCTAAATCCCATTTATCTTGGTTTGAAAAGACAGAAGCCTTCCTTGAAATGGAAAATGCAAACCCCCTCCCTCTGAATCATTATAATTTTGAAATTAAGGGACTCTCAGGCAAATATATGGGAATAGGAATAAGAGTTCTTTACTACGGAAAAAATAAAGTGAAATAAATAATGCAGTAATACAAAACAACACTGGCAGAGTCAGAGCAGGAGCTGAGCCCTGTGGGTCAGGGTGGTGGCACAGTCCCATCCCAGGGTGGCTCAGCCCTCCTGCAGTGCCAGCTGTGCTTCTGCTGGAGCAGGGATCCTGCACAAGGCTGGAGTTTTCCTCTGGAGCTCCAGGGCTGCTGGAGATGGGCCTGCTCTTCCTCTGGGAATGCAGGGCAGAAGAAAGCTGCTCCTCTGGGAATGCAGTGGGCAAAGGCTGCTGTGCTGTTCCAGGCTCAGATTGTATCCAGGTAGGAATGCTTGGCTCCTGCCCTGGGCGGAGCATCTCCCCATGGGATGCTGGAATTTGATCAGCCCTGCAGGGACACTCCCTGGCCATGGACAGCAGAGATCTCCTGGAGGGAGGATTGGCTGTGGGAGAGATAAAGAGAAAACTGCCCCATGGACAGAGAGAGCTGCCCAGCTCTGACAGAGGGTGATAGAACACACAACCCCATTTCCAACCTAAGACACTGCTCTAAAAAATTATTTCCAAACCTGCGATGAATGTTTATTTTTATATACCCATTTGGCCCAACTAAGCAGTGTAGAAAAAAGAAGCATACTGAGATTTGAACCCTAATTGCCTGGGTTTATGAAGAAAAATTGTCTCAGAGAAGCTTCATAATTATCCTCCCTGGGTTTGTTACATGTTTTTGTGAAGGACCAGGCTCTCATCACACAGGGCTGGATCTATTGGAGTGTCTATTTCAGTGATCTTGGCAGTAATTACTCAGAGACACTGCAAGACCTCCTTGCCATTAGCTCTGGTGGTAATTGGTGACAAATCAAATGACTGAAATTTCCCTGCTTTTGTGGGATCAGCAGGAAGCTGCTGGAACATAGGCAGTCTCTCCTGCTTTTCTGAAGCCATATCTAACACACAAGAGCTGCTTATCTGTGCACACTTACTGTCTTTTTTTCTCTTGCTACATTTCAGCTTTATGGCTTATGTCCATCTTCTCCATGAGACTCTGACAATTTTCAACTTCATTTTGAATGTCTTTATTCAAATGCAGATTTTGCCTTTGTAGCCAGGACCAAGTTGAAGGCATCTTTGAAGAAATGCTAATAAGAGTGCTGTGGTAATGCACTGCTTCTTAGACATACCTTCCTTCTTAAGAACATTTCTTTGAAACCTAGACTAAAAAAAAAAAAAAAAAAAAAAAAAAAAAGAAAATAAACCATTTTGCTCTTATCAACACTGCTTTAATGTGCTCAGAATAAGATGCCTGCATAAACCAGAAAATTGATAGGTGATAGTGTGCTACTCCTTTACTGTGCTGAATGTGGGTGGGTCTGCTTTAGTGCAGTCCAGAAGGGGATTTTGAAAGAAACAACTTTATGTTCCTTTTCTTCTTTATAGTTTAGCTGCTTAGCATCCTGCATTTCCTGAAGTGGCACACCAGCCCTGAGCATGAGATAAACAGTGCTAAAACTTGGTTTATCATTTGCAAGGTAGAGATGCAGGATACTGCACCAAAGGAATTACTTGGCTGGGAAATGCTATCAGGGTGGCTTGAAATCCAATACATAGAGATTTCTTTATTCAGAAAAAGGAAAAGAGAACGCAAAACCTGTCAATGACACTATTGGGTGGGATTAGAGAGAACCTAAAAAATTGCAGATCCTGAAAGATTCTGTCTCTTACAAGATGGAGAGGAAACTTTTCTCAGTGAGAAAAGATCAGCTGAAAAGAAAAATGTCACACACAAGTCTGCTCATGAGTTACTGTGATTTGCTGCATTTGCCAAGTTACATGAGCATACTCAATTGCCAGACAGCTTTAAGGTTACAGAAAATCCCTAATAACTTTATTATTCCCTCTTAAAAGCAGATAAAGTCCTTTTAACTGCATTTGGTATCATTTTTCATGAGGATCCACTAGAGTTAAATTAATATATTTCTAGAGATAGCTCAGTCATCCCAAATAATTTCTGTCTGATGTTCAAGCCTTTGATAGCATACTTTGAGTTTGAATTGAATTCTGGAGAGACACTGAGAATGTTAATTAGATTCTCTTTGTGCTCTAGGAGGGAGGAAAAGCAGAAGGGACAATTTTTAACGTTTCAGTTGAGCAGTGTTTGCAGTGCACATTCCTCTTTCCTACAATATTACATGGAACTAGAGGTAGAAATTTCTAGAATTGGCATGTTCACTGCGCTGTCTGAATTTGCTAAAGGTGTATGTGGCCTTTGGATAACATGCATTGAGTACAGAGTAGTTTTTTAATTTAATTTTTAAAAATATATTACCCTGAATGTCCTATTTAAATGTTAATATATCTGGGTGCTACACCACTGTTTTATACCTCTGAAACTGCCCAGGAATTTCACTGAGACAAAAAGCACTGAACACATCAGCTAAACAGGGGGAAAATATTGGTGTTAGCTGATCCTTGTTTGCACAGCCACGACGCTTTCTCCCAAATCCGTTTATACAAACGGGGCAACAACAGCATCAGCAGGGATGAGGAGGGGAGGCAGAGGGCTTTGTCTGCCTTTCCCACGGGCACTGGAGCCAGGGCAGGGCTGAGTGCCAGGGGGCATCCCCAAAATGCCCTGGGACTGGCACTGCTGGGACTGGTGCTGCTGGGATGGACGCTGCTGGGATTGGCTCTGCTGGGATTGGAACTGCTGGGATTGGCGCTGCTGGGATTGGCTCTGCTGGGATTGGTACTGCTGGGATTGGCACTGCTGGGATTGGCACTGCTGGGATCGGAACTGCTGGGATTGGCAGTGCTGGGATTGGCGCTGCTGGGATTGGTGCTCCTGGGATTGGCAGTGCTGGGATTGGCACTGCTGGGATTGGTGTTCCTGGGATTGGCAGTGCTGGGATTGGCACTGCTGGGATTGGCACTGCTGGGATTGGTGTTCCTGGGATTGGCAGTGCTGGGATTGGCACTGCTGCGATTGGCGCTGCTGGGATTGGCTCTGCTGGGATTGGCAGTGCTGGGATTGGCTCTGCTGGGATTGGTGCTGCTGGGATTGGTGCTGCTGGGATTGGTGCTCCTGGGATTGGCGCTGCTGGGATTGGTGCTCCTGGGATTGGCACTGCTGGGATTGGTGCTGCTGGGATTGGCGCTGCTGGGATTGGCGCTGCTGGGATTAGAACTGCTGGGATTGGTGCTGCTGGGATTGGTACTGCTGGGATTGGTGCTGCTGGGATTGGTACTGCTGGGATTGGCTCTGCTGGGATTGGCTCTGCTAGGATTGGTGCTGCTGGGATTGGTACTGCTGGGATTGGCACTGCTGGGATTGGTGCTGCTGGGATTGGCACTGCTGGGATTGGTACTGCTGGGGTTGGCTCTGCTGGGATTGGCTCTGTTGGGATTGGAACTGCTGGGATTGGCACTGCTGGGATTGGCACTGCTGGGATTAGAACTGCTGGGATTGGTGCTGCTGGGATTGGTGCTCCTGGGATTGGCAGCAGCACTGGGTGCATCAGCAGATGCATTGGGGGGATAAGGACAAATTCTTCCTTCTGCAAAAATTGCTGTGCCTGAGACAAAAGCCAGAGAGAAAAGACCTTCCTGCATCTTCCTGCTCATGCTCCCAGTTCTAGAAATTTGACAAATCGAATTAAAGCAACCCCTAGATCACAGTTCGATGACTTGTTTGAGAAAATAGAGTTTTACACCTTAGCTAAAAGAACTTTGCAAAATAGGTTTATATACATTAATTGTTATTGTAACAAGGTTAGTCATAGTACCTTGTGTACTTCAGTGTACACAACAAAAAATTAACAAAGCCATCAAACAAGTTTTTTTTTCTGTCCAAGACAGAGGAGGAATTGTGAGAAATGGATTTCTAGAGTTCTCAGGGTATGACAGAAGGCCCACAAAGTGTGCATCCATATGCAAACTTTGAGACAAGAGATACTGACTTAGAAATGCCATGGAATAGGACAGACATTGCTGAGGGAGTAATGGAAATAGAAAAATGTTTCAAAGGATAGCCTTGCACATAAGACTGGATACTTTGGAGAAATAGAACTATGAAAGATGCATTGTGGTGGGACCCACCAGGGGCAGTTTTAGATAACTGGCTTTAAGGCATCTACAGCTTGGCATGGCAAAAAGCTGATAGGCCAAGAAACACTTACAGTGTATTGTAATTAGGAAATAGCTGGCTTCTGATTGTGATGGTGTGAATTATAACATCTGTATTGTCTCATCCTTGTCATGAGACTGAAAATGGAATAAAAGTTTTTAAAATGCCCCTCAGTTGCCCCATATCTGGGTCCGAAAATGTTATAGCGAAACATTTTCCTTCTGCAAATGCTGCTGTGGTTGAGATGAAAGCTAGAGAGTAAAGAGCTTCCTGCATCTTCCTGCTCATGCTCCCAATTCTGCTGCCAAGAGGAGAAATTAGGTAGAACAAAACAAATTCCCTCATTACTGATCCAAAGAAATATGAAATACAGCCTATGAAAGGAACAGAAGTGGTATTTATTGTCATGCATGCAAACAAGCTCAATTGGCAGTGGTTGGTAACGCACTGAGGTATCAGAAAAGCACAAAAGAAGTGCAGGGAGAAAACAGAGAGCAAGCTGTAACCTCTGGAACCTGCCCACACTGGCAGTGCTGGGAGCTGGGGGCAGGAGGGGAGCCTGGGCTCTCTGCAGAGCTGCCGTCCCCTCCCAGCCCAAGAGGAGTTCAGGCACTTGCCACCAACAGAAGCATCATGGATCTGCAAGAAAAAAAAGGGGAGCTGACAGCTGTGAGAAGAACTGGCAGTAGGGAAGACTTGGAAAAAATTAAGCCCCAGATGAAAGAGAATTGAGGTCAAAACAGGAACAGATGTGCACTAAAAATAGAAGGACAAGAAAAAGATAGATGCAAAGGTCCTTGCAAGTAGGCAGATATTTACCAGGAGGGAGAGACATCTTATTAAAGGAGAGATGGAAAAGCAGTGGTAATGCAAAGGGGAAAAATTGCAGCACAAATTAAGAAGCCTCTTCTTTTAATTGAAGTTGTTCTTATTTAGCTCTAACTAAATCACCCCTTGAATCCTCAACCTGCATTATTACTCAGAAAAGCAATGAACCTTATGCAAGGGGCACCAGTGTAGATGCTGCTGAGCACCTCTGCAAACTTGAGATAATGACATTAAGGGAATTAATAGAGTTAAAGTACAGCCTACATTTAGTTCTAATTAGACAAAAGACAGCAGCCAAATTACCACTAAAATTTAGATAGAGAATTCAAACAAGTCGTGGAAACTGTGGCAATATATAACTTCTGGGTTTAGTACAATTCTCTGAAATCTCCCTGGTTTTGCTGTTTGTTCCCAATAATTTCATGTAGTCTGGGGAACCAGACCTCAGGCACAGCTGCATTTGAGCCCCCAGCAGGATGAGTTTTCATGTGGCACTTCTGGGAGTAGGAAGTTGTTTCTGGAAAAGGGACAGGGAATGGAAGTGAAGTTTCCTTCCAAGAGCAGCAGAAAGAAAGAGCCATAACCAACCCTGTCAGACTCCCTTAGCCTTTCCCTCCCACAAACACAAAAACATGTAGCAGGAAGAGGATCAATTCCAGACATTTCCCTTTGGGTTCCCAAGTGGAGTAAGTGAACTCACCAAGTATTCCTGTGCAGTAACCAGTCCCTATCAAGCAATATTTATCTTGGCATTTCCAATGAATGCCTCAAAAACTGCCCTGTGGTTCCCAAATATCTAATTTTCTTGTTTCACTCCAGTTGTTTTTTAACAGTTAAAACAGCATTCCTGCAGTGGGACATGAGGGCAGCAAACTGACCTTGGGAATAGGTGGTGGTTGCTTGTTGAGGAAGAACAGTTTGAAATGGTGTTTTGCACATAAGCTTTGCACAGATAAATATTCTGTAATAGCAGGAAGAGCAAATTTTTCTTTTCCTCTGTCTTAATGATCATTAATGAACAAAAATTTCATTTTCGTGTTCCTGTCACTATCATTATTATTTTTATGCCATGCTTGATTTTCTAAGAGCCAGGTGACAGTAGTCTTACATGATTTTTTATACTTTCTTTCCATTATATTCTCGTGTTTACAGCAGACTTTCTCCTGTTCTTCCCTCTAGCAGTTTTGTTATTATTCTGACTTTAAATTCCTTCAAGTGATTTTCAATAAGCTGGTTGTATGGTCTTTCATCAGGTACAGAGAGAACCTTTGGCAGTTTCTCCGCAAGTAAAAATAACATTTTGTTTTTTATGGCAGCGCTCTAAAAAAAATACAGTACATTTGTCCCATTTAACAAAATTACTTTGGTAATTATCTCAACCAAACTGCTGGTCTAGATATATGTTCTTCACTTTACATGGGAAGGTTTTCCTTATTAATTTCTCTTTATCTGTGGCAATTCTTTAGCAGCCAATCCATAAGCAGTCTTGTTCATTACATGGACCCCATTTCGAGGGAAGGGGTAGATCACAGAAAAGGCTGTTCATAACTGATCTCTGTCCTCCTGCCTGAATTTTGAATCCCCTTTTTACTTGTCTACTTATCTCATTTTCCCTGTATTAATGATTCCACAGCTACTTTTAGCTGTTGTTGTGTTGTTTATATGGAAAAACATGTGTGGGTGTAATTATAGGCAGTCCTGAAAAATACCTAGTGTAAAGATTTGGGTTCTTGGGGGTTTTTCTAGGTTTTTTATTTCCTGTAAGAGGCCAAACCTTCCAAGAACAATACCTTGATCACGGAGAGGGAAGGCAGGAGACACATAAACACATAAATTTGAGACTGTGATAGAGGGAGGGTAAAGATAATTAACTTCCAGAAAAGGGCGAGATGTAAGAAGTACAGCCTTAGTGCTTCCCACTCCTGCTTTGCAAGGCAGTGTGATAGAGGACAAACAAATATAAGGTGTGGTTTTGGGCAGAGGAGGGTGTGATGGAGCTGGTAAGGAGAGGCAGAGAGCAGAGCCTTCAGCAGGTTTTGACATAGAGAAAAAGTAAAAATAGTACCGAAAAGATGAAACTTTTTAGTAACATGCCTTTTTAGTAGATGAAAGTTTTTAGTAACAGCAGAACAGATGCCTTTGCTAAGGAGTTGTCCAAAAGGATGTTAAACATAGGTAAGATAAACTCGAAAATAAATAACCCTGGTAGAGCACCCCTGTGCAGGGGAGGGATGGAAAGGACCAAGAAGTGATTCCTAGGTGTCAAAAGGATGCTGAAGGCCATGACAGAATGGCAATATGTGTGTAAGTATTTGTACATACACTAAAATTCCTGTATTTACCCCTTGTCAAATACCCAAAGGTAACAAGATAAAGCACACACCCACAGAGTATCCCTGAGCTGAAGGCTGCATTATGGTCACATTACTAATTCACAGAAGTGACTGTTTGCCAATATTTCACTGACAAAATTTTCCATGATCATATTTGTGGTTTACGAGTCCAGGACTTTTTATTTGTATAGTTATATAATATATAATACATAATATATACTATATATTATACTATATGGGATATATATTATATTATACAGGATATATATTATATTATACTATATCATATCACATCATATTATATTCATTATTTATATTATATTATAATATAATATTATATTATATTACATCATATTACACTATATTATAATATAATATTATATTACATTATTTATATTATATTATATTATATTATATTATATTATATTATATTATATTATCATATCATATCATATCATATCATATCATATCATATCATATTATTTAGGGGGAAGCCATTGACTTGGGACTCTTTCTGCCTCTGTTCCCTCACCAATTCTATCCTAATTAAACAAATTTCTGAAAGAGCTGGTGGATGAGTGAGTCATTTCAAAAACCAAGTAAAGATGTCAGAAGTTGTTCTTTAAACTTGTAACTTACAGTTAGGTATGATAAGTGAAACATAAAGCCTGTGATGGTGTAGATTTGCATGCAGTCTCACATCTTTAATATCTATATTTTCCTGCACTAAATAAAACTGTCCTTGACACTGAGCACTCTGATTTTTCCCTAGATTATGGCCCTGATTTCACTGAGCTGTAGTCCTTGTTAGTTTGGCTAACTCGATATCTGACAATAAATTTGTGAATGTTTCTGTTAATAAGAAGCAGACAGGCACAAGTTTGCTCAGATCTTTAACTGAGAGAAGAGGAATTATGAGGAAGATGCATTCTTAATTCTTCAATCAGAAGATTGGACTCTGGGCTCCCCAGGGAAGCAGTCTCACTGAGTGAAGCTGTCAGATGTTTACAGCTCAGCTTTTGAGAGCAGAGGCATATATAATTGAAATTATGTTTCAAGGGGATCTGTCAAAGTATTTTTGGCATATGGAATAACATTCACTTAGTGAACAATTTGGAACCACTGTCTCTTTCGTCCCATTAAGCATCCAGATGTTCCACACGTTTATGTTCTTATTTGCAAGGCAGAGAAACACCATTGCCACTGCAGAATAAGGCATGGAAATGGAAATTAGGCAGATATTTGCTGCCTGTATGGGGTGAGATGGCAATGCAAATATTTGCAAGGGAGATGCACTTTCTATAAAATTGTAAAAATTTTCTATATTAAATTCTCATAATGATCTGGCTTGCCATAAAATTTTACTTCCATATAGGAACTATAATGGTGTGTGTGAAGCAGACAGAGATGATACAAAATGCTACATGTGATTTGTAATTAAATGACAACTCTGTTATTAGGGTGATGGATATCTGAGGAAACTGAAATAAACCAGCAAATGCCACTGATAGGCCTGGATCCAAATGGAATTCAGCCAAGGCAGCAGTGCTGGGAAATGGTGCATCATCAGCTGGGAGATGATGGCTATTTGAGAAATGAGCTTTGCATCCTCAAATTCCTAACTCATCTCCACAGCTTTACAGCTAATGCTCGGGGCAGCCTTCCAGAGGAGATGCCAATGTTTAAAAATTCTGGCGATACACTGTTCTCTGCCTTGTGAAAGTCATCCTGCTTCTGGAAAGATGGAAAAATTGAATTGCATAAGGAAAACATAAAATCCCCATCTCAGCTGGCCATCCTCTGAGAATGGTGTTAGTGGGCAGAGGAACAGTGAGACTCAAACTTTAGGACTGGAAGGTCTCCAGCTTTCACATGCAAAAAAATTATAATTCATAATAATGCAATATGATATAATACATAATAATGTTATAACACAATATAGTATGATGTAATAGCTGCTGAATGTATTTTATATTTAGGTCTAGAAATGTCAGTAACTTGGATCTCTAGAGTGAAGAGTTTCTGGAGTCAGAATTCTGTCTCTGGTTTTTCCAAGGCTCAGTGGAGCACAAGGCTTAGAGGGTTTTGGCACAGAGATGGCAACAGAAGGTTTGATGCAAGGGAGTTTTAAATACATGGAATAAATACAGCTGAAGTCATCTAACAGTGAAGTAGGAGGCCCTAATTCCATATCTGTTGTTTTTATTTCACCTGAAGAATCTCTTCACTGCACAGTTCTTACCATCACAAATAACTTGACCTTTGATATCCTTAGAGGCTGCGACCTGACAGTAGCAAAGCTGTTTTCCTGTTTAAGGTCTGTTTAAGAGCCCATAGAATCTTCCAAACCTTCAATTTTGAACAAGAAAATCATACCCTAAATACTTCAAACCCCAGTAAACTGCCCTGTCAGAGATATTCTCATATTTAATAGCCTTCCTGGTAGAAATTTGCACCTTAATTAAGAGTTGAATTTCTCCCCAACAGCTTTCAGACACTGGACATTCTTAGGGCTTTTTTTTTTTTGCCCATATTGGATAATCCATGTTTTTGGACTTTCTTGCATGTCCCACTATCTGCACCATGCCAAGATGTTAAACCAACTGCTCCCAGCTCCAAAGAAAGTGTTCCATTTGTCAGGATGTACAAAGCACTGGGGGAGATTTCCATCAGTCTCCTGCTCCTCCCATGGGATCCTGTGGGAGCCTGAGGGTGCCTCCAGAGGCTTTGTCCATGGGCACCTGCTGGGAACAGGCATGCCAGTGCTTCCCCAGAGACAAGAACAGCTCTGCCAGGAAGATTTCCAGGGGGTCGTGTCCTGGCACAGCCCCAAATGTACCCAAACACCCTCCTTGTATGAAGGAGGGTGCTGCTGCCATCCTGTCTCTGCTGGTGGTAAGGACCTGCAGTTTCCCGTTTCTCCTCAGGTCCAGTTCCAGGATCCTGCTGGTCCCAGAGGGAATGTGTCTGTCTGGGGCCAGGGCTGGCCAGGCTCAGAGCAGGCAGGTGGAGGAGTCTGTTCCTGCAGGGCAGTGACTCGTTCAGGGCTTGGCACAACTCCCTGCCAGACAGGAAAGCAGGTCTGTGCTGTGCTGGATCTCAGCCACTCCTGGGATGCTGCAGGAAGGTCGAGGAGAGAGCCAGGATGTTGCTGGGACTGCAGCTGGCCACAGTCATTTTGGATGCTTGACAACTGGAAACAGCCCAGAGTAGCTCCTTCTCCTCCTCCTCCTTTAATTTTCTGGTCAAAGCTATTTAACACACTTGTATTTGATCAGAATTTCTTAGAGGATTAGGACAATCAAACCAATATATCCAATATTACCAGTTTAAGATGATGATTATCAATTGAAGAAATAAATTAGTTCTCTTTCTCAAAGGAAAATGTCAATGTCAATCCCTGTAGTCCTGATGCATTTAGAAACAGCAATACTAATGGGAAAATACTGTTTTCTCCTTGTTGCAACTGAACAGATGTAGTATACAAATCTGACTAACATTTTAGTTTGTATTAGTTGTATAAAACCAAGGACTAAGACAAAGAGCAAACTTTCTAGTCCTTACTAATTAAATTTCACCACCAAGAAGTGGTGAAAATTCACCCAGTGAATTTTTTCTGCCTGGAAAATAAGGGCAATATATCCTGTCAGAGCTGAGCTCCAAACTCAGCTTATCTCAGCTTAAGACAGTCTGGCAAGGAAAATATTTCAGGTGCTGCTTTTCTTTCATGCCAGTGATTACGGAGGGCAGCAGTCTTGTTTTAAACTTTGAATCACCTAAGTGAAAGTGCACGACTTCTAAACATATATATATATATATATATATATATATATATATATATATATACATACAGGACTTATGTGTAACTAGAAAACAGAAAATAATATAAGAAAAGGTTTTTAGAATTTTCAGATACAGTGCTGGGCACACCTAAGACAGAAGTAGCACAAAATGAAAGCTACTAATTTTGCTCCATGCTAGAACAAATTTACCAAATTTCTGCAGAAGGGTTTTACTGTAGCCAGTTATGCCAGGAATTCAGAAATTCTAACTTATTGTAACTCAGCTATTTCATGCTCCAGTGGTTCCTGGAACAGCAGGGAGATTTTTATAAATACATGGTGGGGCAGACACCGGACTGATATCTGCCCAGTGGAAATGGATTCCCCGTTTGGCTCCCCACCTCTGCCTGTTTGACATAATCACAGGAAAAGTGAGTGGTAGTGAAATGCCATCAAGTCTGGTGCTGCCACACTCTGGGGATCTTTATCTCTTGCTACATTTTTTTAACTCTGTAAACTCAGAATAAAATCAGGAGTGCACTGTCTACAAGAGTTTGGAAATAATCTGTGTTTCCCCATTTCTCTCATGCTCAATAAGGAGATGTGGCAGTGGTCCATGGCAGATGCTGTTGTCAGAATAATGGTGTGATACAGCCTGTTTGCTTGTGCTTAAGCACTGATAAATAAACATATCCTTTTTATTCCCTCTGCTTTCCCACCCCTGCTATGAGGTTCAGGACTCAGGGCACTCACATACCCAGCTTTATATATTATGTGTCTAAAAAGGTTGGCATAAAGCAATACAAAAGTGAATGTGGCAAACCAGCAAAAAATAAGGCTTCTCTGAGTCTTAATCTTATTTTTTTTCCCTCTTTTCTGGACACCTACAAAACATGAAAGCCTCTGAGATGCTCTTCCTGCAAGTCAGCTTTTCATTCTTCCTCTCCTTCCATTCACCTCTTCTTTTTTTCCCTCTCTTTTGAAAAGATGGGGGAAGTAAAAGCCCCTTTGGAGAGTTTAAAATACTTGGGGTGATAAAACAGAAAAAAAAAAAATTAAGCAGGCAAATCTTTCTTAGTCCTTGAGTAAGAGGAGAAAAAAGCAATACAACTCCAGTTCCATAGTTTTGCCATGTCACTGGCAGGGCCTCTCTCCAAGCCTCTAACACAGGTCTTCATGGTAGAGAGCACTTTGGGGACTGGAAAGGTGGGCACTGCAGACTGGGACACGTGGGTTTTGTCTGATTGCCATCTCTTCCTTGCTTCCAAGTTGCTTTCAAAAAGATTCTTGTTTAGAAGTTGTCTTAAAGCAAATTAATGAAGATTTGGGTTTTTTTTTTTTTTTTTTTTTTTTTTTTTTTTTTTTTTTTTGGCTTAAGAGCTGACATGCTGTAGTGGTTTTGGTTTGTTACTTTGAGATTTTTTGGTTAATGTATCAATGAGTGTGGTAGGTTTAGTGTTGGCTGATTACAAGTGTACTTATTAGAATGTATTTATTTGGTTTTTTTGAGGTAGGATTAGAAGAATGGTAAAGTAGGTTTAAAACTACAAAAGACTATAACGAAAAATTTATTAATTGTAATTAAAAGAAATAGTAATAAGAATTCGGACAAAATTTTTAGAATACTTTTTTCTTTTTATAACTTTTTGGAATTGATAATGTAAAGAAATAGAAGTTAAAATTTTAGTTAATTTACTATTTTTTAAATAGGGTTTTTTTTAGGTTCTTTAGGTACACAAGGTTTTTTGTTAATGTTACGGGCATTTTTTTATAAGAAAATAATTTTTTGCCGTTTTTAAAATTTTATGAATAGTGGTTGTTTGGGAAAATTTGGGGAAATTGAGGATATTTTGAATTAATATCTCGCCAGGGACCTGCAGATTGTTACTTGGTTCTGGCTGGGCTAAATAATTTGCAGCAGAAACTGTGGCTTTGGTGGTTGGTGGCCTCTCTCCTCTCCTCTCCTCTCCTCTCCTCTCCTCTCCTCTCCTCTCCTCTCCTCTCCTCTCCTCTCCTCTCCTCTCCTCTCCTCTCCTCTCCTCTCCTCTCCTCTCCTCTCCTCTCCTCTCCTCTCCTCTCCTCTCCTCTCCTCTCCTCTCCTCTCCTCTCCTCTCCTCTCCTCTCCTCTCCTCTCCTCTCCTCGCCTCGCCTGTTGGTTGTGGGTGAGTTTTAATGGTGGTAGAATTTTGGCTGGGTTGGTCTGGTTTTGCTTTGGCTTCATGGCCACCCCTCTTTTTGCCCACTAGCCAAGGGTGGCGTGCCCTTGAAGGTTCCTTAGGAAGGAGGGCTTGAGCTTGAGGCAGGGGCCACCTGGCTGGGCTTTTTTATTTTTTGTTGGTTGGAAAAGAAAGAGGAGGTTTTGGGAGTTTTTTTGTCTTTAATATGTTTTTCACAGAGGTGTGTGCAGCTTGTTAGTGGTTGGAAGATTTGCATTATTTCTGTGAGTGCCTCCCGTGCAAAACTCCCACACGTGCTTTGGTTGGTCAGTAGTGAGTGGGTCACCTCCTTAACTCCACCTTAACTCCATAAATAGTTGTGACTCAAACCTGACTACCTTGACACACACAACTTCCCCTGCTTATTGCTTTTGTGTGCTAATGTGAGCACCAAGCCTTGCAGTTCCATCTTTCTGCCCTGATACTGCCACCGTCCATATTCTGCTCGATCCCCGATCCTCAGATTCTTAACGAGCCAATAACATTCTTGCTTAAACAAAATAGTTGCTTAAAATGCTCATAAAGATGGGTTTGTGATAAGGTATCAAACAAAGAATTTGGGCTCTGAGGAGAAGGGATGTATTGCAACCTGCTCCCAGGGCCACACTTGAAAAACTGAATAAAACTTTCAGGACTAGGTCACAAGTTGAAAAGTTCAGCAGTGCTGGCAAAAAAATGAAATCCTATTTTTGTTTATGTCAGTGACAACCAGAGAATGTGTTTGGCCTTTTAAATAGATTTAAGCTTCTTGAATCACAGAAATAGCATTTGATGAGACAAGGACAGAAATAAAGAAGATAAGGTCAAGAAGGATTGTACTTTATTCTTTCAAAGTGAAGTAATTTAATTGTTTTAATTTACAAAAAGATGCAAGCAACACTTTGTTCATTTAGATAATGAAATTAAAACTCCTAATGAAAATCTTGAACGTATTTGCTGAACATACTTAATATTTTCCTAGCACAAATGACAGGATTTTCCAAATGTTTCTTTAAATGTATTTTTTGATAGGTCTATTTTCGCCAGTTCATGTAGTATTTTATTGTTAACTCTTCCCATTTTTTTTTTCTTTTTGTGTAATTCTTCAGATGGTGGGTGCAGAGATGCTGAAAAAAATGACTATACCCTACCATATGGGATCTTAATTAAAGAAAAAACTCTTGTTCTCTTTGCAAACTTTCAACATATCTTCCTAAAAGAAAGAAGAGTTTTTAATGCTCTTGGCTATGAACTTAAAGTGTCAGAAAAGCTCTTTTTGCTTTCAAATGCATTGGAAAAAGGCAGAGCATAACTCCCACCCCACCTTTAAAAAGCTTTTATCAAGCTTTTATTTTCAGCTCTTCTCCATTTTGTAAGCTTTTAGGTGGTGCATTTAGGAATTAATTGTGACTGGTAGTGGCCCAAACCTTTGAATTTTCTCTTGTATATCACACTGCCATTAAATAACAAAAACTAATAAAACTGTGTCTTCACTCTCAAAACAACAACAACAAAAAAACCCTAACAGTATTGAGGGCCCCCAAAAGCTGACAGCAATCAAGATTTGTCTGCATTAATGTAATTTGTCTGCATTAATAACTAATGCTATAAAAATCATTCCTTGGAAAACAGGAAAGAAGTAGCCCAAATGAGCAATTAGAAGGCCAATAAGAAAGTATGTTTCCTTCATATCTTTATGGGCTCATTTTCAGGCCATTAGGCTGCAGATACACTTATTTGGCTGGTGAACATTTCACGTTAAAATCCTGAACTTGATGAGCTATTTATTAAACTCATTCTTTCTAACTGGCAGTATAATTATGCAAGGGATTATTGTATTTTAATTTATTTTTCTGGAATGATTAGCTTGTGATGCTATAAAACTCATTTATGAGAATGACTGATATTTATAATGTTTTAATTAAATTTGGATTGAGAAGCAAATGGGAAAATTTACATTCAACGTATACGGTTGTGTCAGACATGTTTGACAGCACTTGTATTTTTATTAGCTTAGAATAATTAGTTGGGGTATTTATGTACTAATATTACCTAATTAACTCAGCAGTGAGGTAATTAATTTAGTTAATGGCTGTCCAAGAAAAAAAATAGTGTTGTAATATAGCGAGATGCTTTAATTTCACTATATTCTTTTTGGTTAAATGTTTCTTCAAATAGGTATTGTTTCTTAGAAGGATTCAGAGAATATATTTGTTTTATTGGAGTGGGCAATTTTTGCATTTTACCCATGATAAAACAAGGTCCAGTGTAAATCATGCAGGGAGAGAACAGAGGACTTGGATGCTCTTCCTTTTCTAAGGAGCTGTTAGGTAAGGTGTGCTCCATCCATCAGCATCAATTGCAGTAAATTCCAAATGCATTTAAAAAAAAAAATCCCTCATTGCAACATTGCAACATCAGTGAATAAATAACATATTGGATGAGAATGTTGGGCACTCAGCAGATATTTAAGCAAAACAAAAAAAAAAAAATTCAACACAATGACTTCCCAAACGAGGCATGGTTTTTCCCATTAATTCCTTTTCTATTGACTTGGCCTATCTCCCCCTGAATGATTTAATGCTTTTGTGGCGTCCTGTGGCTGTAACCATAAGTTTAAAAGTCAGTCAGGTGTCCTAGCTGGTCTTTCTGTCAGTTTTGAACCTGAGCACCATGAGCTTTTTGTCCTTTAATTCTTGGAAAAGGTGATTTCCATCCCGTGGCTGGAGTTAAGGGCAGGTCTGAGTATGTCATAAGCCTTGCAGGATGGTTTGGAGTGGGGGTCTCCCACGTCATTTGTTCCTGTTTAAAGAGTATTAGTTTATTTTCCTCTGCTAAAAAAATATGAATATTCATGTCAGATCAGTTCCTAAGAGTTCTGTGCACTAATATTAGTCGAGTAGTAGTAGTGGGTTAGAGATTTTTGCATCAAATGGGATGCAAAAAAAGGAAAGGTTGGGAAAAGCAGCACACCCAAATGCCTAAAGGACTTAAATCAGCAGCTGTCACTGAACTCTGAGAATGGTTCTGTGAAAAGGATATGGGCATCTCTGGCTCCCAAGGACATCTGGTCAGTTTGGGGGAGGGAAGAAATACCCACTCAAATCGCTTATTGACTTTACAGGCCAAAAGGTCAGGCCAGAAAGCTGCAGACTGCCCAATTAGACCTAAGCTTCTCCTTACAGATCTCCACAAAGCTTTAAAAGAATATTTCTTCTGTCTTTTCTAGCGCCAGCTTTGGTAGCCCTGACATTGGGAAAGTTGTTGTCCTAAAGGAGCTCTCAGCTCCACACTTTTAATCACTCACATAACCTCTCTTTACCTTTCCTCACAGATGTTTTATTTTTATTTACCCTGGTGAATGATCCACAGCAGAGACAGTCTGGCTCTCTGCAGCTTTTTTAAACACCATCCTGTGAGCAAATTGTGTGCTAATGTTGATCTTTGATAGTTTATCATTATCAGAAAACGTTGCCATGCCTTTTTATTTGTAGCCAGCCAGCTCCAAATGATATACATATATCACACTAACTCATGCACCATCACGTCTCAGTGCCTAATTAAAAAACTGATGACTTCAATTCATCAGTGTTGCTGCCAGCCCCTGAAATACCCTCTTACTTTTGTCATTACTTCACCCAGGATCTCCTTGGTTGATTCATAAGCCAACTGCTAATCTAAAGACCTGCAAGTGAGAAAGTTACATGTCTAATTTATTTAGAGGTGGAGAGGTTGTTTCAGAATGGCAGGGTCAATAATTAGGCTTTTCTTACTTGAGCCATTGGGATGTTGTTCGTTTTTGTGGGGTTTGGGTGGGTTTTTTTTTTTGCATACCAGATCTGAGAATTAGCTGCCATCTCATGTATTTTCACTGTTAAAATACAGCAACCAATTAATTCCATAACATTTCTGCAAAGACATTTGATAGATCTAGTCTCCCAAGTCTTTCATTTAGAGGGTCTTTTTTACCTTATCTGGATATTTCTGCATTAAAAAAAAAAATTATCACTCACACTTTTTTTCACTTTTTAAATTTTTTTTTTGTTTTGTTTTAGTGTCAGTACTAGCATTTGTCCACATAACGAGGTGACAAGTACTGTAATTTCCCTTTTCCTCTCTATTATTTACCATATTATACACAAAAGTCTGAATTAGTAGTCTTCATGGGTCATCTTATTTAAGTTGCAGTTTCCTAAGCCATTTCCAGAATTATTTTTCTGGGGTCTTGTTCTTTGGTCTGTATATTCTACAAGCTTTGGTCTTAAAATCCAGGTATAATATTTCAAAATATATATAACATATATTATATATCTATATTATATATAGATATATATATAGGTAGAATATAGATTATATAATATATATTATATTTATGTATAAAAAATATATATAAAATATAATCTATATAAAAGATATTTATAAATGTCTGCAATGAATGAATCAAACTAAACAAGTGATCCTTGCAGTACAGCTGATCTGTTCTTGACTTTCTGCAGCATGCTGCCAAATTTTGCATTATACAAAAATTTTAATCAAAATTTCCATTTTTTTTTTTGCCAAATTGCCTCTGTGGTTATACACAGCTGTGTGCTGAGGCCTCATTCTTAGCTGGGAACTGGGAAAGGAGGGAATCTGCAGATCAGAGCATGTTCTCTGTGTCAGCAAATTAAAATCTTCCCTAGTACTGAGTTTGAGACCACAAAATTTTTATACATTAATTTTAATAATAACATGATCAAAGGCACCATGTATTATGTATAATCTTCTAAAATACAAGTGTCTCTTGTACCAATTTTTAATAAATTTCCATATTCTCAATTCAATTTTGAATATTCAATATTCAATATTGCTACTAGGGAAATACCATTTCCCCTTCTTTATTATGTGAAAAATATAAAAAAACATATAAAAACATAAAAAATATGTTTATTATGTAACAATACAAAAAAAACCAATATAAATTATTACAAATAATATAAATTAAATTATATAATTATTATTATATAATTTTAAATTAAATAAATAAAATTTTAAATTAAATAAATATCTCAGTAATGTAGTGCATGTTTTGCACTGACACTGAATTAGAGATTGTAGAGTACTTCATAAGTAGCAGTTCCAGGCATGGGTTGAGTCTCAAAACCTTTTAATTTTTCCATGAACACATTTCAGAAGTCTTCATCAGTGAAGTCACTGATTGTTTAGGAAGAATAATAAACTTTAAAAATAAATTCTTCAGCATGAAAAAGGCTAGAAATAAGAATGATGGGGAGTAATGACTGAAACTGTAATGAAGTAAAATGAAGAATTCCAAATATTTCATTGACCTGAGCTCTGGTAAATCCAATACCAGTTTTATTTCAACGAGTTTTGTGGCCCACTGGAGCTGTAGCTCATTAAGTGTGATTAATATTCTTCCACTAATAATTTTTACACAAGATCAAACATATATTAAATTGAATGAAAAATTCATAAATAACTAAAAAATCTTTAGATGTCCACATACAAAATAGGTCTTCTACCTCTTTGTAGCCCTTAAAAAATGCTTTTCTTCAGTGCCCACATCACCAATGTGTATCTGGCTGTGCCAGGGAGCATCGTTCTGCATGTTCCAAAAACCAGAAGCTGAGCAGTGTCCCTCCCTCCCAGCGCTGCTGCAGAGCACAGGCCCCAGTGTGGAGCATCCTGAGGGTTCTTCTGCCTCTTGTTGTGCTGGCAGTGGGCTGGGGGCTGCAGTAATCAAAGGGACCCAGACAAAGGCAGGAATGATGAATCTGACTCCATGTTCTCAGAAGGCTAATTTGTTATTTTATGATACTATATTATATTAAAGAATACTAAATTATACTATACTAAAGAATGCAGAAAGGATACTTACAGAAGGCTAAAAAGATAATAATGAAAACTTGTGACTCTCTCCAGAGTCTGACACAGCTCGGCCATAATTGGCCATTGAGTCAAAACAACCCACAGCAAAACCAATGAAACAATCACCTGTGGGTAAACAATCTCCAACCACATTCCAAAGCAGCAAAACACAGGAGAAGCACATGAGATAAAATTGTTTTCCTTTTTCTCTGATGCTTCTCAGCTTCCCAGGAGAAAAATCCTGGGCAAAGGGATTTTTCAGAGAATGTGAATGCCACAGGGGACGGCAGCAGCGGGGGCTGCAGTTTCAGTCAGCCGTGGTTGACACCTCTTTTAAATGCTTCCAGTAGCACCAGCACATGAACACAGTGACTAAGAGTGCCTGACAATTTCAGTTTTGCTGCACTTACTGCTTTGACAGGCCTTGACTTTCTGCCAATTCAGTTGGAAACAGGCTTTATATCCCTTTTGCCCCACTGGCTTTCTAGATTTACTCTCTCTCTCTCTCTCTCTCTCTCTCTCTCTCTCTCTCTCTCTCTCTCTCTTTCTTTTTTTTTTTTTTTTTTTTTTTTCCCCTAACCACACATTCCTTTCTCTCACAATTCTGATTTCTCTGGGGTAGTGGCCACAGTCCTCCCTTCCCCATAACTTGTGGCCACTTGTGCTGTCTCTGCAGTTAAGTCGTTAAGATATATTCCGAGAAAACAGGAGAGAGAGACAGAGACATAATTACAACTTTAAATGATCTTTTGCCTTGGTAATTTTTAAATAAAAATGTCTGACTCGAACCTTACATGCAATTATTTGGTACTTCTAAATATTAAGAGTGAAGTTACCCTATCCATTAACAGCCTCCAGTGTGACCCTGTCCCCCTGTCTGGTGCCATGAATGTGGTATTTCTGTGTTCCCTCTGCCTGTTTGGATGACAGAGGAACTCCCAGAGATGACCAGTCCAGAATTACCCTTTTACTGATCCCAGGCATGGTGTGGGCATAAAACAGGCAAAACTCTCTAAACTTATTTGTTGAAGAAATTCACATTTTATCAAGAAAATAAAGAGCAAGTTGAGGACCAAGGCTGAATTTCTCACTAATTCATCATCTCTCCTTTTCAAGTTTAAGCCCATGAGTGTCTGTAAATATTTCTAATTGGTCCTGGGAGGAAATAAGGTTTCTGAAACGGGTCAGAGCACTTGAGCTCCTGGGTCCCAGCTCAAATGGGCAGCTAGCAGGAATTGTAGCTCTTCACAAGATGCACTAAAAGGAGTTGCTGATGTCAACTTATTTTTAAATAGTCGAGTATACACAATGCAAATCTCATTATCTCTTCTGTTCTGCTTTTCTGCTTTCTGGGACTACAAAGGCTCCCCTGGCACTGGGGCTTGAGTTATTTCTTTGCTCTGAATGGTGCTGCCAGGTCTGGGCTGGTGATGGACTGGGTGTTAGAGAAACGATGCCACCTTTTCATGTTCTCCAGCTTGTTGATGGCTTTTTTATCTCTTTATTGTAGTCTTACAGTCACCCATTGGCAGAACATTTGTGAGAAATATAGATGCGTTACTTCCCCGGGTAAATTGATAGCTCAGGGTTATTTGGGTTTTTTTGTGAGTTGTTTTTTTTTTTGGCGGTTTTTGTGGGGTGGGTTTTTTTTTTATGTGTAGGTGTTTTTTGTTGTTTGGTTGGTTTTTTAGTTTTT
Source organism: Passer domesticus (assembly GCF_036417665.1). Classification (NCBI taxonomy): domain Eukaryota; kingdom Metazoa; phylum Chordata; class Aves; order Passeriformes; family Passeridae; genus Passer; species Passer domesticus. The sequence continues at coordinate 58,980,845 of NC_087479.1, forward strand.
TTTTTTTTTTTGTCCACATGCATCAGTACTTCATTGTTCAGGAGCAGGTAAAGACTTAAGATAGGATAGTAGGAAAAATACCAAAGGCACCACCATAAGCTCCCCCTCCCCACATATTGCACCAGTTTCTGAGCATTCGTGGTTTCTTCTAAATCAACAGAATGACCTTTACTTGTGTTAGAGGCACAGCTCTCAATGTGGATATTTTCTAGAGGAAGGTTTTGAAGGCAGAGCAGAATCCACAACAGCTGATCACAGCACGAGGGGTCTGTTGCTAAAACTCATTTTCCTTTGACAACCAAATACCTTCTCAGGTCTCCTGTGATGAAAGAGTGAAAGAACAGGGAATACCCGAGGGAGCCTTGTAGAACCTATAGAAAGAATGGCTGCTTATTGGGGAAAAAACAATTTTAGAGTAAAAATGTCTGAACTATTGGTACTCCATAATCATTATGTTGTGCAATAGCCTACAAAGTGCCATCTGGCACAGAGAATAATGAATACAAATGAGATGTTCATAGTGAGGAAATTTGTTAGCATCACTCTGGTGAAATGGCTGGATGTGGCTTCCCATTTGCTATGTTTTTTTAAAATCATCTACTTTCTAGTAGCAGTGATAAAAGGACATGAAAACAAACTAATAGGAGTTTTAAGAGGATTTTTGTAATATTTGTAATATTTGTAATTCCTCAGAAGAAATCTGCTGGGAGTGCCAAGATTATTTGGGCAACACACTCAAAGCAGCTGTCTAGATTCTCTTTTAGGATTTCCCATCCCTGAGGAACACCTACACCAATTCTGTGCTCAGTCCCTCACTACTGGCAGCAGATTTTCATCCCCACAGGACATTCTCCAAAGGATGGATGCAGGATGAGAATTTCTTTGGATAGGCACAAGAGAGACTCAGACAACATTCCATTACGTGGAGATTTGCAGTCTAAGTCAGCCTTTAGTCATATATTGACTTGAGCATCTCCCCTCTATTAAAAAAAATTTAAACCTTCAGGACAGTCTGGCCTTCAAACACATCAGAACTGAACATGAATTTCACATATTTCTGTACATTTTTCTCTGGTGTTGCAGCTGTGCCCCAGTTTGGAAGGTACTTTTTCATGTTACCCTGGATCAGTACAGAATTGTGCTTTACAGCTCTTTGATTTTGAAATCTAAGGCTTTTCTGAGAGATATATATTGGATCCTCGTTCACATTAAAGTTCAACCAGAGTTTTATGGGGAGTAATAGCAGAAATTGTATTGAAGTAGAAGGAAGAATTCCAAATATTTTATTGACCTGAGCTCTGGTAAATTCCATGCCAGTTTCATTTCAATGAGTTTTCTGGCCTATTTTTTGGAGCTGTAGGTCATTAAGCATGATTAATACTTTTCTACTGATAATTTTTATACAAGAGCAAACATACATTAAATTGAACTAAAAATTCATAATTAACTGCACTAAAATGTTAGCTCAAAACCTCTGATTATAAAACAAAGCCTGTATCTCTTGTTAAATTTATATGAAACAGAAACATATACAGAAACAGCTGTACTGGGGCAACTACAATTTATGTCTTCTTCTCAAAATGACAAATTTTTATATAATTTAATTTAGTTTGCTAGAAATATTTGATCTTTCAGGGTTTTTTCAGTGTAAATAAATTCAGATAAAAGCCAGCTGATGCTGGCCATTCTTGGATCTTCTGGAACTCATGCCAGTAAGAAACATTGCAGTATTGAAGCTGTTAAAAAATATAAATTTTTCTGTGCAAACCTCTACCTGTATGGAGCAACAGTTAATTCTGATTAAAGATAATTAAAGAAAGAGTTACACTTGATTGATTTTTCCAGCTGGTTTTTGTATTTGGGTAGTCTGAGGACCAGAGGAACACAGCTCATTCACACATCTTCAACATATTGAAAATATTCTCAAATTGCCCACCAAATTAAACCAGATTGTTGCTGAAGGTTCCTCCATGCAGTGTTCCTGAGATCAAATGAAGATCTTTTTGTAGTGGCAGAGAAGAACAAAGATGTCTAGTTATAACTGTACAGTAACTAATAATAATAATAATTACTTGTGCTCTGAATCCATCCTGCCTATCCATGTAATGTGGGAATAAGGCGTTCAGAACCACTAGAGTTTAAAAAATACCAGAAAAATTCTTTTCAGTCACATACAAGGCAAAATGTTGTGTTCACTAGAATGGAAATAGATTTTTTGATGGAAATGTTTTGCATGCTAAATGGAATCCTAGAGGAGGCTGACAGAAACATATTCTAGTTAACATTTGATAATAACTGTAAATGAAATATTTAATTATGAGCATAAGACAACAGCTATGTCTGTAACCTTTTTGCAGCTGGGTTGATATCACTTTTCCTGTCCTTGACAAGAAAATTAATTGTGTTGCTGAAGTGTGAATTTAAAGCTGTGGAGTGTCCTTTGTTTTTCAGCAGCACTAGTTTATATTCAACAGTTGAATACAACTGGATGAGATTTGCTGCAATTCCAAGCAATGCTTTCCATTATTTCTTCCTGTGTCACAAAATTAAGGTTTTAGTTTAAGGTTTTAGAATATAGTAATATATAAAGCAAGATGGAGGTTTTAGGGCAGTGGCTGGTCTTTCTTCTTCACCTTCTTCTCCGTGGGTTTGGGTGGTTTTGTGTAATTGGATAAAAAAAAATCTGCGTTGCAGGACATGAGGCATTAGTTACTGGGTTAAAAGTGAAAATAATTCAGGTGTAATTCAAAAATTGGAAAGTTTTTCCTTAAAAGACCTTCTAGGGATAGATATGCGGCCATTTTGTAGCTTGTGAGTGAAATGCTGCAAAACTCAGGCTTTGTAATCTGTGATATAGGTAAGAAAAAATGAACATCTGAATCCAAACATGAAATATCATCTCTGTGCTTTCAATCCAACCTTGACAGATGCAGAAAAGAAGCCAAGAACTGGCACATGGGCTTGTTTCTCCAGGGTACAGGACTTTGTATTTCCATTCTTTTGAACTTTACAAAGCCCATTTCTGCAGCCTGTCCTTCCAGCCACGTGCTGTCCCTCCCTGTCCTTCCCACTGCCTGGAGCAGGGGTGGGCCAGCCTCTCCTGTGCCTCTCAGGATTGCATTCTCCAAGCACCCAATATTCTTTTTCCAAGCATGTAATAGTCTTAGATTACAAAAGATTTCTAAAGGATGGAAAAGGATTATTCTTACCTTTTAGAAACTGAAAAAAAAGCATCTAAAGGCCTTCATGAATACGTCTGCAGTTTGAACAAGGTAATGTTCTGATGGCAGCTCTGTAGCTGTTTCAGAATTGACTGTCAGCTACATCTTTCTTCAATAAAACATCATTGTTTTGGTCTTCACTGACTTACTTTTCATAGTGTCTTAGGCTGTTTGTACCTCAAGACCCAAAACCTGTTAAAAATATTATTATTTCCACAGAAAATCAGTTAGCAGTCTGAAAACACATCAGGTGAAAGACTTTGATTTCCTTGTTGAAGATTTTTTTTTAATTGCATTTTTTAATTGTTCCACTTTCACCTCACACTCTCCAGAGTATCAAAAAAAGGCCATTCTGGTTTTATTGCTCATTCCACAATGAAAGACAATTAAAGAAATCATGGTTGCAGTTTATAAAGGTCGTCTTTATTTCCCAGGAAGAGAGGGGCTGTCCACACATGAGAACAGTTTACATTTATGAGAGAACTACTTCAACAACACTCGTGTCCTCCTCTGGTACAAGAAACCAGGCAGTTCCAGAAGTACTGCTGTGCAGAAGATAGTTTTGGGGGTTTTGGATGTGCATTTTAGATGTATTCAGTGGCTGATTTGAGGACGTGTCCTTTAAAAGTTTTTCACCTGTGCTGCATGGTGAAGCTTTTTGTTCTCCTAGTGTGTCATTATGTGAGGCAAAAAATGATCCTCAACCCATCTGCTCCCTGGAGCTGGAATTTACTCAATTGATCAGCACAATTGAAAAAAAAAAAAAAAAAAAAAAAAAAAGAGGGCCATCAAAATCCCCAAGGCCCAATTACTCCATCTATCCAGTGTCTCCAGGTGAACTAATGGAAGCTGTTAGCGACAAAGAGCTGAGAAATCAGCAATAACTCCAGGCAAAAACTGTCAAACCTGGTCACTCCTTGAGGTTCCTAAAGGAGCTCTGGCATCCTCAGGGTGGAAAGAGCCTTGTGGGGGCTTAGGAGAGTGTAGCAACCCCCAGATTTTAGCAGATAACATAATTCCACCTGCAGAATGGAATAAAGGGAAAACCTCTCACACCAGCCAGCCTTTCTGCAACAGCTGGAAATTTTTTGCCATTACTTTGGTTTATAAATATTTTTCAGAGTGCTCTCTGTGAGTGGTGGCTCAGTCCATATGGATGCACAGCATCTTCCTGCAGCTTTTTTATTGTTGGAAAGCAGCCTTAGTTCATTGGGGTGTTTCTGGAATGCTGTAACAAACAATAAGGGATTGTAAAAGAGCAGTCTAATAGAATGTAACACAATAAACACTATAAAAATCAACATTACAGTTAAGTGACTGCTGCACTTAAACCCAGCAATAACTGAAATCTAGGGTCATGGCAATTCTGAAGAAAAATGCCCTTAAATGAAGCAATGACTAAAAATAACCTCAAAAAATCCCTGTAAAACCTAATTTGGGTTGAATACAATTCAAATCAACCTCAAAACCTTCCTACTCTTTCAGTGTTTGGTTACAGTTTTGAGTCTTAGACTGAAAGAACATTCCACACAGAAAGAAGAATAAATGTGGTAAAAAGGACTTTGGGAGATGTTTGCAGTCTTTGGGTCTCAGACCTACCAGGGCTCAATGTCCCTGAGCTGTGTTATGGTCAGAGGAATTAGGCAAAGTCACAGGAGCTGCCAACATGTCAGATATTTTCTACCTCAGCATATGGCTGATGGTTTATTTTTCCGCTCCTTTGGTTTTTTTATTATGTTTGTTTTTCTACTTTTTTTTTTAATTGGGAAGTTTATTTTGTTTATATGTATGGCTCATCACTAATGCATTTTAATCTTTGCTGCATCATCTGGGAAAAAATAGAATATGAAAAGCTATGTAAATCTGTTTATAAGCATGTTACTGAGCACAGCTCTTTGCCAAGGGGGAAGCATCCAAGATGTTTTAATTGACAGCCCAGTCCAAGCACACACATCTCATTTGTGGAGATCTCTGTGTGAGAACAGCCCTGCCATTTATCCTCACTCTCCACTGAACCCATTTTCATCCTTATACCTTGGGTCACACACAGGTGGTAGGTACAGTGAGCTGAGCAGGGAAAGTGTGCTCAGAAGCAGAGTGCACAGCAATAATCAATGTTCATTTCCACGAGCCAGGTACAACCTAATCAGTCACAGAGCAGAACAAAGAGGAGGTTGTTCTCTTGTTCTCTTACTCAGGGAATGACCAGCTGGGGAAAAAAAGAATCTTCAGTGGATTTTAAAGAAGTGTCAAGTTGAAGAGTTCAGCTATTTTTTTTTCTCAGACTAAAAGAGTTGAAAGCTTTTTACCTTTCTTCAGAGAGCAGAATGATTTGGAGTCAAATGAGGGAACTGAATATTTAAAAACTGTCAACAAAACACATCATTGAGCATGCACACATTTGTTAGGATCTATGAATGTAGCTCATTTCCTATTCAACATTCAAGCTGACTTTTTTCTTTTGAGGCAATTTTGCATTTAAGTGTGATAAATGTTGGTGTCTGGGCTGACAGGGTAAAACAGTTTTATTCGTTCATGGCAGAGGGATGCAGTAAAAAATTTTCCAATATGAAAATTGTGAAATACTGTTTTTGGTAAGATTTTTACTCACAGGAATTCTGTGCTCCCAACTGCAGAGTTCACACTTCTTGTTATTTAACTAGCTCATTCTCTAAGGGACAGATTTTCAGGTAGATTTCCATATGCTTACATATAACCTGACCATACAAATAACATTATTTACATGTGTATAAACTCCCCATTACTGCAAACAATTCAAGAAAAATGCCCCTGTGGGGTTAAGTACTGAAAGTATTATCTCTCATCAGCAGAAGTCAGGAGCATCTTTTTTTTTTTTTTTTTTTTTTTACAAGTAGGGGTTATTAAAAAAACCCCCGTCAGAAATGTGCTTGGCATCAATTGGATATGGACATATGAATTTTGTCTGGGGACAGATGAAATTTGGCTTGGCTGGCAGGATACACTCTCCATGCAAGGCAGAGCCACGTGCTTCTCAAAAACCCCACAGAGCTTCCACAGCAAGGCCACTCTCACACCTTCTCCTTGTGCATCATTCTAATTGTGTGTCTCCACACTATTTAAATGCACAAAGAGACAGAAATGGAGCTTGCTTTTCAGTCATGCATAATATAGATAATCATCCTGCCTCCCACATCTCTTTTGCATGCTATTTAAATGAGACTATTGCCTACTTTTTAGTCAATTTTAAGCCAAAATATCTAGTGGCTTAATAACAGCTGTTTCTCTTTAAAATGCACTTAGAAATCCTGTTTAGGGTGCTAATCTGCTTAAGGATGGAGCCAAACTACATTTTCTGTTTAATAAGAGCTCTTTTTGCATTTTAATCTCCTCATCAACAGTAATGAGCTATGGATATATAGAGGCAGGGTAGTGTTTTTAAAGAGGGGGCATTCCTAAGTACGTTTTCTGCACAATTTTGTAAAATGTGTGAAGCATTTTAAGATGCTCCTCCAGCATCTCAATATTTTAGCTCACGCAGTCAAAAAAGCCTGACTCACTGTGACATCCATGGGCCATTGGAACAGTGACTGAACTCAGAGTGGCCTAAAATAAACAGGCAGCCCAAGACAGACACATCAATGTTCAGGAGCACAACAATATTTGCATTTCCAGTGAACTGAAATATTCATTCCACTTCTGTGGGGCTGTTCTGTGGTGGGGCTTTTTTTGTTTGCGTGTTTGTTTCCCAGAAAAGTGAGACAGTGAATGGCTGTCTTCAACTCCTGGAAAATTGGTCAGGGAAATGGAAGAGCCCCAAATTCAGGCAAGGCTCCCAGTGTTGCCTGAGGAAGCCCATGATTCCTCAGAATGCTCATCTGGGCAGCTGCCTGTGGTGGTTTTGTATGGGAGATATTTATAGAAATAATGTAAAGATTTTAATTATTAGAAAGTTTTATATGTTCTTGTGAAAAACATATGTTAAAAAGATTAAAAGAATCTGAAAAATTCTTTTAAATCTAAAAATTTTATTCTAATTCTTATTATTCTTACTATTAATAATTGTTTCTTTATACTCTTGTAAAATTTTAAACCTACTTTACCTTTCTCATAATCCTCTATCACAACAAAAAAAAGAAATGCATTCAGATAAATACACTAATAATTGTCCTCCACTAAACCCACTGCACTCATTAATACATTAACCAAAAAATCTCAAATTGACAAACCAAAACCACTGCACTGCCACAGCTTGGAGAGCCAGAGGATCAACCTCATTTCAACTCCATGGCAGGCAGCCAAACAGTCCTAAAAGTCATGGCTGGAGTGAGGAGCTGAGTTAGGAGCACATGCAGTGTGCTCCTGGGCTTGTCAGGACTTCAAGTAGCAGCTCTGAGGAAATTAAATGAGATCCCAGGCTCCCAAGAAGCTTTCTGGATGGGAAACAGAGTGAATTTCCAGCAGAAAGCTGCGTTTGGAAGGAATTCATCAAAACAAATATGTGTTTCTACAATCTCTTTTGATTTCAGCAAGTTAGCATTGTTTCACTGGAAAATTGTCATCCAGCTGTAATGATAGTAACCCTTGATTTACCCAGTGTCTTGGACATTTTTCCACGTTTCTTGTTCTGCTGTGAACACCACTTAACAAGGGATAACAGGCAGCACTACGAAGGGATAATATAACATATTGCCTTAACGTGGCTTTGATGTACTGCCTTCATCAAAATGTGCTCCTCTTGCCCCTCCTCTCTTTGTGCTCCTGTCTCCCTCAGTGTTCATGGTTCTGGGACAGGAACTTGTCACTCCTGACAGCAGCGTGTGGTTGTGGCTTAGGTGACACAGCCGAATCTTGTGTTCATTGTGTGAGTGACTCACCCTTCCTGCCAGTCCCAGTTTCTGCTGTTTGACACCACAAGGTCTGCTTTGATGGGCTAGACTGGCTGAAAATCCCTCTGTCCACACTGGGAACTGCTGACCAGTGACTGAGGAATGTGGTGGGGGAGTAAGGCACGTCGAGAAGCTTCCTCTGCAGGAGCAGTGGTTTGGGCACCGGGCTGCCTGCAGTGACCTGAGATGACTCCAAACCCACAGGAGTTTAACCAGGGACTTAGTCAGGGACTAAGGATGACCAAAGCCAGGTTCTGTGCAGTGAAACACGCACAGTGTGTGTCTCTCCTGCTGTTTGGTGGCCACAGCCTCGTGCATGAATCCCCAAACTGGCTTTAAACTTGGCTGCCTCTGGCAGCAAAGAGATGTGCACAAACTAATTTATCCTGCAGAAAGAAATCATCACCTGCCCCTCAGCTTAAATCCTGTTGGACAATCAACGGGGACAAAGCAAGGGAATTAGGAAGGAACTCTGTTGCCATACCTACAAAGCCATTAATTCCTAAATGGTTTCACGTATAAAAACTTTCTTTCATTCCTGCTACACCCAGCATTATTGATTTTTGCAGTTGCAGCAGTGCCTTAAAGACCTGACCAGGGCCTCTAGGTATAGATGTGTTATGGTTTTATAGGCATGCAAGACAGAGATAATCCATGCCCTAGGCAGCTATCAAGTGAAAAAGCAACAGGATGTTAAAAATAAATGGGGAGAAAAGGGGAGTAATGAAACAGGTAAATCTGCACACGAATCAGTAGACAAAAAAAATACTGAAACAGGAAGATGAAGCTGCTATTTCTCTCATACCATGTGTGAAAATTAATTAATGTTAATCACTACAGTATTATGGGATAAAGCAGTGATTTTAGCGCTTAGGATGAGAATATTTCAGTAACAAAAGACCTGCTTGCTCTTGCATCAGGCATACAACAGGTTGCTGTAGACCAAATACCATCTTGTTAATGTACCCACATTGGGGTGTTTTCATCATGTTTTGGGATATTAATTAACTCAGGCAAGGTATCAGGGATAGCATTTTTTATGCTATTGGAAGTGTCTACAACAAAAGGGAGGAAGTCACATTTTATTCTGCACTGCAGCACATGCTCAAAACTGAAAAGCCTGCTAATAGGAATGAGGCTCCACAGATAAAGGCAGTGGAATTTATCAGGGTTAATTCCAGCTAACAATATTGTTTTGATAACCACTACATGTGGCATGTTTATCCAAGCCTCCCAGGTCAGACCCACTCCTCCTGGAAATCCCTGTTGCAGTTGTCTTTGTTCAGCAGCAGAGAGAGGTCTGCACCCTTTAAACTCTGTTCTTACTCTGCTTTAGAGCACTGGCATATTGATTTTCATTTTTGGATCTCTTTTATTCAATTAGTGTAATTGCAGATGAATATTTCTCTTCATCTTCTTTGTCTTGTATGAACATTTCTTCTTTTTCCTGCAACCTGTCACCACTCAGCCTCTTGGGAGCCCTGGGGGTGCCTGAGCCTGAGCTCCATGACAGCACAACCTGAGAGGGGTCAAGGCAATCAGAGAGTTGGATCAGTGGTGACATCCTCCTGCCTTGCAGTGCCATCCCAGAAAAATGCTACCAAGAGTGATAAGAGCCCATTTCTAAGGCTCAGTTATCAGTCTGGTGTGAGTATATCTTTGCACCTCTATTTCAGGCTCAGATTATCTGTGGATTTAGGATATGCAGGAACTAGGCCAGGACTTGCAGATCTGAAGTATGGATACACAAGCTGCATCTTCATATTTTAGAGTAGAAAATCTTGATGTTACCCATTCAGTATGTTCATTGAATACATATTTTTTTAATTTCTTTAAAAATCATACCTGCACCTTCTTCTGTCTCACTTGATATAGTCTTCCAGTTCTCATGCATGCTGTTTTCCATGCTCCCATAGCAAAAGAAGGAATTTCTTATAAATGTTCAGTTTGCAAAAAAAACTTTGTTTTAATAAATAAAGAAAGGCAAATACCTGAATGAAGACATGTATGCAGTGCTTATGTGAAGTATAGTAGAAAGGAAGCCAGCCATTTTCTATTCCTTATTCTTTGAAATACCATCATGTGTGTGTAAGCAGAGCCCTATTTATACAAACAATTCAATAAAAGCACTCACATATGCTGTAATTCCTGATAAAATTACGTGTTTATGCTGCACAACAGATTGGCTGAATGCAAGTTGGAAATTGCAGCACTTTAACTGCAGGTTAAAATGTGTTATTGAAAAGTTTATTTTATGTTTTATAGATGAAATAGCCAAATTATATCAGTAGTACTAACTTTTAAATACTATTAATGGCTAGTGCTCTGTTATTTCATTAAACAGAGATCTGGTTCTTCTAAAATCATCTCTCAAGCTGTTAGGATGGTTATTTTCTTTTTAAGGCAATGTGTTAGAAATACTATACTGCACATTATTCTGCACAAGAGCAGCTGTAATTCAAGAGTCACTTCTCCATTCCCTAGACAATAAGAACTTTATGACAAGAACTTTGCCTCACAGATATGTGAGTATAATGAATAAATGACAAGTTCTTACCAGATAACAATATTATATTCTTTATTGTGCATGGGCCCTCACAAAACAGCCAAGAAATGTCAAACACTTTGATAAATCAGCTCCTACTGAATTTTAGTTCTCTGGAATACTGCACACATTGATTAGAGCAAGTCCTTTACCTCCACAAGATAAAATCCAGCTCACCCCCAAGGCAGAGGCTGCAGAAGCAATGTGTGGATGAGAAGATAAGCCTGCAGAAGGTGTTGACCAGTTCCATGCTAATTGATTAGCTGCCATTGCTGAGAGGAGATTGTCCTGCAGACCCCCAGCCATCAGCTGCCTGCTGAGCCGGATGGAAATCAGTGGGGTGAATTCAGTAGGGGATTATTTCAGGAGTTTTGTTTAACAAAATGACTCCTGAAGTTATAATGTATTCCAGAAGAAATTGTGTTCCAAAGATGAAAAAGCAATTGATTATTTTCACTGAAGTTATTTTAAGAAAAGCTATCTCCCACTAAAATGGAAAATCCCACCTTCCAGCACTGCAAGCTAATAATGATCTTGAACTTCCTTCAATCTCACCTTATTAATAGCAGCAACAGCTTGTGGTGATTTTAAGAGCTGGGTTTTCCAAGGCTAAATTCCTTGTAAGGCATTTCAGTTTCACAGCCTGGAATAAAAGCCCAAGTTTTTGGAAAAACACAATAAATACTGGAGGTTTTACAAAGATGGGCCTCTTGCTTCTTAAGAAGCAGAGGTGCATCCATGGGCCTTATGGGCTTGGGCCCTTACATGGGCTTGTGTTAAAACACAAGCAAATGGAAATTTCTAAGTGAATTTAAAAGTGATTCCTGTTAGATGTGTCTTCTGAGAGTTTGTTTGTCTTCTGTGAGATCTGGGAGTTAGACTAATAGATGGCAGCATGTCCCACTGCAACTGCTCTCCATTTGGGAGGCTGAAGACTATTGTGCCTTTTTCCCAATCTCTTTCTTGAATGGTCCTTTTTTGACTCACAGAAATCCACAGCAATATATTTCCCAGGTATCACTTCGAACTAAATGGATCCACTATTTCTCCCCCGTTTAAAATTTTCTGAGACAGATGTCAGGAATAACCTCAATAATTCTCTGAATTTTTCCTTTTTCTTTTTTTCCTCTCTAAATGAATCGAGATGAAATCATTTTTGCAGCTGTTCAGAACATCCAGATGTGGCCTAATAAAAGGGAGAATAGGATGTGATCTTTAAGAATCTGTTCCATTAACCTTCTGGTTACAAATCTATTTCCATTTCATACATCTACCTAGATGGTTCTTTGATCTTGAAATACCATGGGTGACCTTGATGTGGAACCTGACCATCTAAAAAGCACAAAAGTTGCAAACACTTGTGAGCTGCTCAACACATCCATTTTATTTTGTTAGGCTCAGAGCCCGGAATGTCCAGGAACTTTCCAAGCACAGAGATGGATCCTGCATTTGACTTTGTGACATTACTAACAAAAAATTCCATGGCATTTTGTTGATATGTTTGTCTCACTTCATACAAAGCCTCAGTATGGTATTCGTCATAAACCCATGTGACTGAAATTCTGTATTCACTGCAATACACACAAAGCTCTTTTTTCACCTTCACTGTGTTGTTCTGGCATAAAAATCTGTGAACATGACCATGAAAACTTGCTGAATGTCCTTTCCCACCCCCAGCATGTAAATGGATTAGAATGAGAAATCATGATGTTCAAATTTATTTTTTTAATGATTATGCTTCTGATAATTAATTCATAAGTCATTTCTAGGCCCTAGAGGCTCCCGTGCCACATCAGAGGTAATGTTGTTGTTAAGATAATGGAATTAAGTGGAAAGTGGGTGGAAGAGATTCTGAAATGCTGGCACTGTGCATTCATGAAGTCTTCTGTGGGTTGCAGAGTGATGGAAGCCCTAAATATCTCTCCCCTTTTTTGCCTAGGTAAGCAAACAGATGTAAACCCAAAACATGAAGAATTGGAATTCTGAAAGATTGAATTCTTTAAGAACTCCCTGATCAAGACTAGCAAGGGATCATAGCAAGAACAAATGCTTGACTTCTTGTCTTTAATAAAAAAAGTTAGATTTTGTAATCAGAAATACAGATAAATATTTAAATCCGAAAGGAAGGGTTTGACCCAAAACAGAGGGGAGTACCTGGTTAGCATTTATCTGAGGCTTGTTTCTCATTAGCCATTCCATGGCTGGAGAATGGAAGTGGTCAGGAAACTCTGACAGCCAGATCCTTGCTGTTCTGAACGTGGCTATGGGGGAGCATCTCCACAAGTCCCAGCTCAGCTCCAGCTGCAGGCACAGCTGGCTAATGGGTACATGCAGAACCTGGTGGGTAATGTCTTCTGCAGGTGGCCTCTCAGGGGTCACCACTGTCTTGGTTTGAAAAGACAGATGTCTTCTGAGAAGGTTTCATTTTCCTGAAATAGAAAATGTAAACCCCCTCCCCCTCATAATTCCACCTGAAGGATCGTTATGATTTTGAAATTAAAAGGCTCTCAGGCAAAGATATGGGAATAGGAATAACAGTTTTTACTAGGAAAACTAAAAAACTATACAAATGCAATAGTACAAAAAGAGGTAAACCACTGCCAGAGTGAGAGCAGGAGCTGAGCCCTGTGGGTCAGGGTGGTGGCACAGTCCCATCCCATGGGGGCTCAGCCCTCCTGCAGTGCCAGCTGTGCTTCTGCTGGAGCAGGGATCCTGCACAAGGGGGGAGTTTTCCTCTGCAGCTCCAGGGCTGCTGGAGATGGGCCTGCTCTTCCTCTGGGAATGCAGGGCAGGAGAAAGCTGCTCCTCTGGGAATGCAGTGGGCAAAGGCTGCTGTGCTGTTCCAGGCTCAGATTGTATCCAGGTAGGAATGCTTGGCTCCTGCCCTGGGCGGAGCATCTCCCCATGGGATGCTGGAATTTGATCAGCCCTGCAGGGACACTCCCTGGCCATGGACAGCAGAGATCTCCTGGAGGGAGGATTGGCTGTGGGAGAGATAAAGAGAAAACTGCCCCATGGACAAAGAGAACTGCCCCAGCTCTGACAGATGGAAATAGAACACAAACCCCCATTTCCTATCTAAGACAACCACCTTGGGCTCTTCCTGGCCCTTCCTTCAGAGTCCAGCAGTGTAGGAGGACAAAGGTTGAAAATTGCTCCTTGGAAAATGGTTTTGACTGATCCTAACACATTTTTCCACCACCAAACACATTCCTGGTGCTGAATCAACAAGGCTCAGATTGAAAGTCATGTCAAGACCCTCACAGCAGCTATTTTGCTGTTGTTTTCTCATTAGCCTAAAACTTCTCCTCCTTCCCTTTGTCACCTCCTCTCCGTTCTTTTGAAGATGAATGCTGTGGAGTGCAGAAAAAGACTTTCAGAATTACAAAAGTAGTTGGAAAAAAATAGCGAAAAAAAATTACAGCCCATTATGAAGTTGCATTTGTGCTGCACTTCTTTTTGGGCAGACACACAGAATCAGAAGAAACAGTGGCCACAGATTTTATTTGGCTGCTTTTCAATTCTGCATATTCAATTAAAAAAGAAAAAGTTACAAACATGCACAATACCTTGTTCTCTGTTCAGCCAGGTTAACAGTGACCAGTAGCACAGAAACTGAAAGCAATTTCCTGATCTGGAACTGGTGGACAATTTTATCATTTGTGGTCATAAAGTTTCCATGTCATGAAAATGCATCAAATGTTTAATAGAATTACATAAGTATTTTTAATATCTGATGCTTTATGTACACGTGAAAGAAAAAATATACGGTGCATTCCCAGGATATTTTTTCATGAAGTATTTCCTAAAATCATCTCAACAGAACGTGGATAAACCTGAACTTTCCACATTCACCAATGTATTCTTGCTTCCCCTTTCCATTGCCTAGAGTGCATTTTTGCAATGGATTGCGATGTTTTTGTTTTTACTGATTATAATCTCTCCCTGGAGAAATACCAGTTTACCTGTATGCTCAATATTTCCCCAGATGCAGCATAAATGTGCTGCTGCGGACAAATTGCATACATATATCAGAGGCCAAAAAAGGACCTTCTCCTAAGATCCAATCCCTAGTCTTTAATTTAGGTGAGCATTTGTTTCAGGACTTGTCTTTGCAGCTGAAGTGAAAAACCAATAAAGCAGCCTCTCAGGCTTTTGGAAAAGAGACAAAAATAATCCTATCTTTGTACAGTCCCTGCTGGTCTTTTTAGCAAGAATCTCCCAAGAATGCTCAGCCAGGACCCACTTCAAGGAAATGATGCCCTTTATCATCACACTGAAATGTAAAACATTTGGGAAGTGTGCTGATATTTTCATCAAGAATGTTATTGTAGGAGATTCTTTTGTTAAGGAATTGTGAATTAGCTTCTTTTCCCTGCTCAGATGCTGAAGTTTCATTTATTTGAACACTGCCTTTAAAACAGCTATTAGGAAAACAATAGGACCACTCATCTAAAATAAAATAATTAAAAAGTAAATCACTGCTGACACCAAAGTGTATTTAAAAGCAGCTGCAGTCAATAAGATGTTGGATTTTAGTTCCCAAAAATGAAAGGCATGCACCCACATGGGAACAATAATGCTGGGTGATTTATTGTAGAAGACTTGTGCAGAACAAAGCAGCAGAAATGTGGACCTGAAAGTAGAAAAAGAAACTGTAAATGTTAAGGCTTTTTGTAACTTCTTGTGAAGCCATAGGAAGCAGTGATTAAGAGAAGTCTTTGAGGAGGATTGTTACAATTGGAACTGGTCAGGAAGAGGGAGTCATTCAGAGCAGTTTAGAGATCCCTGCCCCTGGAAAATGTACAAAGAACCTGTTTTACATGTGGAAAGTAAAAACTCCTAATTACTGCAGAAGTCTGATCATATCTTATAAAGTGTTAAATTCAGATTCACCTGGTCATGCTTATAGCAAGCAATACCTTCTTCAAAAAGAGTCATAACTTTTGTATAATCCAATTATTTCCAAACGAAACTAACATTATTCATGAACAATATCTGGCTTTTCAAATGTTCTTGCCTGTTATACAGAGCAATTCTGACTCAGAAAATGAATAATTGATAAGGTGTAAGCCTGGGAGCAATTGGTATCTTTTCAGATCTTTGAGTGAGAAGGAGATTTGCTTTCATTTCTAAAATGAGCAGAACATTTTAGAGAAATTGAAGCTGGGTGGTTCAGAGCATTAAACCTTGGCTCAGTGGAAGTGGGTTTTGTTCCCAGAGTTTTCACAAATGTTTGTCTGACAGGAGGAAAGTCTACAGGAAGAGATAATGCTTAAAATTTCAGGTAATTCTAAAGTTTGAACACTGACTGTGTTTAATTAATTAATCAGCTGGGTGATGAGGGAGAAGGACCATGTGAGACAGCGGGAACTGTTCATCAGCAGAGAGTGCTGTATCTAAGGTCCCAGACTTTGAAGAAATTTTGTAGTTTTCCTGACCATCAGAGTAGATCTTACTGGAGATTGGATTTTTTTCCCCCCGACTGTAGAATTTCTTTCTAGATCATATTCTATCTTCTCTTTTATTTCATTTGCAGAGTTCATTTGAAATGTTATGTCCTGTGTTTGGATTTCATAACAGCAAACAGCACTGTGGGAAGCCTACTGGTGAGCAGAAAACTTTGTTTTGACATTAGGACTGTCAAGACTGAATGGAGTGGCAAAAGGTCACTTGTTTTCTGACTGGGGTAGAGATGGATTAGGGTGAGTTAATAGCAGGAAAGAATTGTTTTTGAATGCTGATTTATTTTTTTTTTTTGAGCACAGATTATAATGCAATGAACCAAGAATAGGATGAGATAGCACGTGTCCAACTTTTTGGGTGGTACTGGGGGAAAGGAATTGTTTAAAATTTTTGTGTCCCTTCCTTAGACAAGTGTCCTGGTTTATAAACCAGTTCTAGCCAGGTGCATATCAAAGGAGATCTATTTCCTCTTCAAAGTTGTGCCTGCTCAGGGTCTGGTCCACAGTGTGCCTTTTAGCTTGCTTTTGCATGGATTTTGGCTTTGTGAAAAAGTGTGGTTTGAGCCA
The DNA here is from genome assembly GCF_036417665.1 of Passer domesticus. NCBI lineage: Eukaryota > Metazoa > Chordata > Aves > Passeriformes > Passeridae > Passer > Passer domesticus. Next base: position 58,997,511 of record NC_087479.1, read on the forward strand.
TAAATTACCCTTAGTTCTTTGTTAGTTTACACAAAATTAATGTAGTTAATGGGTTTCTCAGACAACTTGATTGTGCTTGCTGGATTAATCAATGTTTAACCACAAATTCAGATTGATTGTGGATGGTGCCATGTTTGCATGTGGCTGCTTTGGCTTTCAGAAAGTGGAGCAACACGTCATTCAGTGTAGGAGAGAAAGTTTGGTGTCCCTGCCTTTACCTCTGGGTTACCTGATGTCACTTCTTCAGATTTTTTACATCAGAACAGGGACAGTGTCATTGTCAGGCTTATTCTGGCAAGGCCTGAGGTGTCATCATGATGCTGAGGTCAGTGCTGTGGCTTTGGCAGTCGGACAGAAAAACATTTGTCAGGGTGCTTGGAAAAATTCTTCCTGAACTGTAGTTGGTGTATTTGTTCTGCCAACTTTTCTGTAGCTTGCGCTCACAATGGTGCAAACAGAACTCCAGAACTCTGTCATTTAAAAGCATTTTTATTATTTTTTGAGGCAAGGTGCCATGAAAATACAAAGTGCTATGAATTGGCTGGTAAGACTTGAGAGAACAAGGCAGTAATTGATATTTAATAGACTCCTACCATTTACTGTGGTGCAACAACTCAGCAATTGTGTTGTGAGAGAGCATTTCCATCAGTTTGTTCAGTGTGCAACTGCAGTGTCAGGAGAAGGCAGGAAGGGACAACACAGTGAATTTTGGGTGCTTTTGCATGAGAAGCATGAAGCTGAAAACATTCATTCTGATCAGCCACAGAGTGACGTGTTCTTAAAGCCACTCCAGTGGAGAGAGTCCAAGCACTGCCTTGGAAATAAGATGTGGCATTTACCAGGCTTTGCTGCTGCAATTATTAACCCCTTTGGAAGTTTGCCCTTAAATAAGGTGGCTGTTCTAATCTCGAGATTAATTAAAAGAAAACAACCTAATTTTATTGCAAAGGATAGCAAAAGATTTTAATAAAGTGGCCTAACGCCTGGAACTAGGACTTCAGTGGGGAGCAGTCTGGCCTGGTGCTTTTTTGTACAAATAAAATGGTGAATGATGGTGTTGTTCAGTGCTCTTCTGGAAATCCCTCAGCAGGAGCCTGGAATGAGAGAGGATTTGAGGGAAAGAAAGTAAAAGATGAAGGAAAACAAATGTCTGTACATGGTATCCCTGATTTAAGAGAGTTGAGAACAGTTCTAATACTGAACAATCCTGGTCACAGAGTTACTAGAAAAGAGTGTATTAGAGACCTAAAGGAATACAAATGAGATGATCATGACAGAGCTATGTACTTTACTATGAGAATGAGAACTACCAAGGTTTATTAAACATGAAATTACTGTGGCTTTTTTGGGACTGAATAAGCCATGCAATATTTAAAATGCCTGTTTCATGGCATAAGAATGCATTGTGTCATTTCATGATAACATGCTAACAGCTAAGCTCTGAAATTTAAACCTAATTTCTGAACATCAGCTTTAGAAATAAGCATACAAACAGATCAGTATACAAGATTACAAAACAACTACGTGAAGGAACAAAGGGTGCACCTCACAATAAGCATTTTTAGCTGAGGTAACAGCCTTGGGGCGTGTCCCTACTAGTCTTTGGTATCTCACAGCTAAAACTGAAATACTTGTGTTTATCCTGACCTCACTGCAGTGATGGTTTCTCACTAATTTCTTAGAGTTAACCTTGTGAGTACAGTGCAACATGGCAAATATCTGCTTTTAGAGTGCAAGCCCCTGCTCGTAGTCTTTCACTTAGAACTATTCTAATAATAAAATAACTACATGAGTGCAATTTGATGTGCATGGGCTTCTCCAGAGCACTTTAGAGATGTTCCTTAAGACACACACCTTTCTTCATGTCTGGCTTATGTCAGAGACAACATCATCCAATTTTATCTGGTTACTGCAGGGTGACATGCAGCATTGAGGCTCCAGGGTTTGACTCCCAGTTTTCTCTTCTGTTTTGGCATTTCTAAAGAAGGAAATAGGAACCCAAACAGTACTTTCTACAGAGGAATTAATAGTTCATCCCTAGTATGTTAATTATATCGAGTGCAGATGTCACTCTAGGAGCATCTTCTACAGTATTTAATTCTGAATTATGTAATTCCTCCTCTAATATTAATTCTACTCAGTGGCACGTGGAAAGTGTGGTCATATTAACTGATGTAAAGACACTTGGAGCTCTTTAAGCAACAGGTAGGGAGATAACCTTCATCTCACTTCCTACACTGCTCTGGGGTAAAGGTTAGTGCTAAATAGCTCACAAAAACAAGCAAACAAACAAACAAACACCAAAAATCCAAACAAATCATCAACAAAATGCCATTTCCCTGCTGTTGAACTGCTGGAAAGCAAGAGTGAACCCCCACAGATGGATGACAACATTACCCACGCTCAGACCACTGGAATTTCTAAGTAGGAAGGAAATTTTCAGGGCCAGTTTCTCAGTTTCTGGATTTGCCCCTGTTGTTGTGGATGGGGAGATGCACTTTTTGCAAGAGAGAAGCAGCAATATTAACAAGGTTCAATGATAAATTGCTCCAGTGGTTTGACAAGGTCCACCTGAGTATTTACTGCAGCAGGACGGGCTCAGGCAGAACTGTCAGGGACAGGCTCCCACTGAGCCACAGGCTCCAGAACAGACCCCTTGCAAACCCTTGTTGGAAAACAGGACAGGAGAGTTCCTTGTCAGACAAAACAAAAAGATCCCTGCTGCCCTAAAGGCCAGCCCTGCCTGCAGGTTGGGCAGTGCAGTCTCCTCTGTCTGTCTGTCTGTCCTCACTTACAGGGTTACAGAAGCAAAGCTGAGGCAGAGTTAAAGTCCACCAGCAGACTCAGGGCTCTCAGACTGGAGCTGCTCTCTGTGGAGGAATGCAGAGACAGTCCTTGGAGTCACACAGGGCACACAGAGCTGTTTTCAAGGGGAAAGGAGCTGCAAGGGAAGGTGGTGGTAAAGGCAGCCCCTGATGGGAAAAATGGCAACATCTCCACTTCTTGGAGAAATCCCTGACATTCCTCTCAAAACCCTGCTCTCCTGAGTCCTGGCAGAGATGTAGATGACTTTATCCCAAATCCCAGGCCCAGGTGTTCTGGTCATTAAACCCTGAAGCAGGTTAATGCCAAAGCATGAACCGTGAGGCTGTGCTGTGCCAGAGGAAGGGCTCACGTGGCAGTGCCCTGTCACAGCACTGCTGGACATGATGGGGGCTGGCAAGGGATGGAAAGGTGATTTCCCTAAAGAATATTAATTTCCAGACTACAGAAAATATGGATCTTCAATTCCTTAACTTGATAAAAAGCTATATTTATTCTGGGCTTTTTGGTAAGTTTTGGTTTGGGACTTCTTTTTTTTTAAAGAAATGGTAAAGGGTGGCTTAGACATGTTATCTTTACTGAAGGGAAATTAAGCTGTTGTGATTGCCTCTGAACAGCAGCTGAAGCACATTTAGAAAATTTTATTGTACATCCTGAATGGAATAAAACCCCTACATTGATTTGTCAAAGTGCTATCAAGGGTCAGGAAAGCTCACCTCCTGAGCTAATTTGCTGATCTTATTTAAACCCCCTTGCTATTAGCCAAATAATTATTTCTCCTCTGCTCAGGCTCCTACATTTGGCTAATGTGTGAGCAAAGCATCAGGAAGAATAATTGTGACACCTGGAGTCTCACTGCCAGCATTCAGCAGATGACAGAATTGTTCTGTGCCCCCATTCCCTGGGCTGCTCCTCAGAGCAGACCCAGCCTTCTCCTGGGGTTTCCTGCTGATATTTGAGCAGTTGAGTTTCACTTATTCCTGCCCAAGAGCCTGCCTCAATGCTTTCATCCCTGACTGTTTTGAAACTATTTCAAGGAGCCTGAGCAAAAAAAAAAAATGCTGTAGTTACCTGGATATGAATCTGATGAGTGAACCTAGTGATTTAAACCAGTTTTTATCTCTAGTGGATGCAGGTTTTGTCTTGCCACTCAGTTGCATACAGCTGCTTTATTGCACACAGAATGTGTTGGATTGGTGTCAAGGGCTTTCCCCCCCCCCCCCCCATTTCTCTTTTGGTGTCCAATCTTTTGAGAGTTTAAAATAGCAGTAGCTTTACGGCACTTAGGTTTAAAGGCTAGGTTGGCCTAAAGGATCGATGGAATTGGGAAAGTTAAGACAGGAGGAGGTCAAAAGGTTGTGTGTTGGATAAACCTATTAAGCAGAGGGTGGGAGTTGCACCACTTAAGGTCAGCTCCAAAATCTAGTTTGATCCCCTGCTTTGAAAAGTAGGCATTGTGAACTGTAGTAAAAAGATTTTCCCTTGGGTTTGGCAAAGTAATTTAGCATCCCGGAATGTTTCTGTGGTGCTAGAGACAGCAAAGCATTCGATGTAGAACAAAGCAAAGTGTGCAGTAGAAAATCAACATGCAATCAAGAACTGGATTCCTGAGGGAGACTCTTTTCTAAGGAATCTGCTCAGGCAGAGAAAATGAGAGCTCAGAGCATACCTAGGGCTCATTAACACACACTGCTAAGCTTTATACTGTGCAAAACATGAATTATTGCTTTATTGGGAGCACCCCAGATTATGTAACTGCACTTTCATGGAAATAAACCAGCACATCTGATTTTCAATGCTGCCATTAGCAACAGCTCTGTTATCAATTTCAGCCCACATTCACCTCCTGAAACCTCCACCCCAGTGAAAGGAAACCCTGTGGGACAGGTAATGCAGAAGTTGCAAAGTAACCCTGTGCATTTGGGATAAAAACCCAGATTAACAATGAGCACACTTCTTTTTGCATTCCATCCCATTTTTTCAAAAAGTCAGGAGTTTTATAATTCCTGTGGCACCCTCAGAAAGCTTATTTTAAAACACACAATGTCAGCTGACATCTGTGCAATCACCACCCCGAAATGGTGAAGCTTTGACACATATTTCCTTATTTTCTGCGAAATATGGACAATGCCCACATTTTGGGGGGAAATTCTCAGCCTGATTAGCTGACAGAGAGGTTTTCCTTTGTAAAAGTGAATACAAAATTGCCAAGTATCCAGTTCAGGAAAGCTTTCCTGTACAGCACAGCAGTTAGGTTGGGACTGAGGTGCTGGGTTATTTGCTCTCCTGAAGCAGGGATGTTTTCAGGCAGTAACAGTTCAGAAATGGATTTCAGTGTTCAGCTTTCCTTCTGTTTTTATTCAGTTTCACCCCAGCAGAATTTCTTTATCTATCTCAAGCCCAAAATTGTGGTTTTAGTAATTGACTGGTTATTATTAAAAGCCTGGAAACTCCCCCAGACTTTAATAATTGGTGAACTGAAAAACTCAGATTTTGTGTTCTCTGAAATGGCATTACCTATTTTTCAAAGAAAATCAACAAGACTTTTTAATTAAAGAAACAGATGTTTGTAAAGGGAAACATTGAATTTGTAGGTACTGTGATCAAAAATTAATTATATTCAGGCATGTTTATATATCTTCTAATATGTGTGGTTTTCTCAGCTGCCACAAAATTGCTGTCATAAACATAGAGAACTCAAAGTAAAATGGGCAAACACAATCCTGGTATAATTCCACTGGCTGAAATGCATTTTTGCTCTTGCTTATGATAATTCCAAACCTGTGCTACTGGCTTTAAGTATAATCTGCCTGAATTTAAGTCAGTCATAGATTTAAACAGAATTTAGTCATCATCAAATGATGAAAATAAGTATTTGTCTTTAATTATGGGTATTTTTCCCTCTCAAGTGAAGCAATTTGTGACTAAAAACTTAACCTTTTCAAAAATGCTCTTTTTTAAGAACTGGAAAAAACTACTAGTTGTACATACTTTTCTAGGAACATCTCTGCATGTTGAACTGCATCGCAGCACTGCTTTTATCACAGAAATATTTTGTTGTCGCACAAAAGACACCTACTTCCTTTTTCTTTGGAAGTTTTTACAAATTTCAGAAAAGAGCCTGCATCAGTGCCCCTTTTCATTCAAGTACATCTGCAAAACCGAGGTAGGAATTTTTTCTAGTGATTTTATCAACAGGAGAAAACATCCCATGCTTTGAGTATTATGCCATGGAAGTCCTTAATTTGTTAGGCATTAATTAACCAGGTATTTTGCATTAGATAATACTTTAAAGGCAAGATTGGGTTTTTCATCTTCTCAGTTATTTCTGTGTATTTGCACACAGTGGAGGTGGAATAAGGACAATTTATACCAATCATAGAAGACTGATCAGATTTTAAGAGCACCCAACAATCCCTCCAAAGCACTACATCATTCTCATTTTTATAGCATTTGGTTCCCCACAGAACTGTGCAATACACTTTTTCATGCTCCCTTTATCTCTTTCTCCTTTAATAACAAATTGTTTTTGAGGGGAAGGATGATCCTGCAGGCGAAGATGCTATCTTAAAACTCAGATATGTAGGTTTGTTTCCAGAAGACATTCAATTCATCATCTGGGAACTGAAGATAATGTTGCTTTTTCTACTTTTTGAGAGTCTTGTGAAAATTAATTCACTGTGGATAGAAAGGCATTCAGATAGTGTGAGGAGTGTTGTGGAAGGAATTAAACGCTCTCTGTTCTAAAACAATGGAATGAATGCCAAGCAGCAGCAGTATGAGGTGGGTGAAATCGAGCTCTGACCCAGGCCAGGTGTTTTCCATTCCCACAGTTCATTGGCTCTGACTCTGATTGTGATGTCAGATAAAACATTAATTTGTTTAGCTGAACCAAATCATATTGTTATTGTAAACTGCTAAGTGGTCTCAACATTGATAGCTTCTAACATTATTAGGCAGACCTAAAATAAAAATAGCAATAAAAATCATAAAAATAGCTTGGAAATAGTATGGAATAGATGCACTTCCATGCTGGTTATCAAAAATTAGCAGGAGGACATGGAATAACTTACAGGGCTTTCTAAATCCTACTAATCTCTTCTTTCACTCCAAAGGTATTCAGATCACACTTAAAACTTTTGCTGAAAGCTTTCATTACTTTTTAAATGGATTTTACCCTTCAAAAGTGTTGTTTTAAGTCCCCTTGGTTGGGAAAGACTTCAAATCAACTTCTATCTTTAATGCTGCCTTTTTGAGCAATGTCCCACTTTCTGTTCTTGAAGTGAGGAAATGCTTTTAATCTTTTGTAGGTGTACAGTAAAGGGTTTTAACTTAGCAGTGGTTTTATACCACAGGCTTCTGTGTGTTGCTATTTAATTACTTTATTCTGCATGAACATTCATTTATACATTGCAGGAACAAATGGATGGAAAGCAAAGGATTAATTTTTTACAAACTTCAGAGTAACAGCAAGGCTGACAGCATCAGAATGACATTATCAACTTTTTAAAATCCTGCCATTAGGACTTTTTGGAGAGCAGTGCTTTCATAGGGGACAGCTATTGAGTCAAACACTCAGCCCCGGCTTGAACACCAGTGTAGAAAGTGGATGTGGAGAAAAGGAGAGTTGTTTGCAATTTTTTGGCCACAATCCAAATTAAATTGAAGTCAATCTGGAAACCACTTTGGCTCCACTGGACTTCTTGACCAGTCTTGAAGCCTGTAGGGAAGGAGCCATTCTACTTCAAATGGAGTCCTATAATTGCAGCATAACTGGAATTGCAGAAGCAGCTTTGGGAGGAAAACCAAGTTTTGTCAGTGATTGTGTCCAACCACACTTGAGGGATTTTAATCAGCTCCAAGCAGGAGTGTTGGTGCCCTACCCTTTAATTTCTGACAGTGAAACATTTTGACACTCCATCATTTTGCAAACAATCTCATTTTCTTTGCCAAAATGCAAGAGTTTCATTACTTTGAATCATTTCTTCCAAGATAAATACAAAATTGATGACAACTTGCAACATACCATGGTGAAAAAATCCCAGTTCTCTTTTCCATATTTTGGTGGAAATTTGAGACTTTGTTTACTTAAATTACTTCAATTAAAACTTTGGGATATGAAGGGTAAAATGGGTACAAATGTAGTACACTAAGAAAATGTTAATAAAATTATATTTTATTATATTTTAAAAATGTGGTGGTTTTTGCCTCTACTGTAAAGTCTGTGCAGTGTTTTTGTTTGTGGGTTTCTCTTCAGGCTTTTCATATCCTCTCAGCTTCTACCATCTGCCAATAATTACAGCTGAAGAGACTGGCCAGCAAATCCAAGCACAGCATCTTTTCCATAGACTGCTCTCCATCCATGGATTGTTCACAAGGCTGTGAATTCCTGGATAACATCATTTTCCCCGGGCTGCTTATATTTGTCATGTTTGTCCTCAAAAATGTGGGGGTCATCTGGAGGGTCTGGAGCAAAGGAAGAGGAAGGTCACTGCTTTTGGAGGAGTTCTTCAGCCTGGGGATCCCTGCAGGAGTTTGGGGAGATGCAGGACAGTGGCCACAAGTGGGGCAAGTGGGGCTGGCATCCCCAAGCCTGGCAGCCAGACCTCACCAGAAACACTGGGAATGTGCATGTCAGAGACACCTGCATAATCAGAATATCAGTCTGCAATTGTATCAAGTTGTATCTTCATTCCATGTAATTGTCAAGGAGCTCTAGGTTTGAAAAATGTGTATTTTCATTCCAGGATCAACAGAATACCAGATTCTACTTTTTTTTTTATTATTTTTTAATTTTTGAGTCCCTGAACTCAGTGTTTGCACCTGAATTTTTCACCTCCCTTAAAATTTTGGGGTCATCTGAATGCACCATGCACTGCTTTTTATTTCCTTCCCTCTGCACTTAGTACTGAGCTGTTGTCATTGCTCATCTGCTCCTGGTGTTAATTTTTAATTCAAGCAGCATGTGCTGAAATGCTTTCAGACAAGACTGACTTTGATACCAGTGCCATAATTACTGCCTGCTAATTAGATAAGGAGGGCATGACTTTAATAAATGTAACCACCTATGCTCATGGCAGACTTTTGTTGGGATGTAAAATGCAGAGTTAATAATTTTGAGTGCAACTAAAGGAAGATGTGCCTACTGGAAAGTTTTAGGATATTGAAATGAGGAAAATTAAAAATAAGGAAAATTTTGTTGTCAGAGACAGACAATGTCTTTTAACTTCAAACCTTTAACTCAATTCATTTCAACAGTTACTTTTTAAACAATGCATGCAAAACTGTCTCTCTGCTTCTGAAAGCACGGAGGTGAGAAGAAAGCTGCCCTAGATGAACCTGGATGTGCTGAATCTCTCCTGAGATTGCTGGGCTGGTGCTGCTCACCCTGGGTGTGCCAGCCCCAGAGGACCTGCCTGCTGTTTGATTGCTCCCTGCCAGCACAAAATTCTCTGTTCCTACCTGTATCAGTAGTGTGGGAGCTTGGTAAAATATCTTTCTACTTACTTGCCTTTATAGAGTTGGATTTTCAGCTGTCGTAGCTCAGGACACTTCATGTGGGATTTTTCCAGGCATCTCCATTTCTAAAAGTGATTTCCAAAAAGTGGCTTTTCCATCCTCTCAGGCTAAGGGAGAGGCCATGTCACATTTATATTCCTGAGGCTGAAAGCCTCCTGTGTCACAGGGAAGGCCCATCATCTCTGCAATGCCCTTGCTTTGGTGAAAAGAGGGATATTTCCTCAGAAAATATTGAGAATGGTAGAGACAGCAAGGAGCTGGGGTGTGGATGGACTAGGTCTAGTCTGTGGTGTCAGAACTGTTGCTATCAAGCAAGAAATGGCACTGTTATCACGAAACTGAAAGGTCAGCTCTGCTGGAAGTGCCAATTACTGGGAATATATGAAGTGGGTTTCTTGGTCTAATTAGGAAATATTTTTAAAAGACAGTAGAAATCATGGGAGTGAACTATGAACTTTGTGTCCCTCCAGGTGAATTGCTGGTGTGGGTTCCTAAGGGAGGTGGGGAAAATGCTTCTGAAGAAGTGTGATAGATGTCTTTGGGGCACCTGAGCCTTGTTAATGCTCTCCTGCCTTTGTCTGGAGTTTTTTGTAGCAATATAAAGTTTAAAAGTGCTGATGCAAGGATTACAGCAGACTTATTAGGAAATAATCTTTGTGCAGTGCTTTGTGGGCTTCCAGAGATGGCTGCTGTGTTTCACCCTGTGATTTTCACAAGCATGAACAGAGAGCAAAGAGCTCTCCAAAGTGTAGTGCATCCACCATGGAAGCTTTCCATCCTTCCACACATCCTTCCACACACCAGGATAATAAATAACTCACCACATATGCTCACAGGGTGTTGAGGCTGCCCAGAGCTGCAGCCTCCAGTTTTTATCTGTATATCTGTCATGTATTGAGAGCAATTTTTCTGTCCTTGCTTTGTATCAAGCTTGGGAATTCCTGGAGGAAGCTTTCCCTCAGCTGATGATGCCAAACCACTGCTGCTGGTGTTTAAAGCTCTTAGTCACAGTTTGATCTCATGCCCTGCACTTTTTTTTGCTGTAAAACGTATTGCTCTCAGTGTAAAAATATCCTTTGTCTCTTTTCACAGAGTGATGAGGTTCTAACAGTCATCAAGGCCAAGGCACAGTGGCCAGCCTGGCAACCTCTGAATGTGTAAGTAAGTAGGGAATTGTCTGTCTCAAGAGCTTTGTGTTGAGTAAAGAAATTACCTAAAATTTGTTGATATATGAGTTTGATGAGGTTTTTAACCTTTTTTTTTTTTTTTAGTGGTGTTGTGTGTTTGATTAGTTTGTTGTTTTGTTTTGTTGGGTTTCTTCCCCCACAGCTGCTTCTTTCTTTCCTCTTTAGCATCTCTCCATTTTTCACATGCTTTGGTTGGCTAGCTGTGGCAGCAGGACAATCCCATGGAGTTTGTGCCTCCCACACATAAACAGTGATGTTTATCCAAAGTTTTCTCTAATATCTTATAACTGTTCTGCATGTAGCAGCAGCATTTTCTGGTGTCCTGTCTCACACTGTGTGCAATGCACTGTTACAGCATTAAACCCTGATGCACCAACAGAAAACTCTTATTCAAATTACCAATCTAAAACATTCCATGATGGCAGAGCATCCACCACAGAGCCTTTCCATCCTTCCATACATCCTTGCATGCATCAGGATAATAAATAACACATCACACATGCTCCCAGGGTGTGCTGGGTTGCCCAGAGCAGCAGCCTCCAGTTTTTATCTGTAGATCTGTCATGTATTAAGAGCAATTTTTCTGTCCTTGCTTTGTACCAAGCACCAACAAAAAACTCCCAAAGGACTAATTTTTCAAAATGCCTGTGTGAAACACCCTGTGATGGCCTCCTGATCCTGCTGGTGCTGTAACAGAACCATGGCAAGTGAGGCAGGAATCTCCTTCCCAGGATCCTGGCTCTGGGCTCTCCAGCACTCAGCAGAAAAGAGGAGAGAATTCCTCTTTCAGGATGCTCTGGAGTTTCCTGGTGGCCCTTCAGGGCAGGTGCTGGTGGTTCCTGGATAATTTATCTACACTTGGCCCAAAGTTCATGCTCATTATCCAAGCCCAAAGGAGTGAGACCTACAAGAAGTGACTGAAGATGTGGACACAGTAAAAGGGATCTGAGCTGACAGGCAATTACATACTTGGAGGAACAGGGCAATTAGTTTACTGCAAGACTGTACACAAAAATAGTCCTGTTTTGTATTTCCTGGGAGCAGTTAGTGAAGCACTGTGTCTGATTTTGTCACCTGTATTTCAGAAAGTATGTGAAAACTTGAAGGTTAGTTAAAAACAAACAAACAAACAAAAAAACCCAACAAAAACAAACCTGCAAAAGAGTTCAGTTTTCAGAATACATCCCTAAAGGGGCTTAGAAACTCTTAAGCAGCTTAGGACTTAAGCTATTCACTTTATCCTTTCCCCTCTGCAAAAAAAAAGAAAAAACAAAAAAAAGAAAAACAGGTTAGGAGGTGAACTCAGCTTAAATAGTGAAAAGATTTCTGATAGCTGATCCCCCTTTAATCTAGAAAAAAACCACAACCCGACAAACAAATGAAAGAAAGAAAGCCAACACCAAAGTATCAAAGTATGAAATCCCTCCTAGCACGGAAGATAAGGAAATTCCTGACAAGGAAATGCTGTGGAAAAAGACTTGACCACTGTGACTAAAGCAGCTTACCTGAGCATAAGATGGGTTTTCCATCACTGGAATATATTTGTGAGACAGGACTGGAAGCTCTGCACAGGAGCTGCAGGTTAGGCTTTTTTGGACTGTGTAATGCAAGAGGTCCCAGCAATGGCATTCCTGAATTATGGTCTTATCCTGGAAGTCCAGGATGTGGATTTGGTAGTGTTTGCCATGGAGCAGCTCTGGATAGCACTTTTTGCCTTGCTGCCTTCTTTCCATTCCCTCCAAATTAAGACTTTAAAATTGAAATTTAAAAATGGAAACTTTAAAATGGAAACTTTTCTATTGTTCTGCTCTGGCGCGTTCTCGATCTCAAAAAAGCCATTTATTTTTTCACTCCAACTTTGGTCCTAAAGCAACGCCTCTGTCTGATGTTTCTGTTACCAAAGTGAACAATTCCACCTGGAACTGGCTGCTGTGGCTGCCTGGCAGGCTTTGGCATAGACCAGGTCTGTATTTTGTTCACAGAAAGATGGAGAGGGGATCTCCAGCTCCAAAGTCTCAATACATCAACTCGAATATATTACATCACAAAAATTAAGGCTATTTAAAGTGTGTTGCTCTAATCATTATTCCTAATTTTATACAGCCCCAAGAAACTTCATGAAAATCTGAGTGTGAACAACTTAAGGAGCTTTCTAAGGCACATTCTTTCAGAGATGCCTGCGAGTGTTTTTGCAACATCCTCCACATGTTTTTTCCAGTCAATTCTTACCTTTTCTCTATGGTAGTTCTCAGCTTTCAGTACATCAAAAAGAATAAATCTTGATATTTTTGCTTTCAAATGCTCTGCAGGGGTTCCCCTAACCCTTCACTTCACAGGTAGTGTTTGATTTTTGGCTTTTTAAACAATATTTTTTACCATGTTTTGACATGGTGTCCTGCTTTTTGATTCCGCTTAAAAATATGATCTAAGCTTCACAAGAAGACAACATTTGCAATATCCTTTAACTGTGGTTAACTTCACATTTTCTACAGTGGCTTGTCCTTCTTGGAATTTAGATTAGAGCTGTGCATTGGATAATGACTCCTCAGGATAAACATTTTTCTATTATTATACGCAGTACAACCATCTTGCTAATCAAGACTCGACTAAAAGTCATGAATATTTTATTTTTTGCATAGTCCTTGGTTATGTATGTAATGGACAACAGGGTGTGATTGTAGTGCCAACGTGGCATTATAATGTACCATGGTAAGCACATTGTAAAAACCCTCCTGAATGTGCTGCACAGCAATTATAAAATGCATAATTGTATTTTTTATGGAGGTCTGTAATGTCAAAAGTTGTAAAATTCAGCCTGCGCTCACTTCAAAGTTTACCTCATGGTTCCATGTCATCTCCCAGTGTGATAAAATGTGGGAAAAACTTCCTGCCAAACTTCACTGTCTGTTTTTTGTGGATCCTCTCCTCAATGTGCCTGCTCTTTGTCGCTGTTTTCCATTTTTATTTTTCTTCCTATCACTCCTCTTCATTATCCTCACTTCAGTTTCCTCATTCAGGGCACCAGCGTGCAGAAAACTCTCCTGGGTTTTTCCATATAGGAGACAGCTTTGGGTGATATTTGTGAATATGGTTTTATGGTTACCTGGCTGAAAGAGCATCACTGGTGGCATGAGAAGGATGAGTGCCAGACCGAGTAATAAAACATTTTTGCTGTTGCTTATATCTGAATCACCAAGTCATGTGTCTGAAATTCTGACTTTAAAATACTTCCTTGAGCGCTCTGGTATCAGTCTCCAGCACGCTGTCAAATCAAAGTAATTTTTCTTATCTTTCTTGTATAAACAAGTGCACAGCCCATTGCTCCCCTTCCTCACGGCCGTGTTTCAGGCAGAGTCAAAATGTTATTTTCATACCCAGCTGCAAATCATTGGCCTTTGGCAGTACGGAGGATAAAATACATCAAAACCAGATAGTGCCACTGGTATCCAAATCTGCATATCTGGCACCTGTGAAATAAACAAGCCATGACAGAAAAATGTGGGATAAAGGAGGCAGGACTTTTAAAGTTAATGTGCATCAAATTCACCAGAAGCAAGTATCTTTTTTAATTTTGCCTCAAATTCCCTTTCCCAAATATATGTCATCTCTTTTTTTTTGTTTTATGGTTTGGTTGGTTTGGGTTTTTTTTGTTTTTTTGTTTTTTTTTTTTTTTTTTTTTTTTGTGTGTGTTTTTGTTTTTTTTTTTTTTTATTAATTTTTTTTGTTATTTTTTTTTCGCTGTACTTGTTATTCCTTTATTCCTTTAATTTCAAATCCGAACATCACCACTCAGTCACAAAAGGAGAAGTATTTGAATTGGAATTCTTGGATCTAATCACTCTTTTGTATTCCCTGTAAACCAGGGGAGCACGTAGCCCTGTGCAACACTGTGGAATCTGAAATTCCATGTACAGCCTACCACTGACAAATACAAACATGGATCCCATACAGGATGGAAATTATTCTCCAGTATGTAAATTTAAAGTTTAGTAGGTCAACCTATAGAGAATATATTTCAATGCAAAAATTCAAGGTATTTTATCTTGGTAAACAGCATGGTGAGAGTACCTGACATATAAAGAGTTTAGCAGTTAGGAAGTGTACACAAGAATTTTCTTACTTTTCTTTCACTTTATTTTCTATTTTTTTTCTTTGATACAAAACCTCTTTTTCTCTCCAACCTTTTTATTGCCTCAGTCCATTCTTAGTTACAACCAATGGACCTTGAAGTGAAATGCGTTTTTCCTTACTTACATTCCGAACCATCTGAAGTTTAGAAAACTCTCCTTCCTTTTTTTCCCTCCTGTTTCCATTTCCCCTCTCCCTGCTGTTCGTGTGAGCAGTCATGGTCCCGTGGTTTCCCAGAGCCTCAGGGCTGTGCCCATTTCTGACTCTTTTCCTCACCCATTTAAGGAGGAAAATTTCCTTTTCCATTTATTTCAAAACTACCGGAGATCTCTCCAGTAAGCACTTGTGGAGCCTAGCAGAAAAGGAGGCCTAGTCTTTTAAAATTAAAAAATATGAAAGTGTTGATATATTATTTATATATTTATGTATTTATATATTTATATATAATATATATTTATATATTTTTATATTTAAGTATTTCTATATTTATAAGGTGGTACGGTTACCTCATCATCTCCTAAAATGATCCCATCCACCACTTTCCATTTCAAGTTTTGCATAGCTCTGGTGTCTTTTCTCTGACTGTGTAGGGGCTGTTTTTCCTGGCTGGCATGGAGGATATCAGGAAATGGAACAGCATATTCCTAACTATGGGTTCTTGGCCTTTTTATAGGCAATGTGACTTGAACTGTTCCAGAAATCAAAGAGTAATCTATAGAAAGTTGATGGAAAAAAGAAAAACTGCTCTGATCAAAAATAAGTTTGAGTTGACAGATCATACGAGGTAGAGGGAAAAATGCTGACATACTCAGCTGCATTTTCCTTCCTTTATTCTTGAATAAAAGCTCTTTCAATCTTCCAGAATTTTTCTGTCACCATTTGACAAAAAAATATTTGGCGTAGGTTTTGATCCTGCGCTGGATTTGCTCTGATCAATAAATTTCCATTACAGCATTTGGCAACTGGAAGCCAAGCCACAGATGTGTATATTTGGGATTTCTGTGTTGGTTTGCTTTTTTCTTTACTTTTATTTTTAAATAAATAATTTTAAAATTATTTACTTATTTATTCTCACCTTTTTATTTTAAAACTTTTAAAATATTTTTTATTTTTTACTTTTATTTTTTACTTTTATTTTTTCATTGAAACTTTTAACTTTTGCTGGATTTTTTTTTATTACTTCACTGTAATTTGGTGCTGGTCCTGTGCTGGTTATGTGCCCATAACTTTTTTCCCTAAAAGAGCCTCCACACTGAGATCACTGAATGATGAGATGTTGTGAGATGTTGTTAGATAGACAATATCCTAGGTCAGAGCTGCAATTCCTTACTGTCTTCTGAAATGAAATGAAATAACTCCTTCTCCTCATCTTATTCTTCTTTATTTAAAAGCTCCATTTATTTTCCTGTAAACTCCTAATTCAATTCATGAGCTGTTTGCATACTAAAACAGCTATTAGTAACATTACCATATGCATAAAAATTAAAACAAAAACCCCATGTTCTGTTCCTGGAGAACAGAAATGTCTTGCTCTATTTCCACCTTCTTTTTTCTTCTAAACTCCTTTGTAGTACTTAAAACAGAGTGCATGAATTAGGTAAATTTGTAAAGAAAATACTGAGATTTGTCTCCTTCTTTTGACTGTTATTTACTGAATTCAACTTAAAAACCACAAAGTTGCTGTTCAACCAAAGATGCAGTTTTAAAGTAAATTGTAATTTACTTACATCTAGTTGAAATTGATTTTCTATTACTTGCTTCATTTTTCTCCACTGAAAACAGTAGAAAATTACAGCATTTACATGAAATTAAAAATAATGGAGTAGTTCTTTGAATCAAAGTTTCAATTAGACATTTCTTTTTGTGCTGTCCTAAAAAGTATGTGATTTGAGGAATCTTTATAAGATTTTTTGGAAAATCTGATAGAATTAGTCTTATTTTTCAGGATTAGGTAATTGATCTGTATATCTGTCTGTCTGCAGAATTAGAGAAATTAATTTCCAGTTCATTCATGTGAATTATCTATTTATCTCTAAGCTGCATATGTGGATAAAATACTTGCATATGAATCACAACAAAAACTGGCATTTTTCTTTTAATAAGACCTATATTAAAAAAAAATATTTCTAAGCTGAAATAAAAATCAGTACCTTGTTGCTTTACCTACATTGGGAGTGATTTGTTTTGGAGAGATTAATTTGGACACTGTTGGAGGGAAAAGAAACAGATGTACAGAGGCGATTTGTGACCTTGATCAGTGATTTTACTGGAGGAAAGAAAGTTTTCTCTATCTCCCTGTTTAATTGTTGCCTCAGATTTTGGTAAAAGCAAGCTGCTTATTCCCTTGTATCATGTTTTAATTTTGAGACAGTCCACTGCAGTTATTTATTATAAATGCCCAGGTTCAAATAATTAAGGAGTTTATGCCAGTTACATTTTTTAAGGCATGTCAGATAGTGCTGAAAATTACCTTAAATAGCCTTCCCACTGAGCTGCTTTCACTCTCTGCAGGGAATGCTGCACTTTTTGTAGGGCCAAAAGGTGTTAGTTCAGAGCTTTTACTATAAACAAAGGTCACACAACTGCCAAATTACTCCAAATATATCACAAAATAAATAATACCTCCAAACATTTTACTAAATCCTCCACTTTGTCAACTACATCCACTCCACTCCCCAACTCCCAAACTAATTCCCCAAAACCTCCCTCACCTTCTACCATAACCCAAAATCAGTTGGCTTCTCATTGTGATGAATTATAACATCTGTAATGGTGTGAATTATAACATCTGTATTGTCTCACCCTTCACGTGAGACTGAAAATGGAATAAAAGGTTTTTAATGCCTCTCAGTTGCCCCATCTCTGGGTCAGAAAAGGGCTTAATCCCACAGTAGTGGGTTTTTTTGGGTTTTTAGGGGATCCACACATTCCATTTGGTTGTGTCAGCAGGACCTGAACCCACCCAGGGATGCTCCTGTCCCATTCCCTGCCTCGGTGTGGACACACAAAATCAAATAAAAATCCTCCCTCTGTTTTCCCCTGGAGCCAGATGTTTCCTGTGCCTGCCTCAGAATCCCAGGGGCAGGGCTCAGTGCTGGTCTCTACTAAATTTTAATCAGCATTGAGAGGGGAAGATTCCAATCAATGCATCTTTCAGCTTTGATAACAGAGGTTTTAGATGAAAAATAATGAAATACCCAGAGCCCTGCAGACTGGAGACCTGGCAATGCCTGTTAGTTAATTCTGGCAATTTGTTTTCCTAGAACATCTTATTGAGGGTTGATAGAACTATTCACAAGCACCACACCAGATTCCCCAGGGCTTGCAAACTAAAATTCATTGGAAAATTTCTACCAGTTCCACCCATCTGCTTAAAATATTTGAAATTGGGCCTTTATTTACTCTAAAATAACATGAAGTCACAAAAGTTTAGTTTTGCATTAGGAGAATAAATTCTGAGGTTGGTTGCTTGTTTTCAGTTGATTTAACCCTTGTGCTGTCCCATTAGGAGTGATGAAATTACTTCTTGGCTTGCCATGCAAAAAATAAATATCTGCTCATAAATAAAGCTGATATTGGTATCAGAATGTAATTTATAAAAATGTACAATAGCAATGAGTAAATTATTCAGTTGCCCAATTAATCAGGTCTTCAGACTACTCAACTGAGATTAAAAAAATCAACAAAACCCCACATTTGAGCATACACACTTGTGTTTGGGTTTAAATGGCATTCAGAAAGGCAAAATACAGATGAACTGCAATTAACCAGCTGTAGCGGGCATTGTCTAAATTGTCTAAATAATTATATTTGTTGTTGTCTCCAAAGGGTTGAGAAAAGCTCATATCATGGTCCTTTAATCATCTCTGCACTGGATGTCATTAATATTTGGTTATACAAATTGATGGTAAACATTGTTCCACCTAATGAGTTGAAAAATAAATCACACGTGGATAAATTTTTCTTGTCAGACTAAGACTCAACAGAGGGTTATACAAAAATAAGGAAAAGTATTATTTATTATTATTATTATTTATTGCTCCTTCTGATATTCCTTTAATGCTTTCTTTTTTCATGCTACTTTTTAGACATTTTCTCCTAAGTGAACACTGCACTAATCTGGTTTCCACTTCCTCTGTGCTTTTAAAATTATAAAACTGGTGCATTTTCTTCCCTTCCAAGTTTTTATATCTTTCCATAGGTGCATTTAAGCCACAGGATGCCTTATTCGTGCCTGTGGTTGAATTACCTTTAAGGTTTTTTTAATTAAAAAAAGAGTGTTAACTCTTGTTATGAAGTAAGCAGCATCACTCCCTAGAGTAAAGTGGACAGCATGAACAGCTCAAAAAGAATAACTGATTTAAAACTAAAATATAGTACAGTGCTAAGGTACTACCCAGCTATTGCCTGAAGCAAACTTTGATGAACTTTGAGGCATTCCTGGGGGCAAAAATATCTCATGCTCTTAATTGCAGTTAATAGCTTGGAGCACAAAAGGTCTCTGGCCACACTTGGCACGTGGCTGGAAAGCCAGCCAAAAACCCCAGACCAATCGTTGCCAATCATCAGTGTGCCTGAGCTGCTCTGAATTCACAATAACATCTTTCCCATCAACAGCAGCTGCATCCAGGGAAGCAAAACTTCCAGCAGAGAAATAATGACATTTGCACAAGCCCATCTCGTTGATAGCAAGCCATCATGAACAACGAAAAATAAAAGGAAATAAAACTGCTGCCAGCTAAGGCATGAAGAATTGAAACCAGGAATAGGCTGATGAATTGTCTGAGCTGCAAATTCATTCTCAGAGGCTCGCCATTGTAATGAGTGAAATGTGGTTATATTTGACACCTCATTGGATTTATGTTATCCTAAAAGAAAATACCTTTTCTTTTTCCTGAAGAGTTATGATGTGCTCTTCTCTTGACAGATGAGTTGATTTAGATTTTGAGATGCTTGAAAGTATTTTTGAAATTCCCTAAGTGGCTCTCTCCTACTCCAGCTACGCTGTTATAAGAATAAAAGTTGTAATTTTGTATTGTATGGGCCATATTTTCCCTTCAACGGGCACCCTGGGAATATTATAAAAAGATTTTGTGTGAGGTATGTCTTGTCTAAACTTAAACCCCTGCATGCTAACTATGCAGATTGAAATTTTCATGCCAAGCTGGAGGAAAAAGAATGTTTTGCTTGTGTTTAGAATGTTCTAATAGCTGTTTATTGATTGAGGTTTTGCGTTGCCATCCTTTGGAAAAATGACTTGACAATAAATGAGTTGAAAAACTCCTCCAAATCTGACCAAGCTTAGTGAATGCACAGAAATCTCAGTGTTCCTGTGATTGCTTAGTAACATCTGCTAGCTCATTATTCCTTCAGAAACTGACTTTATCTGAGATGCCATAAATGGATGGACACAAATTCAGCGAAATTCAAAGAATTGCAGGGAGAACTAAATCAGAATGCAGAGCTCAGGCTGGTGTGGGAGACATTTTTGGATTGAAGCTTTCAGGAATGAAAAACAATTTCTAATAGTTTAAAGTGAGCTACTTTGGTGAAACTGCAGGAAGAAGTGGAGGAAAGCAGCACACGTGAATTGGCATTTGAACCCTTTATCACAGCTGGCAGAATTACTCTTGCAAGACATAATCAGGACCTGAATTTATGTAATACACAAACAGATGTAGATGTGAAAACATCATTCTTTATCACAATAATGATGTGTTCCTTACATCAATTACAAGTTTAAAAAAAAATAAATCTTGAAGCCCTTAAACTAAAAAAATTGTTAAATTCAAGCTGATTTCCTTAGGAACTAACTTCTTTAAAGTAAAAACATTTTCAGAAAATATAACAAAGGCATAAAGAAGCTGTTTATCAGAGGAAAAATGCATTCTGTATAAAAGAAAAAGAAAGCACTTCAGCTAAGTCTAGTTCAGATTTATCTACTCAATTTTTGGATGAGAACTTTTGTCATATCTGTGTAGCAAAAATGTTCTGCAGTGCTGAAAATGCTTTGTCTTTTAAAAACTCAGGTTTCATAGTCAACTCCTCAGAAGGGAACAGGAGTGCAGTCTTTAAAAATTAATGTTTCTGGCTTTGGATTTTCAATAGATCTAGTTAGACATAAGCTCTGGAAGCAACAAGTAATACTCCCAGAACTTTCTAGTCATTCTATGGTACCCACTCCCACAAAAAGAAATATCAAAAAAAAAAAGAAAATATGATTTTCTGGTAGCTCTGATCTTTCTAAAGTAACTTTTAATGAATGTGGATGTACATTTGGAGCATTGAAAGTCATATTAACTTTAGTTGTTTCATGATATGCATCCCATGATTTTAATATGAGGGCCTGCAATGATTTCTGCTGCTTTCCCCCAGATATTTGTCCTACAAAGCAGCTATTTTTTATTCTTGCAAGGCAACATTTTGTTTCAGTGGTGCCACTACAGCCTGTGTTTTTACATTTTATTTCTGTAAATCTCTGGAGGGTCTTTTTTCCCCCCAGGGATCCTTATCTCCCTGGTCATCCCCCACTGTCACATTGTGCTGCCTACCCTAAAATGGGGTCAGAGCCAATATCTGCCAATCCTGCTGGAAATAGGGTTCCCTTCTCCAAAATGACAGTATGGTACCAGGAAACATTTTCAAAGTTTGGAGGCTTTGTGTACAAAACGACACGAATGAGGAGGCCAGACAGAGTCTCTTGTTTCTATGGCAACACAATGATGTGTCTGGCTCAGCTAGTTTCTCCTTTTATGATTTTATAGATAACTGGGATTCATCCAGTGAAGTTTAATATTGTCAAAAATAGAATCCTAACCTCCAATCTAATCAGAAACAGCAATGCAGAAAAGAAAATCCAATATAAAAAAAAAACAAAATACAGCTGAAAGTCAGCTGTGACTTTTGATAACATGAAGAAAAATAAATAAATTTCTCTGGAGCTGTGAAATAGTTCGAGTGCTCCAGCTCTGCATTTGGCTAATGGTAAAAATTTATTTTATGTCAGAAAATTTCCTGTGCTGCATCCTTCCTTCCTGCTGCATCTTATTCCTTCACACTGTTGGTGTCCTGTCCTACAAACACCAAACCCTCAGGTGATCCCCACCTGTCTGACTTTGGAAGGTTTGGTTGTTCCCCTGAGCTCCTGACAACTAGATGCAGGAGAGGTTTTAGTTGAATGAACAGATTATCTATCAGCAAACCTAATCAAAGCACTTTTGTTAAAAGGCTTTGACTTCAAAATGGAAGCCTTCATGTAAGAATTGGACCTAAATGGAAAATTTCTTTCTTTCATTTTGAAAAACTAAATTGTATTTAGGGTTTCTTTAAATATAAATTCTATTTTTTTTTCTAGAAAGTAGATATATTTGTCACACCAAACCCAAAAATCTCAGAAGATGTATCTCAGCAATAATACATATTTCAAAAATCCATCTAGAATAACAGGCATTTTTAATTGAGGCAGGGTGAGATTGGGCTCAAAGGGCATGTATATGTTTGGATAATATAAATCTTTAATCATATGAGTTTCCATTTTATTGTTACTTTAGGAACTTAGCTGCTCTATTTTAATGCTCTCTACAAAGCTCCATTTAAATGAGAAAATAACTCAGTCTCTTATTTTTTCCCAGACATCAGGACAAAACACTGCTGAGTTGTGTTTTAGCAGCTGAAGGCAACAAATTTCTGCCTCTCCTGGCATCCATTCCCATGCTATTGTGAAGTACCCTGTTACCTGAATCCATGTCAGCTGAGTGCCATTTAGAGTTATATGCATTTATATAACTTCTATACATTTATACAACTTTGTTGTATATACATTTGTTGACTAAAAAATCCGAAAACTTCATCACATGTATAAAAAAAATTGTCATTAAGTGTCATTACTTAAGGGTATAACTGAGACCTAGGGAAACTTCGTTGTCTGACAGATGGTCTGACACACCCACGTTAAGAAATTCATAATCCAATCTCAAGGAAAAGAGTTCTAGGTAAAAACATATGTGTTTGTTGGAAAAGAAAAAAAAAATTGTATCAATCTTTTTTTTGTCAGAGCAAGCACATATGGCAGCTCCATTTTCTGTCAGCATTTGCTTTCTACTTAAAATTCAAATGTCACTAGGCAAGGAAAAATTTGAGTGTTAAAACATAGAAAAGAATTAACTAAGAACAATCCCTGCAAGAACCTTATACTCATTGTTCATGGAAATTAAAAGCCATCCAGTTAAATCAAACTTCCTCATCCCATTCTGCAAACATCCCTCGCATTTTTTCTTTCTCTACATGTTCCTCCCATTGGTAGTTACAGTTTTATGATTATTTCCCAACCATCTGCTGTCTTCCTTGAGCCAAATAATTTCCCTTTATAATATGGTGAGTAATCACGTCAGCATCATTTCCATGCAATTACTCGTGTACTCACTGATCCTGCCTCCTCATTCCTGTGTAAATACTCACTGAGTAACTGGGATGATTTGCCACTTCAATTTCTAGTGAGCACAACTCTGTTTGCAAAATTTCAACCTGCTAATCATTACCCCTTTGCATTTTGGTATTTATGAAATGGTAATTAAATATTTTCTCTAGTTCCCATCTCCAGACATCAAAAGGGATGTGCATGTTGGATGGAGAGGGATGCTGGATGAGCTGGAATGTGCATTTATAAATCAAGGTGCTGGGCACCTCCAGGGGTTACACTGGGACTGGAGAAGTGCAAAATGCAATTCTCATCTTAGGATATTTGCAAATCAAATGATTTTGGGAAGTAGAACAGTATTACTTTAAAATTCTTTAAAGGATTTTGAAGGAGTATCCACATTTTTTTAGGTATTCCAGTCGATAACATTGATGGTGCCGTTTGTTAAAGACACCATCAATGCTATTGATTGGAAGGGTATCTTTTGTTAAAAGGAGATATTTGCTGTAATCTAACACTCAGAATGAGTTAAGCTGGTAGCAAATCAGAGTTCATTGCTAACCAGATCATAAACAGGTCTGAGCTGTTTATCTGCTACTGTTAAGGAGGGTGGAGAGGACCAGATCTCAGGCTGGGATGATTTCAGGCCAGGCTGAAGAGCTGCTCTGCCTCTGCTGCTTCTCAGCCCAAGCAGGATCTGCAGAGCAGCCAGGTGAGGAAGGAGACAGACACACAGATACACAGGGCTCTTACAGCACCCCTGGGATTTCCTGTGTAAACACAGCTGTAATTACTCCAGGCAGACAATTTGTAGCCCCAAAGCTCCTGGGATACAAAGAGAAATTTCTTGAATCCATCCAGAGACTCCTGAAACATGGTTTGATTGTAAATGCATGGTAAATAATCAAAGTGACACAAAGCTCTTCTAAGCAGGAGTAAATATTGCCAGCACCATAACACACTTTGTTTGTGACAAACTGCAAAGAATAAACCAAAAACCTGCAGTTTCAGAAGCTGCAGTCCTAACTTGAGGTACCTGAGGTTTTCTTGCAGTGTAGAAAACCTGCTCACATTTGTTAATCACATAACCAAGGTATGCCCATCGATGAATGAAGATATTAAATCAAATAGCTGATGTATTAAAGAATAAATATATCATTATTATCTACAGTAGCAATCCAGGCAGGCTTATAGGACAATATGAAAATGCCTGAAATGTGTGCACAAAGTCCTTTCCTTTTGTAATGCTTCCTAAAAACAGATAATTGATATTTTAGAGCAGCATTTGCTCTGATGCATGGTTTAAATGGCAGTGGTAATAATATAATCCCCTAGTTCAAATGCAATACCATATCCACCCCTTTTAACTGGTTACAGCAACATTCTCAGTTTAAAAGCTGACACTCAGCAAGGTAAGAGGTTGTTATGCAGGGGGTTTTGTATGCTAGATGTATAAGAAGTTTTCTGTCTTTTTTCATTCTTTCCCTAGGAAATAAAATAGCCAAACTCCTCTCACCCCCTCTGTTTTCTCTGCTCAGAGAAACCAACAGCATTAATGTGCTTTGCAACTTTTTATATGGATGTCAATCAAATTTCATTGGTTCAGTGCTCATGTTATGGTAGCTTTCCTTTCCCCAGCCCTTTTGGAATGTACACATGTTTAAATTACTCATCAGCTAAAGTGCTCACCTGCCCTGCATTTATTCAGAACTAAAGATTCTCCTCCTCCTTCTGTGCAGCCTTGTCCTGGGGTGACAGGACAAACCTGAAACTCTGGGTTTACGTTCAGTTGTTGATATCTGTGCGTAGAACTTTGTGTCCATGCAGTGATAGTAATTTCCATCACTTCATAAATGGTTCTCTCAGTAATACAACCTCTAAATATCTAATTTACTCTGTTGGTTGCAGACTTTTAAGGGTATAGAGGAGGTAGAATGGAAAGCTCATTTAGTATTTCTGAAAATATTCTGTTTTCATGGTCCTGTAATCAGCTAAACTCTTAATTAAAAAAAACAACAAACAACAAAACCAAACAAACTGTTTTCTGATCATCAGGAGATGAAAGCAGTGACAATGTGGTCCACAGGGCTTTCACCCTTCTTCCTCTGATCAGACTTAGAACAGTTTCTGTATTTCCACTTTTGTCTTCCTTTTGAAAAGGCTACTGCATCATCCTGGGCACAAATGAAATCACTCCTGGTACATTCAAATAAATTTAAGAATAGTTTTATAAACCCCTAAGAATGGGTTAAGGGTGATTATATCTTAATAATCACCTGTGAAAACATCTGGAGAGGCGCAAGCTATTTCCAACAACCTTCCTCTCCATATACTTATTCAGTGCATGGTAGATATCAGATTTTTTTTTCCCCTGCATAAAATCTATAATATTGCCTGAATTAGAATTTAATTCCAAAAGGGGTAAAATCTCAACCCTATAAATGGTCTTATTACCTCAAAAAAAAAAAAAAAAGTTTATGCTTAGGCTACCATTTGCTTCTTCTTTTACTTGCTTCTTTTATTTTGCTAATCAAATATGAAACCAAAAGTAATCACAAAGTTTTATTCTGCCAAATATTTTTTTTTGCTATTTTTATTCAGCAACTCTACACAACCAGCTTCCTGCATGCTCTCTTCCCTTTCTCATGGACCTCAGTAAAACACAACAATATTGATTCACCACTCAAAAACGTGTCTTGCAGCAAGCTGAGTTTCCTGATGGTTTGTCAAAGACTTTCTTAACCCCCACCCCCAGCAGTGATATCAACTAGGTTGTCACTTAGGGAGAAAACTTGTGAAGCAAAATCATGTTTGTGCTCTTTCAGCCTTAAAAGAGGAAAAAATATATTAAAAAAAAAAAAACAAAAACAAACAAAACAAAACAAAAACAAAACCCCACAGTCTAAAACACAAACACAAAAATGGGGAGGAAAAAAAAAGACCATTTTCCTACACTGCTCAGCATATGGCATCCCTGTAGCTGGAGATCCTAATCCTGCTAACAAAAATAAAATTGGATAGAAATAAAGGGAATGGAAAACATTAGGATGCAGGATACTGCCTGGGACTTGCCTCACTCTGTGCTGTGTGACAGGAATTGCCAGCAGGCTGCTCACAGTGGAAAATCACTGTCTGCTTCAGCCAGGGAAAGCAGGGCTCCCCTGCCCCCTGGGGCTCCCAGGGCTCTCACCTGGCACTTTCCTAATGGTCAGGATTTGCTCTGCAACTCTCATTTGCTACTGGTTTTAGGCATTTATTTGTGCAGGGCAAGGAAAAGGGACACATTTGTCTCTTGCAGAAAACTGACAAGTTATTTACACTTTAGGCTTTCCTGTGGGCTTTACCAGACATGCTCAACTTGTTGCAGAAGAACACCTTCTAGAATTTTGAAAGAAAAAAAGGATGATCCAAATTCCTATTTTATCCAAGGTGTTGATGATACAAAAATGAAAAAAAGTTGGGTTTGGGGTGTGCTGAATAAATTTTTGCATTGGTTTCCTTCATGGAGATCCACAGTGCAGTCTTAGGGCATCTGAGCCAGATGTGTGGCTGAGGGATGCAGGAAGAATTTAGGTTCCTGCCAGCTTCATAAATCTGTCATTCATTTGGATACTGGAAAGAGCTGAATATGTCAGATTATTAAAAAGCTAACAACAGCCCCCAGAATTTTCTCTTGTATGAGCCCAGTCTGTGCCTATCCCTACACCTGGGTAGAAGTTATGGGTGGTGCCTTAAACCAGTCCATTTCCCTAAATTACAGCAGCTCAGGAAGGACCCTGGATTTTGGATGTTGGGCAACATTAAACAACTGTTGTTCAAGTTGGTATCCATACTCCTTACAAAAAACTGTCAAATTTGCATTTGGAAAATGAGGAGAGGGAGAGGGAGGGGAGAGGAGAGGAGAGGAGAGGAGAGGAGAGGAGAGGAGAGGAGAGGAGAGGAGAGGAGAGGAGAGGAGAGGAGAGGAGAGGAGAGGAGAGGAGAGGAGAGGAGAGGAGAGGAGAGGAGAGGAGAGGAGAGGAGAGGAGAGGAGAGGAGAGGAGAGGAGAGGAGAGGAGAGGAGAGGAGAGGAGAGGAGAGGGAAGAGAAGCCTTCATTCGTCCTCTATGGATTTCTACTTTTCTTTCTTAACTTGCTACAGGATAAAAAAACAGTAAAATGACCATAACATTATCTATCTGCCCTAATAAAGGAGCAGAAGATAGGTGATTTTTGGCAAAGTGCTCTGAATTAGAAAATTACGGCAGGCTCGAGTTTACTGGTATTTAACACATCCAAAGTACTGAACGCAGAGTGAATCTCACTCTGAAGCATTCCTTAACTGGGTTTCAACACTGATATAGTTATAATTTAAATACAGATATAATTTAAATACAAACATATTTTTATTTAAATTAATATCATGATGAATATGTTGTTCTTCCATGTCCATGTTAGACATATTCTCCATCTAAAGATCAGCTACACAAACACACATCTCTCTGATATATACAATGTATTGCTTACAGTGTATTGCTTACCCTGTTTGAAATATAGAATTCCTGTAGGGAATTCTTAGAAACCCTTATAATGCAGTAAATCCTTTAGCTACTTGAAGTCAGTTAATAGGCTTTTTAAGACTAATCACAGCTCTGTGCTTGACAAATATATCAGGGTACTGCATTCACTGAGGGAAGTTGATACTGTCATCATTATTTTATGACTTTGCATTAGACAAACTAAAATCAGACTTCTATCTCTAATAAAAAAAAAAAAAGAAGCAATTTGCATTTCTTTCTGGGAAAGGCAGGATTAATGACATCAAATACTTAGCAACTCTTCTGCTCAGAGTCTTTAATTCAATGTAAGATAATTTACACTGTAAGAAACCACTTCTAAAGACTCTGGAAGAGAAGTGGCCAGAACATTTTGCACATTACCAAATTCTTCTTAACTTGCCTATTAAAGGGGAACTAAACATGCTAACTTTTAGATATATTATTTTTGAAACTTCATGATAGCTACTGAAAAGTCATTGTCTTTTAGCGGTTCTGGTTTTCTTAATGTACTGAGAGTGCTTTGAGCCAGAAAAAAAACCCCCACAAATAAATACCACATTTTTATAAGCATTTGTAGGAAGAATAAACTCCTTATGACTACAGTAGAGCAGTGTCTGTGCACTGTTAAGCATGCATGGGCATTATTATTGGTTACCTAGCTAAAAAAGGAAGGACAAATAAGACTGTAAAAACGTCTCACATTTAAAATAAACGTGGTCTTTAGACACTCTGAACCAGTTTATTTTGGCATAAAAATGAAAAGAAAAAACCAACAAAACCTCAACTTGAATCTATTAACCCAAGACCTGTAACTGGGGAAAATTTGCGTTGACATCAGACCAGAACGTAGAACAGAATTAGCAAAATAATATTTTAAATAATTCTGCATTTGTTGTTGCTTACAAGAAAAACACCATGAAGGGTTCCAGCTCCTCTTCTGCGAGCAGAAGCCTCCAGCCAGGGCTGGTTTTTTTGCCATTTTCACTGGAATGTGAGAGCTGCTGCCAGCAGGGCAGAGCCCAGGGTGATGCAGCAGATTCCCTTCCCAGGGAGTGCCCAACAAAGGCAGGATGAGCAGAGGAGTTCTCACACCCACAGGATCTGCCAAATCCTGGCTGAGCCCTCCCGGGCTGGCAGTGACCACTCATCTCTCATTCACAGGAGCATTAAAACTCTATTAATGAGTTCTTTTCTGCACACACTGTTACACTTCCAAGAACTTTTGGCATTGAAACTCACATTGGCTTTGGGGGTGGGGGTAAAAAGTAACCCAGCAATCAAGGCATTTCTCTGCTGTTTTAGCCCTAATTTTTTGCAAGTGTTTTAACAGATGTTTTTATTATTATTATCCCACTAATGCATAAGCACACTGATGCAGCTCTGTACTTCTATATTGTCCGATTAAGTTTATTTTCTGACCCAGAGATGGGGCAACTGAGAGGTGTTTTGAAAACTTTTATTCTATTTTTAGTCTTATGGGAAGGGTAAGACAATATAAATATTATAATTCACACTATCACAGTCAAGAACTATTTCCTAATTACATTATAAATGTTTTTTAACCTATCAATTTTTACCACACCATACTATAAATACCTTAAAACTAATAATCTAAAATTAGCTCTCATAAATCCTACAACATCTTTCATAATTCTATTTCTCTAAAGTACCTAATCTTATTTACAAAACCATCCTTTAAAACTTTTTTCTAGTTCCATTTCTCTCTCAACAATGCCTGTCCTATTCCATAACACTTCTAAATGAACGTTCCTTACCTCAAGGTTTGCATACAAATACATATTATGTAAACCTTCTATCAAACTTTAAAAATTCTCTGCAAAATTCTCTACATTATGTATCTTTTCCCTATTGAAGTGAAAACCTCCTTGGGTGACGCTGCAGGTTTCTGGGCTTATTTCCCCCTGGCTCGGGCATTCACGCTCTTCCTCTGGATTTGCAGGAGAGCTGCTCCCTCTGCTGAGTTTTCCGTGGATCGCCACCGGCACCTGATGTCCTTCCTGACCATGCTGGGCCCCAGCCCCGACTGGAATGTGGGGCTCTCTGCCGAGGATCTCTGCACCAAGGACTGTGGCTGGGTCCAGAAAGTCGTGCAGGATTTGATCCCCTGGGATGCCGGCACCGACAGCGGCGTCACCTACGAGGTACAGGCACCCTCTGCAATTTATCCAAATTATCCCCTCACAGCAGTGAAGCAGGAAAGCAGTTTGATCCATGGGGATGCCTTTGTACTATTTACTCTGCGGATTTTTTTTTTTTTAATGAAATGCAATTCATTTAAAGAAATGTTAACTACACTTCACTGTTGGTGGTTTTGCTTGAGTTCCCTCAGCATTGGCACTGACAGGATGATGTGACATCCACCTGGGGTGTTTTCACCACAGAAGGACAGAACGGGTAAAGCTGGAAGGAAGCACACAAGTTATCCATGCAGGGTGTCCCCAGCCAGGGAATAATGTGCAATGACTCCATGATTGAGAAGGCTGAATAAATGCTTTATTAAGCTATATTATATTATATAACTCTATACTAATACTATATCATACTACTAACATACTAAAGGAAAACCCATTACCCCTTTTGGATAGTCACGACACAGCTTTGACCCAATTGGCCAATCAGTCCAAACAACTATCACCACTGCCCAATTAACAAATCACTCCTCAGTAAACAGTCTCCATAACACATTCCACATGTGCCACACAACAAGTGCAACAAATAGAGATAATAAAGAATTGTTTGTTTTCTCTTCTCTCTCTGAGCTTTCTCATTGCCTTCCCCAGAAAGAATCCTGGGAGAATTATATCTCTCTCTGTTCAAAGGGTATGTGAATACCACAGTGGGTCATTTGGTCCAATCTTCCCGTTTAAGCAGGGTCATCCTAGAGGAGGTGATAGGATTCTGTGCAGCTCTTGAATACCTCCAGTAAGGGAGGCTCTGCACCCACTCTGGGCAATCTTTCCCAGGGCTTGGTCACAACAAAGTAAAGAATTTCTAATTTATGTTCACCTGTTATATTTACCTATTGGATAAACAGAGGGCTTTGGTCACAACCAAGCCTTTGGGTGCCCTTTTGTACAGACCAAAGCAGTGCCATCAGCAGCTACACCAACTCCAATTTGGGGATGTTTCAACTCAATGCCAGCTCTTCTGTTTGACACAGGAAACTTCAACTATTTCTCACAGCAAAGCAGAGCAAAACCACCACCAACAAAACCCCCCAAACAAACAAAAAAACCCACAAAAACAAAACAAAAAAAATCCCCATACCAGTAAGTATGAGTGTAAAGAATTCACCTCATGCTGGAATTTTGCAGTTTAGCATTTCAGAGAAGTTTTAACTTCTGCAGATTAACTATTAGTTTCTTTTATAACACTTTTTTTTCTTTTTGATTGCAGTCTCCTAACAAACCGACAGTGCCTCAGGAGAAGATTAGACCTCTTACAAGCTTAGATCATCCTCAAAGCCCATTTTATGATCCAGAAGGAGGATCTATCAAGCTGGTGGCCAGAGTTGTCATTGAGAGAATTGCACGAAAGGTAGAATACATATAAGTCAAATTCTCAAGCAAGTAAAAATCCACTTTGTAAACCAAAAAAACAATCCGTTCTTTCTCCGCGTTCCCTCCAAATCTACACTCCCTAACCTACCCACAGCAAAGATAATGGCAGAAAAAATTTAAACTGTCATAAGCTCTCCTAATTCTGGCAATTATTGCATCTGCTTATTTAGTGATTTTCTTTATGTACATCTGGGAATTCAAAGAGAAAAAGGTGCTGCAGACACAGCAGTGTCTCACAATGCACTGGTTTAACCCCTCATGGATGAGTTTCTTCAGTGTTCACCATCTTTTTTTTGCAGGGGGAGCAGTGCAATATTGTTCCTGATAACATAGATGATATTGTGGCAGATCTAGCACCAGAGGAAAAAGAAGAAGGTACGTTTGAAATTAGTTTGTGCACTAATGATAATTTATATTTTGTCCCATTCTCTGCTGTCACTTGTAGATAAGGTGACTAAGACAAAACCAGCTTAGGAGCAAAAATTCCACTCAGTGTCAAACAGGTTTTCATGTCTTCTGGTCTCTTATATAGAGACCTAATAGCTATATATATAATAGCTTCTGGTCTCTTATATAGAGACCTATATAGAGACCTAAAGCTAATAAGCTTTCCCTTGTACAGAAAAGAAATTACAGGTATACCTAGGAGATGACAATAACAATACAGGTAGTAAAAGAAAGAAGACTTTTGGGGTTCAAATAATTTTTTTTAAAGAAAGTTGGCAATTTCTTTTTTTCTTCTGGGCTAAAATGGAGAGGATGGAATGCAGAAGGAAATCATGTATTCTATTGGAATCTAAAGTAATCATCAGCCAAGAAAAAGGAAGAAAATGGAAGACCATTTTTAACATTCAATGCCTTTCCTCACTTTTCAGATGACACCCCTGAGACTTGCATATACTCAAACTGGTCCCCATGGTCAGCCTGCAGCTCCTCTACCTGTGAGAAGGGCAAGAGGATGAGGCAGAGAATGCTCAAAGCTCAGCTGGACCTCAGCGTGCCCTGCCCAGACACCCAAGACTTCCAGCCCTGCATGGGCCCAGGCTGCAGTGATGAAGGTAACCAGGAATGGAAGGTGGAGGAGAAGAATGCCTTGCAGAGTTTGCTTCTGCTTTAAAGTTCTCAAGGGTGTCAGTTGCTGTAGTGTGGCTCAAGTTGTGGCCAAGAGAAAATTGCCGAAGAACACGAATGGCAGCTGTCTGTGGTGAACTCTGCACCCCGGCTGTGTCAGGGCATGAAGAGCACAGAAGTATAAAGGAGGAGTGAGGGATGCTCTGGAGGTTTCGTGGGTCTTGGGTCTTCAAAGAGACAGGAGCAGTTTTTGGGTGTAGTAAAGTTGTTTATTGCATGAATACGTCAGTCTCGAAGGCGAGGAGTTCAGAGTATTAAAGTCTGTGCTAAAAGTTTTCTGGCATAAAGTCCAGAGCAGAAGCAGCAGCAGCTCCCACCTTTTTTCTGCTTCTTCCTTCCTTTTATCTTCCCTCTTTGCACCCCAATACAGGGGTTTTATTAATAAATCATCCAATCAGCTAAAAACATGATTCTAAAACACCAATTCTAAGGTGCGAAA
Source organism: Passer domesticus (assembly GCF_036417665.1). NCBI lineage: Eukaryota > Metazoa > Chordata > Aves > Passeriformes > Passeridae > Passer > Passer domesticus. The sequence goes on from NC_087479.1 coordinate 59,030,273, forward strand.
GTAGCGTCAGTTCTTACCCAAAATCTACATACATAATTTTATCTATTTACATGGATAGTTGCATCTATTCTATCTAGAAATGCAAGCAATGTTCTGCTATGTTTTTGTTATGTCTGAAGCTAAGTTACTGAACTTTAAACTAGGTTATAGGGCCTTTTACTAGCTAACACAGTCTCTTAAGGCACTTAAGATATATTTCTACTTACTTAAAACTAAAACTTATACTTCTGTTTCATGTCTGTGTGGCTTAATATGTTTCAGCATCTCTAGAGGTTCTGATTCAAACCCTGCATTTCTTTTTCTCTCTGAGAGAGGCTTCTATTTCATGCATTCCAAAAGGATGCAGCAGAGAGGACAGTGGGAAAGGCAGCACAGAAGGGATGCTGCACACAACTGGGCAGCAGCTCTGTCAGTCCCTGTGGCTGCAGCTCTCTTCACAGAGAGCAGCAGGCATAACTCTCTCCCAGGATTTTTCCTGGGAAAGGCAGGGAGAAGTTCAAAGAAAACAATTCTTATATCTATCCACTGCTCCTGGTTTTTTGACACGTGTGGAGGGTGTTATGGAGATTGTTTACCCAAAGTGATTTGTTAATTGGACTCTGCTGAGAGTTGTTTGGATTGATTGGCCAATTGGGTCAAAGCTGTCTCCAGACAGTCATGGGTTTTTCTTCAGTATCTCTTTAGTATGTAATTTAGCATAGTATTAGTGTAATACAGTATAGCTTAATAAAGCAATTGTTCAGCCTCCTGAATTATGGAGTCAGAGCACATTATTGCCTGGCTGGGGGCACCCTGCAGTGATAAGTCCCCACACCTGAACACTCTCTGTCTTTCAGATGGCTCCACCTGCATGATGTCTGACTGGATTACGTGGTCCCCCTGCAGCGTCTCCTGCGGGATGGGGACGAGGTCCAGGGAGAGATATGTAAAGCAGTTCCCTGAGGATGGCTCCATGTGCAAAGTCCCCACTGAGGAGACTGAGAAGTGCATTGTAAATGAGGAATGCTGTAAGTATTTCATTCAGCTTCATAAAATCCAGCTAATAGCAGGAGGACTGCCCCAAAAAATTTTTATATGAGTCTTACTGGGGTCCCACAGAGCTGCATCTTAGGCCTTGTGCTCTTCAATACCTTAATAAATGACTTGGATGCAAGATTGGAAGAGTTACAAAGCAAATTCCCAGATGATCCAAAACTGGGAGGAGCTGCTGACTCCCTCAAAAGCAGGAAGACCCTGCAGAGAGACCTCAACAAATTAAAGAACTGTGCAATCACCAACAACATGAAGTTCAACAAGGGAAGGTGCTGGATTCTGTACCTGGGATGGGGCAGCCCTGGATGGACAGACAGACTGGGGAATGGGATGCTGGAAAGCAGTGCCAGGGAAAGGGACCTGGGGGTCCTTGGAAGCTGAATGTGAGCCAGCAGTGCCCTGGAGCCAGAAGGGACATCCCTGTGCTGGGGACATCCCTGTCCTGGCACAGCAGCACCAGCTGGGCAAGGGAGGGGACTGTCCCACTCTGCTCTGAGCTGGGGCAGCTCCACCTTGAGTGCTGGGGGCAGGTTTGGGTGCTACAATATAAGAAAAGTTATGAAGCCATTAGAGAGTGTCCAAAGGAGGCCACTAGGATGGTAAAGGTTCCAGAGGAGAAGCCGTGTGAGGAGCTGCTGAGGGCACTGGGTCTGTTCAGCCTGGAGGAGAGGAGACTGAGGGGAGTCCTCAGTGCAGGTACAAATTCCTCATGAAGGGATGGGGAGGGGCAGGCACTGATCTCTGCTCTGTATGGCAGTGACAGAAGCCAAGGGAATGTCCTGAAGTTGTGTCACAGGAGGTTTAGTTTGGATATCAGGAAAAATCTGGGCACTGAAACAGAGTCCCCAGGGAAGTGGTCACAGCACCAACCTCATGGAGCTTGAGAAGGGTTTGTACAGCACTCACAGGGACACGGTGTGACTCTGGGGGATGGCCCTGTGCAGGGCCAGCAGCTGGAATCCATTGTCCTTGGGGACCCCTTCCACCTCAGCTGATGCTGTGACACTGATGAACAATTTTCTCTGCCCACTTTGAACAGCTCCCAGCAGCTGCCTTGTCACGGAGTGGGGTGAGTGGGATGAGTGCAGTGCCAGCTGTGGCACGGGGATGAAGAGAAGGCACAGGATGATCAAGATGACTCCTGCTGATGGATCCATGTGCAAGGCAGAAACCACCGAGGCCGAGAAATGCATGATGCCCGAATGCCGTGAGTGAAAGGAGTTCCTCTCCCCTGTCACCATGACATTTTATGAAAATCCTTTGCTAGGGTTTTTCTCCTATTCTGGCTGGGAAGCCTCAGAGAAGAAATGCAAACAATAACTGTCCGATGGCTGTGGAATGTGGTCTGGACATTGTTTACCAACAGGTGCATCTTTCACTGGTGCATGTGAATTGTTTCTAATTAATGACCAATCAAAGATGTAGCTGTGTTGGACTCTGAGCATCAAAAGATTTTGTTACCATTCCATTCCTTTCCAGCTCTCTGATGGATCCTTTCTCTCTATTCTTTTTAGTATAGTTTTAGTGTAGCATTTAATATAATATAATATCATAATATAATAAATCAGCCGTCTGAAACATGGAGTCAAGATTCTCATCTCTTCCCTTGTCCTGGGACCCTCAAACACAACCATACTCCCCTGCTCTGAAAAGAAACATCATTTCTGACATGTTGCCCCAGCACACAAAGAACACAGCTAAACCAGGAGCAATGCTGCTTTTCCTTGTCCTCCTTCAAACTGGGAGAAAAATCTTAAGGATTGTGCATTAATAGCACATTCACTGTCAGGAGGAGAGCTTCAATAAAAATTGTTCAGTGGTGTCCTGTTGCTATACGACCCACACAGTGGTGTGTGTACCAGCAAGCCATACCTAAACAACCTAATACCTCTAAGTTAAAAATACAAGGTATATTTGACCATAAGGCTAGAATAAAACACATAAAACAGTGCCCTCCCCTTTTAACCCCTGAAAATTTCAGAAATTGAGGTGTTTCTTTTGTACAATCAACCAGCCACACCCTTACTGTCACTATTAATTTCTTATTAAATGCTACATTTTCATCAGAGATAATTTTTAAAATATTTTTGGTAGATTAAATATGGAAGTTTCACTTGTTAGACTAGATTAAGTTGACTTTCAATTCTATTCACTGCAACAATCTTTTTTTCTTTTTTTTTACAGAAGCTATGATTGAAACATAGCTCCTTAAACTATTTATTCCCCAGGTGCACTGAGACCCAGCAGATATGATTTAGATACAGGAAAAGATAGCAAAGACATTTAAATCAAGCAAGCCTTTCAATTTAATATAAAGTTTTCTGAGCTTCTTCAGTAGCACCATTCAGCTTGTGACAAGAAAGTATAATTGGCTGATGACAGATAAAACGCATTTTCCACCTGTGTTATTTTCAAAATGTATACCTTCATACTTTATTCATAGGAAGAAATCATTAATAATAAGAATTCATTACCTTTTTATTTCCTACCAGATACCATCCCCTGCCTGCTGTCTCCCTGGTCTGAGTGGAGTGACTGCAGTGTGACCTGTGGGAAGGGAATGAGAACCAGGCAGAGGATGCTGAAATCTGCTGCTGAGCTGGGAGACTGCAACGAGGAGCTGGAGCAAGCAGAGAAATGCATGCTGCCAGAATGCCGTAAGTTTGGAAAATTCCCTGGGAAGAAGAGGCTAATTATGTGTCAAAATCTATGGATCACACCTCCATCACCACTTCTTAGACAGGCGGGGTATCAAGTGTGCATTGTTTAAAAAAAAAATATTATTATTATTATTATTATTATTATTATTATTATTATTATTATACACTTTCAGCAACTGAGAGCTGAAATACGACTGGGTCTTAAATTCAGCTTGCCCTACATCACCCCATGCTAATTCCCAATATTTCCATGGGAATACAGCTCTGCATGTTTAACACACTGCAGCTCCAGGCAACTCCCCGCTAGGAAATAAGTGAGAATTATAAAACTTGGTTTATCACTCCAATGCAGACAGTGTGCCAGGAAAGAAAGAAAGAAGAGTTGAAATCACCTGTGTGATTCTTTCAGCTCAGAAACAGGACAAAAGGGGCTTTCTCCACCTTTGATACACCTCTGAATGGTATCACTTTGCAGCCTGCTACTGGATGGTGTGGAGGCAGCTGCAGAGATGTTTTTTACCTTACTCCATTAAAATCTCCCACTTCTTGGGTAGAGCAAATTTCTGGTTGTTTGTCAGTCTTTGTGAAGTGTGAGAGCCTAAGGCACTGCTGAATGAATGAGATATGATTGCCTTTAGCATCCTGTTGCCAGCTGGTTTGTGAGGTTGTATCACAAGTTACATTATTTTTCACAGAAATTATTGGTTAAAAAGGTTTTTACACTGTAATTGCTCATCCAGCTTTTCTTAAATTATGTGAAATATCATTTTGATTTTTATTCACTGGGGCTATAAGTGTTAGGCAGTGCTGAAAGGTGAAGACTTTTAAAATATAATGGTTTAGTGAATATGACTTATTGCATAACACTGCCAGCAAAGCAAGGCTCAGATCTCAGAGGTAGCAAATTATTTTTAAATATAACTCAATTTTCAGCAGCTTTTCATTACGAAACAGACAGATGGGTGGGAAAATTGAAGAAGGCACAGGAGAATTATTTATATGTTCTTTGTAATTTTAGTGATCTGCCAGCACCACTCTTGAAGAAGAAATCGAAGAGCGTGTCAATTAAAACTTCTGCTAGAAATGGACTCAGAAAATTCTGACATGCAGCCTCCAAACAATTGCTGAGAAGACTGGAGGCTTAAGTGGAGTCTTTGTAGTTGGGGTGCAAAGATTCATCAGGCACATCTGTGTGTTTCTATGTTTACACCTCATGGATTTTCTGTCATTTTTTTTGTGTTTCCTATTCCCTGCAGCCATCCACTGTGAGCTGACGGAGTGGTCCCAGTGGTCCGAGTGCAACACCTCCTGTGGCAAGGGCCACATGATCAGGACGAGGATGATTAAAATAGAGCCCCAGTTTGGGGGAGCAGCCTGCCCTGAGACTGTCCAGCGCACCAAGTGCAGAGTGAGGAAGTGCCTGAGGGGAGCCGGGATGGAGAAAAGGCGCTGGAAGGAGGCTCGGGAGAAAAGGAGAAGCGAACAAGCAAAGAAGAATTTAGATAGTGAGCAGTATCCAGGTGAGTGTGGAACCACTTTTAGTGGTTTTCTGCGTGACAGTGATGCCTCATGAAGGCTGCCCTAGAACAGAGACTAGGCAGAGATAAAGAATAAAGTAGGGATTTATTAAGAGGCCTCAGTGGATCCACCTTGGGCAGCACAAACCAAAATGGCCCCAAAAATGGACAGCTGCTCACAGGGTATCACACTTTTGTAAATGTTGGTCTATTTGCAGATTGCAGTTCATTGTCCAATTCCAGCTGCAGCCCCTGCAGTCCCATCCTGCTTGTTTTTCTCTCTCCAGCCCACGGGGTTTGTGCTCTTGGGGCTGAGATTTGGATCATTTGTCCTTGGTGCCCAGCTGGAGCAGGAATTGTTTTGTCTCCCTGCTCTGTGCACAGAGCTCACCATGCCCTGATGTGAAGCTCAGACTCACACACTAAAGCAGCACAGAATATGAAAAATATAAAAGCTAAAACCTGAGGCATCAACAGGAGTTTGTGAACAGCTCCACCACATTCTGTGAGAGCATCTTCAGCTCTTCAGTCAATAAAACACAGCCACTTGCAGTGCTTGCCCATCACCAAAATCACCCAGCCTAAGCTCAGGGCACCATGGAGAAAGGCCCACACCTGTCCATGTCCCAGCAATAAAAATATTTTAGCTGCTCCACACAAAAGCATGAAGAAGTTTAAACTTTACACCTGGCAAAGGACTGACTGCAGTTTCTGCAGATCTGGGTGGCAATCTTTACATCCTGTTAGCTCCAAACATTTAAAATATTTGTTCCTGGATCCAATGCTAAATTTCAAAACTGAACTCATTTCCACCTCAGCCGTCTGATTCAGACTCAGGCTTCTCCAGGAGATCTGCTCAATCTGCTTTTCCAGTGGGGGAACCAAGTATCACCAAGTACTGATTCTTCAAATCAACAAAACATATCTTGTGGTGTATTTAACATTATCTGGCTAGGAATTACTGCTAAGTTGTGGCTCATGCTTGTCTGACATTTAACCATTTCATCATTTTTTCTGTCTTTTGTAATGTAAATAATAAATTTCTTTTGTTTTTTTTCCAGTGTTTGACAAATGCAACTGGGTTATACTTAGTGGGGGTTTCTACTACTAAAAACTTAACCAAATCACTTTTTTTTTTTTCCTTTCAGTTTGTAGGATGAAACCATGGACTGCTTGGACAGAATGTTCTACTCTCTGTGGAGGTGGAATTCAGGAGCGCTACATGATGGTAAAGAAGAGGTCCAAAAGCAGTCAGTTTACCAGCTGCAAAGACAAAAAGGAGCTAAGAGCATGTAATGTCCATCCTTGTTAACAAAACACAAGGTTCCAAGTGATGCACTCTGAGCTAAATGGAAAGTCAACCTTGGTTTGTTTTTTTTTAGGACAACAACAAAATATAAAGTGTATATTAGTTTTCATTTTTGCAGTGTGGTTTGCTTTTTAGTCTTGCTGGTGCAAGAAAAATATTTTATAAATATTTCCTCACGGATTTATGCTGAGAGTAAGTCTTTGGTACTCCGGCCAGCCCTTAATGCATAAAAATAGTGAAGTTATGGTGAGTTATTTAACTAAAATACAGACACATCTGTGAACATGGAATAGCCATATAGAAATACCACTTGTAAAGACATGGGATGCATGCATATTAACAAATCTAAATTAAAGTGACAGGAAGTTTCATCTGTGGGAGGATTTCTCTCTAGATTTGATTTTAAAAATCCAAAGCAGTGCCTCTGTGATTACACAACTATGCCAAGGAGTAATGTCAGTAATGCTGGTTCAATAACATTAAAGGTGCATGTTTATCTTTTTACAGTATTGGGTTAAGCTGATAGTTACTATTATTATTATTATAATCCTAAACACTTCTCTTCACATGGATGCTGTGGTCCATGCAAGAAAGTCTTATTTTCTTCAAAACTTAAAAAGGAAATAATTTTTGTGGTTCAACAGTGATGTCTGGCCACCACACAACAGCAGTCAGGACAGCACATAAAGAAAACATGCAAATATCATAATATGTGTACAGTCCATTGCCTTTCAAAATGGACGCAGAACTAGTAGAAATTGGTCCAGAGGGCTGCAACAGCTGTGCCACAGGATATCTTCCACGTGAGGGACGCTAAAAAAAATTAGATTCAGTTTCACAAGGATCTTATTCACAGGAGAAGAGAGAGGCAGGTTTATAATAAAACAAGAATGGTAGAGAAAAGGTGAGCCAGCTCTCATGCATCCCTTGAAACTGAAATGAGCCTCTGAAAGGAAACAATGACAGTCTAAAAAAAACCTGATTATAGATTGGCACAAGAATACATTTACAGCAGTGCCATTTCCGCCTCTTTTTACTCAGAGCATAGGGTAATCTAAAAATTACTAAACTTTTGAGAATTACCTATTTTGGATATCCTAGCCAGGACAAGTGCCCTCCCTGACTACTTAAGTGATTAAAAAACTGCCTGAGATTAGACAATACCTTCTCACGCTTCTATTTGCTACTTTGCCCCATCTCCTGCAGAGTTTAGCTCTCATTCCTACACAGTCAGGTGTCACCAGGGAGACCCTTGGGCCCCACTCACTACCGGAATACAATCTTTTCCTGTAATTTGATTTTCCTGTAACAATCTAACATTAAGAGGGGAAGGTGATGGGTTACCTCTTGGTCCAGGCAAGGCAGCACACCCCTGTGTCTCTTCTGAAGTAACAGCAGTGTACTAAAAATAAAGATTGTTGATGCCGACGCTTAAGCTTGAGAGAAATGAATGGTGATATTTTTTTTTTTATATTCTCTAAGGCAGCCCTAAGTAATTTACTCACTTCCTTAACACTTGGTCACTACCCTGAGGACCTGACAGCTGGGTTTTAAATATTGCTGTGCACCACAGCCCTCTCAGCTGTTCATCTTCCCCACCACTACCACCCTGGGGATCCTCTGTACCTGAACAGCTCGTTGGGTGGTGGCATTAATTGTGGGGATGTTCATCAGCATTTCCCCAGTGAGCACTCCAAGGGCTGCTTAGCACTTCCACAGCCATCACATCCCACCCCCTCTCAAGATATTTTACTGCTTTCTGCAGATTTCCCTTTGAGGGAAAGGCCAGGGAATAAATGGAACCAAGGGCAGTGTCAACCATCTCCTGCTGCTGCTAAATGAAATGGGTGCACATCCATAGCCAAGCAAACCAGGAGAAAAAAGAATACAGCAAGGTTTAATGCTAAAACCAAACATTTTACTTTTTGCACAGCTTGGCTCACTTAATAATATGAATTCAGATAGTTTTCCTCCTTGTGCCTGTTCAAAAATTGTGCAGTTTAGGTCTCTACAGCACTGCAATTACAGCAAAGCAGCAAGATTGTCCCTCAGTAGTGCATTTAGGACCTTACATTTCACTTTTGTGACCAAAAATTAAGAAAACCCAATAAAAAAACCCCAGTGGAGTGATCTAGGTACTGGAGGAGTGACCAGCTGCGTATATTTTGGGTGAAGAAACTGCAGAGAAGAGCCACAAAGATCAGTGCCAGGGTCTCAGCCAGGGCAGAGCCATGTCTCTGGCTGAGCTGACAGAGGATGTCCCAGCTGAGGCCATTCACTCAGAAAAGTAATCTTTGGCAATAAAATGTGGCTTTGAAGGATCTGTGAGCCTGGGCAGAGGGAACAGAAGTTTCTCCTGAATGGAAAAATTGTGCTGAGTTCAGGAACCAGATTTATCTCATCAACCACTTGTCCAAGCTTATCTTGCAAAACCATGCCTGTTTCAGCAAATAATCAATGAAACCCAGTGTTGTATTTTCATTTTCACATTGGTTCCAGTTCATCAAGCTGCTTTGTCTGCTAAATACTCCCTTTGCCAAAGGCCACATAGTCCAAATACACTTACAGAAAACATACAACACCTTTCTGAATATGCCCACAAAATTGTCCATTAAAACAATCTGGCATTCCTTTCCCTGTGCTTCTTACTAATTTGATTCTCCAGATTTTTTTTTCTCTCTCTCTCTTTTAGAAGGCTGTTCAGTGTGATTTCCAGTCATTTCTCTTAGGCTCATTTAAGTTCTGAATGTTGCAAATAGCTTTTTTCCCCACCTTGTTAACAGATGAAATGACAAGGTAATTGCACCGGGTCAGGAATGTGTGACCACTCCTGCTTCTCTTCAGCTCCTCACACTTGTTTTTCTGTTGAAACATTTTACAGATCTCTTGTCTTTCTTCTAACTTGATACATGGGAAACATTTAGGCTTGTTAAATTTTGTATAAAAAAACAAAAAACCACGAACAAAAATAAACTAAGGGGAAAAAAAAGGTTGATTTTCTATTCAGAGCAAAAAAGAAAGAGCTCTGATATACAATATATAGAAATCTTGCATTGTTACTGTAAACTTTCTAGTAGTGTAATAGGCACTGGTTATCAGTCAATAAAAATAAGAACTGTTATTGTTCTGATGTCCTGAATTATCCTGCTGAACTCAAAGCACAGATGTCACACCAGTTTTGTAGACCTCAACTGCCAGATCTTAGCATTGTGAGTACCTTTTTTTTCTAATATACAAAGGATAGAATCTTTACACACAATAAAAAAGAAAAGTTAGGGGCTTAACAAATGTACAGTAGGACTCTGTGAGACATATGAGTTAAACAAAATTTTGTTTGATTGCATTTTTAGATTTCCTTTGTTGTTTTTGTTTGCTGTGGAATCATGAAAAAGCTACCATGAACATTTCTTACCAAAGTCTTGTGTAGATGTTTTGTAGCTGTCTGCCTAACACATTATTATTATTATTATTGTTATTATTATTATTATTATTTTGGAATAAAGACATCTTTACTATGAATTTTACACTTGTATGAGATTCTGTTCAATTAATATGATTATGTACACCAAAAAAACCATTTATTAATATGAGTCATGGTTTTATTTACATTATACTCCTGTTTAAGGTCCCAGGATATCAGGAGTGAGTGGATTTTATTAGAACCGGTTGTTCTTTCTACTTGGAAGTTGTTTGCATCAAGGTCTTTGTCAAATGGTTTGTTGTTCTTTTGAAATCACAGGGTAACTTAGGAACATTGCATAATGTATTTGTGTATTATTCTCATGTGGGTTTTGTTGCTGTTGTCAGTTTTTAATAAAAGAGAAACTATTTAAAAGAACACATTTTAAAGCCTGGTGGTACATGAAAGGAAAAATCATTAAAAATAAGCTCTCAAAAATCCTGAGATTTTGTGAAACTTTGGACAGATATTTTGTGCTACTGGAAAACTCTTTTGGAACCCTGTGGGTCTGAGTGTGCCACTGATAATTACCCAGAAATCATGGAGGTGAGGGGGCCACACAGCAGTGCTGCTGCTCTAGAAATCCAATTGTCTGGAGCACTTGCAGCCAGCTATAAACAACCAGTGTGTGCACAAAAAAACCCCTCTAGCCCAAAACTGAAGAGTAACCAGGCTGGAGGGAGGCTGGAGGTAGTAACAGAAATATGCTAAAAATCCCTAAACTCCTCACTACTACGTTTAAGGCACTTCAGTGTTCTTTGCTCCATTTGCCAACCCATTTAATATTTTTATTGCAACATTTTCAACCCTGGGACTCAGCCACTTCATGTAGTGTTGTGCAAAACCAAAGCAATTCTGTTGAGTGATACCAGGTTCTGTCTCCCCTGCTTTCCACAAGACAGAACAATTTGTGCCATAACTTGTGGGTTCTCTGCTTCCTTTTTCTACCTCTCTCAGGGCTGGGATTGAAGGCACTTGAATTGATAGTTCATATTCAGACTCAGGTATTTATTGTTTCTTATCAATATTACAGCCTGACAGCAGTGAGTTCTGCAGCCTTTCATTAGCAAGGCACAAAATGGCCAACTATCTCTTGTTACAAGGTCTTTTAAGACTAAACTATCCAATTAAGAACTGACACCTAGATTATTTTCCCTTTTAACCCAGTAACTGATCCCTGGAAACACGCAATGTGGACTTTTCTGCCCAATTACAAAACATCAACCAAACCTATGAAGAAGAAGGAAGAAGAAGGTGAAGAAGAAGGAAGAAGAAGGTGAAGAACTACCTGCCTCCACCCTAAAACCCCTTGTTTCATATCTATTTCTATATTCTAAAATCCCAAACTCTTAAGTTTTCCACCCTGTGATATTACACACTTCTAACCAACTACACACCCATAATTCCAGTGCTATCAATCAATTTTGGAAGCCTTCTCCACAGCCTCAGGTCAAATACAATATTCTCTTGTGGATCTGTGCCTTTCGGCACAGAAAGTTTAAAACTCTCAGCATCCAGGGTTCCAGCAATAACTGATGGGCACATTAACAGCTCAGCAGGCACTGACAGTTCTCACACGTGGTCCAGGTGTCTTAATGCACCTGAAATGTTAATGCTGGGAGCTCTGCATTCTCATCTTCCTCACTGAAGCCCTCAGGAGCCCCAGGCAATGCTCTCCTTCCCATTGATGCTGCCAAAAATATTGTGACATCACAAGGAGAATACAAAGGAGTAGCCAGTGGCACTTCAACAAAGCCTCCTCAAGTAACATTTCCAGATACAGCTAATGAGGCTGGGGTTAGTATTTATCCTTCTTCATAAGCCTTGAGCCAAGGGAGCTGGGCTAACAGCTGATAAAAACATAAATAACAGATCCCATACTTTATATGGTATCACATATTACTTTATCCATATAAGTCAGAAGTTAAAAGGGAAAAAAAAAGAGGTTTTTTTCACTAAGAGTATCCTTAAGACCACTTGGGCAGTGAGGGAACCAAATGAGTGTCTAGAAAACACGGAGTTATATTATAAGTAAAAAAATTTGAAAATTGTCTACGTCATGATTTCAAAGTGCATTAAAGGTTATGAATGGTAAATTAATGTTATAGTACTTACATTAAAAGATACAAGGTGCACAAGTATAGAAACAGTGCTCCCAGAGCAAACAAGCAGCTGTACTATTTAAAAAATAGAAATATTTGCACTCACGTCTTCACTGAAGGAAAAGAAACTTTTGTCAATCAATCTACTTGCAAACATACAATACTATACTGTTTAGCTATGTTTATATATATATACACTATACATATATGGGTTTTTGCTACATTTCAACTTCCAGTTTACAGCATCTTAAATGTCAGAAATGAGGATAAATCTTTGTAAATGGTTCATTCCTGGGAGGACACAGTGTGCAGAGAGGAATCAATGCATTCACACACAAAAAGGCCTGAAATGTCTTTTCCGGAGAAATAAAATTACATCCCACTAGGTGGCACTGGAAGTCAGCACAGCTGTGTGTGGGTTTAAAACAACAACAACAAAAAAAAAAAAACCAAAAAAAAAAACAAACCCACAAAAACAACAAACTAAACCAAGAAAAACAAACAAACATACAAACAAACAAAAAAACCCAACAAAAAAGAACTCTAAAAACCTAACAAAATAAAAACCCCAGGTAAGCAGAGTATCACTGTGGGAAGGGACTCTCAGGCCGTAAATCAGCATTTTTCTCTCTGTAGCTGCCCACTTCCTGCATCACCAAGGACATCAGTGCTGCTGGAATCCTGTCCCAGCCTTCCTTAATTCACTCAGGGATGCTTAGGGTGCAAATCAGCTGGGAAGGGATAACAGGGGGCTGGGAAAGGAGCCACAGTAACACTGGTATTCTCTGCCACACCTGTCCACTGCTCTTCCAGCCAGGCATCCTTACCTTCCCCCCCAGGAAAAAAAGTGATTTTATTGATCTTTAGAAGCAGAAATCCTCCAGCCCAGGCAGACGGAGAGAAGAGGCCCAGGATTTCCCTGCGAGGGAGGTCAGGAACACAAGGGTTGAAGCCAGGCACCCCTGAGTTTTATGCCAGGGTGAAGGTGATGCCTCAGGTTTCAGCTTTTCTATTTTTCAGATTCTGTGCTGCTTTAGTGTGTGGGTCTCAGCTCCACATGAGGGGATGGTGAGCTCTGTGCACAGAGCAGGGAGACAAAACAATTCCTGCTCCAGCTGGGCACCAAGGACAAATGATCCAAATCTCAGCCCCAAGAGCACAAACCCCGTGGGCTGCAGAGAGAAAAACAAGCAGGATGGGACTGCAGGGGCTGCAGCTGGAACTGGACACTGAACTGCAATGTGCACATGGAGCAGAGCTGATCCCAGGGAGAGACCCCGGCAGCGCTCGTGCATTTTGGGGCCATTTGGGTTCATCTTGGGTGCAGCCCTGGCTGGGCTCTGGTGCTGCCCAAGGTGCATCCATGGAGGAGATCCTTTTAATAAATTAATAAACTTTATTCTGTAACTCTGTCCAGCCTCTCTTCCAGGGCAGCCTGCACAAGACATCAAAGGCACTGGTGACTGTGTTAAGTTAGAAGTAGGGGTGTGTGTTCTGTCCCCTCTGTCAGAGCTGGGGCAGTTCTCTCTGTCCATGGGGCAGTTTTTTCTTTATCTCTCCCACAGCCAATCCTCCCTCCAGGAGATCTCTGCTGTCCATGGCCAGGGAGTGTCCCTGCAGGGCTGATCAAATTCCAGCATCCCATGGGGAGATGCTGCGCCCACGGCAGGAGCCAAGCATTCCTACCTGGATACAATCTGAGCCTGGAACAGCACAGCAGCCTTTGCCCACTGCATTCCCAGAGGAGCAGCTTTCTCCTGCCCTGCATTCCCAGAGGAGCAGCTTTCTCCTGCCCTGCATTCCCAGAGGAAGAGCAGGCCCATCTCCAGCAGCCCTGGAGCTGCAGAGGAAAACTCCAGCCTTGTGCAGGATCCCTGCTCCAGCAGAAGCACAGCTGGCACTGCAGGAGGGCTGAGCCCCCATGGGATGGGGCTGTGCCACCACCCTGACCCACAGGGCTCAGCTCCTGCTCTCACTCTGGCAGTGGTTTGTTTTCTTTTATTGCACTATTGCATTTGTATTTTTAATATTCCTAGTAAAGAACTATTATTCCTATTCCCATATCTTTGCCTGAGAGCCCCTTAATTTCAAAATCATAACAATTCAGAAGGAGGGGGTTTACATTTTCCCTTTCATGAGAGGCTCCTGCGTTGCTTAGCAGACACCTGGCTTTTCAAACCAAGACAAATACCCAGGGGAGCGGGGGGCTGGAGCCAGGATTCCCAATGGCTGGAAAGGAGGAAAATCTTTGCTGAGCCCAGGGTTGGAATTAGAGATGGGATTTTTAGGCCACTGTGGCTCAGAAGTCACTTTGGTTCCTGGTTTCTTCTTGGGCAAAGTTTACAGTACTGAGACAGTAAAGCACCTTTAATAGTTGTTGTGAATTATTTTACTCCCTGTTTTTGTATAAAGATAAACATTTCTGATGTGGAAACCATTTAGAACTGCCAAAAAAGCTGAACAACTTGCTACAGGGTGTGCCAGAAATGCAGCCCCAGCCTTCTCCTGCTTAATGTGAGTGCAATGGACAGCTCCATCTCACAGTTCTCCTACCTGCACAAAATCTCTTCTGTGCTCAGATAAAGCAGAGCTTACAGGTCTGGAAAGTTTGTTTGGTGGGGTTTTTTAGGGTTTTTTTGTTTGTTTGTTTTGTTTGTGGTTTTTTGGTGTGTTTTTTTTTTTTTGTTGTTGTTGTTGTTTTTGTTTTGTTTTGTTTTTGTTTTTGTTTTTTCATAAAAAGCCTGTGGGAAGTGCTGTCTTTGTAGAGAGCTCTTGTATTAGCAAGGTTCCCAGACAAAAGAAGGAAATTACTAATCTGACTCCATGTTCTTAGAAGGCTAATTTATTATTTTATGAGCTATATTATATTAAAGAATACTAAACTATACTAAAGAATACTGAAAGGATATTTACAGAAGGCTAAAAGGTAATAATGAAAAACTCATGACTGTTTCTTCAGAGTCAAACACAGCTTGGCCCTGACTGGCCAATGAGTCAAAACAATTCACATGTTGGATAAACAATCTCCAAACACATTCCAAAGCAGCAAAACACAGGAGAAGCAAATGAGATAATTATTGTTTTCCTTTTTCTCTGAGGCTTCTCAGTTTCCCAGGAGAGAATCTTGGGCAAGGGATTTTTCCAGAAAATGTGATGGTGACAGTGAGCCACCCAAGAAGAATTACTGTGTCACATGTAATGACTCCCACACTGCTGAAAAATGGCAAAGTACTGCTTGCCATTTATCATAAATAATGCAAAAAATAAGAAAAACTGCAATACTCATTTCATCCAGCTCATGTCCAGAGCCATTTCCCAAGTGATGCAGGCAGCATCAATTCCCTGCCCTCCTGTGAGCAGGACTTGCAGCACATGCTAGGATGCACTCCATCAAAAACATCCCAGCTGGGACCAAACCAGAATGGACCAAAGGCTGAGCTCTGTCCCAGCAGGGATTCCAGGCTCAGGACAGTACTTGTTCAGTGTTCCCTGAAAGTTTTGTAGCTCTGAATCAGAGAAGGGAAAGTGAACCTTAAAAAATTCGTCTTTTCGGAGGTTAAACAAAACTTTAGAAAAACTTCATATGGGAGCACCAATTTAGAAACATTCTTGCTGCAGCTGAAATTAAAAAGTTTAAATGTATGATTTTATTTCAAATGAGCTGTTTCAAAACTGCTTTTTCTCTTTATTCACTCTAAAGTACATTTTAAAATTAGATACATCTTACAAGTCAAAAAGACAAGGGCCTTGTCTATTTTGATGTAATTTTAAAAAGGTTTCAGCATGAGTCACCTAACAAAGCAGAACATTTCAAGCTCTTTATTAAAAAAGATCAATTATTAAATATTTTTTTTTTATATTTTTGTCAATCAAGAAAAAAAATCATAATTTCAATTTTCAACAAGAGCAACAGGTACTCATATTATTCCAAGTACCTGTTGATGAACTAATTCTAATTAGTAAGAGACACTGCTCTGCTAATTAAGATACAAATTTTCACTGGTGATTACAACACATAGTACTCAAAGAATACTCCTAACATTTTTATTTTAAGTAGTTTTAAAAAACTGATTTTCTTATTTTAGAATTTAAAATGTAAAATATAACTTCTGGCCAACTCAATATTCCTTTAAAATAATAGATTCCTCACCAAGATTTTTTGTCAGGTTATATTTAGACCATTATCTGAAAATTTATGGTATGCACTGGCTTACAGATAGCACCCTGCCTACCACATTTCAAGAAGGACAAAGTTGTTGAAGCAGTAATTCATGAGCAGAGCCGTACTTCTATAAATTCTTTTGTGGCTGTAGGGATAACAGGATACCTGGGAAATTGGTTTGAATCACAGAATTTGCTTCCATTTGTATTGCTAGGCATCAAAGTGCTGCATTTATTCTAAGGTACTATTAAAAAAAGAAAAGAAAAAAACCAAACAAACAAAAAAAAAGCAGCAAAACAAAACAACCAAAACAAAACACCAGAAAAACCAAAACCGGTCTGGAGCTTGACATTTATATTTTCTATAATTTTAAATACATTCAAAATTAATAGTCTGCCTTCCTGAAGAAGTTTGCTCTCAGAATAATTTTTTAGAGCTTTGCATTTCTGCGTGGGGTGACCAAACCCAGAACACCTTCTCTAAGTGGGGACAACTCAGTTATACCCGCCCAGATGCACCATTGTTGTGTTTAATTCATTCCAGGAAAAAAATAATTGCAATTAATACCTGGAATTCCTTCAAGCACCATCTTGAAGCTGTTTCCAGGAGGGATGTGCAGACAAACCCCATCCCCTGAGTGTGCAGCCCAGGCTGGAGCCTCTGAGCTGCTGCGGCGCGGCTGCAGGTGGCAGCACCAGAGCAGCTTTCCAGCACAGGCTGCTCCGCTTTCCCCCAGCCTCCCACGCTCCAGCAGAGCTCAGGCAGTGCTGGGAGATGAACGGCAGCAGGCAGAGCTCCCCGTGGAACAGCAGAGCCTTTTCAGCATCGGTGATTTTGGGCTCAGCCACGCAGAGCCAGGCACCAGGCACAGCGAGCAGATGGGACGGTGCCGAAGCTGATGGGGCCCTTCAGAGTGCTGCTGACCAGAGCTCTGGCCTGGAACTGACTCCTTACACATTTTAAAGTGTCACCATCCCTCGAGAGTGAGGTTTCTCTTTTAATTAAGGCAGAGCTCTACAGCAAATCACTTTGGTGTAGATCTGATAAAGAACCCGAACTGTTAAAACCATCAGTATTGTCCCGCTTAAGCTGTAGGTGTGTGGCCCACAGAACATCCCTGCAACAACAGTTCAGGCATCTGAAACCTCTTGCTGAGTATTTTGGAAGATCCCTCTTGGAAGGGATCCCATAAATAGCAGCAGGAAATTGATTGCTCAGCCCTCAGTTTTCAAATGCTCCTTTAGGTCTTTTGCCTTCCCTGAGCTACTCCTGCTGGCATGAAGGGATTATGGTGGTGGAGCTGGGTGACAGAGCTACAGAAAAGCCAGAGCAAAGCACAGTGTCAGCAGAGCAAACTTTGCTTGTGATACAGCAAAAGCTGTTCCCTCTTCCCTCCCCTCAAACCCAGTAAGACCAGAATGCTACAAAAGCAAGAACTAGGTTGCTATGACTACTATAAATTAACATCAACACTTTCTCCTTAACACTTTCCCTTCTTCAAAATCTAGTTTCTGATCATAGGAGCATTAATCTAAAATTTTATGTCGTGGTGCCAATTTAAAACATGTAGGATTGTTAAGGCATTTCAATAATTCATTTAAGAGAATATAGAAACATAGAATTGTTTATGTTGGAGAAGGCCTCTCAGATCATCAGGTATTGCTCTAGTCACAATTAATTTTTACACCCCACCATGCATTGTAGCAGGGACTGAGGATTTAGCAGGGAGAATATATTTGTAAAGGATTGTCAGCAATTTCTTTTCCCACTTTTTTTGCCTGTCAGGGAGTGGGTTGGATCAGGCATTGTTTTCTGGTACGTAGATTATGTAATGGGTCTTTACACCTTTCTTGTTCACTATGTATTTCTTCAGTGTAATAATAATACTAATAAAATCTGAAAACCTCTGCAGAAAAGGATCCTTCCCTGTAGAAAAGAGGACTGACAAAGTGAACTGGTTATACTTTCTTCCCAAAACAGGGTTAAGGTTATGCATGTTTGGAATCCTGTTAGTAAATTGCATTACATTATCTCTGTTTGGTACAGTGAAATTGCAAATTAACCCCCTTTAAAAGTGGGTCAGCTCCCATCACCTAAAAGATCAGCACTGTGTGATCAATCTTAATATGGTTATCAAGTAATCTGCAGAAAAGTGCTTGGCAGGCACTGCACTCTGACTCCCTGCCCAGGGCTCCTGCTCTGTGATTAATGGTTCTGCTATTCCCCATTTGAGCCCTGAGAAGTTACACCTGTCCACCACTTAGGCTGGCTTCATCTGGAATTCGTGGAAGAACTAAAAGCCAAGGGGGAAAAAAAAAAGAAAAGAAAAGGAAAAATGTTCTCAGTACTTATAGGAAAAGTTGCTGGAAGTTCACATTTCAGACTCACTCTCTGACATTCATATCCTTCCAGTGTAACAATTTCCAGATATGCACAATACTTTTTTACATGTGAAACTCTGAATTTATTTTATTCTTCATCATGAAAGGTGATTTTTGCTATTATATTATTATCCAATTTGCCAAAACAACCAAAATCTATTGTCTAAAGATCAGACTAAGTTAGGTTGCAGTCATCCAAGTAGTGGCTGGTAAATCTGTGTAATGTATGGACAGTGAATATTTGTGTGATACTATTTACTTGAACCATGGATTTTTGCCCCATAATATTTTCTGGAGAGGTTTCTGGCTGAATCCTTGTTGATTTACTGCCATATGTGAGCAATCTCTTTTGACTGCTGCCAGTGCTGCAGTTCCTCTTGACACAGAAGGCCAGCAGCAGGTTCTCAGCTGCTCACCATCCCAGTCTGCCCTTTCAGTGGGGTTTATACATGACAGTGGCTTCATTTTGGATTAAATGCAGCTGAGAATTTTGTTATTTATCAACATAATTATGAAATAGTTCCTTCAGCTTGTTGTTTCACATCATGAAATGCTGGGTGGATAAAAAGGCTCAATGGCCTTGACACCTCCTTGTTTTTGACTGACTAACAGCCCACCCCAACTGGTACAGCATTTTTGGGGTTTAAAATGAGTTCTGGGCACCACTCTGGCTTAAAAGGAAGCAAAAATTAGGGGCTGCACGTTACTGCATGGATCAGAGACAAACTGGGGCAGTACTAATAGTTTTGAGCTGATATTGCCACAGAATACCTTGCTGTGCCTTCAACAACACCTGGTGGACAGCACCCATCATGCAGAGGAAGAATCATAAAAATGCAAAACATAACTTCCATATGGAATATGAAAGATAAAAATCTACAAAACTTCCATATACAGTATAAATTCCATATTAACAAAAACCCAAATCTTGGCAATGAAGAACACAAGGACAGGAACAGGGAGGAATTTTACCTCATAATTTAATTCTGAGACATTATGCTGTTATGTACAGCTGCAATTTGTTTTATTTTCCTGACAGAGATTATTTCCTGATAGTTTTTTTTTCCAAACAGCTCACTGGCTGGTGGTACCACATGCTGGCATTTTATAGCTATAGCCACACAGAGGGCACAAGAGCCTACACATTCCCTGTCCTCCAAAAAGCCCTTTTAGAATAAAGAACATGATGCTTTAGCACTGGAAAAATATTTCCTCCAAAATCTTACCAAGCAAAATAATGGCTGGGTGCTTTCAAGGTAATTTTGGTGTTTTGTCAGGCCCCACTTGGGTGAATTCTCTTCTCCATAAGTCTGTGGAAGCCAAACTGCTAGGTGGCTTCAGCAAGATTTCACTGTCTAAGGGGAAATAAAGACCATTTCTTGTGCTTTCTTTGCTCTTTCAGAAAGTCTTCAGGGTCCTCTCTTATTGTTTTTGGTTTTAAGATTTAAAGAAATGTTAATCAATCTCCCTGGAAGCCCTATAAAACTGAGTGTATGTCTGGCTGCAAAAAAACAAGCCAGCAGGAAATGTCTAAAAACATAACATTCACATGGCTGATACTTAACTTTTCAACAATTTCATAATTCCTTATCTCTCCAAGTTACACATTTCCCGCAGCCAAGAGATGACTAAAATGATTTAGCTAAATTTCACAACTTTGCAGATAATAACTGAGAACAGCAGGCAAAATTGCAGCACAAAAATCCCCCAAAATTTTTCTTCCCCTCCTCAACAGGACTTTATCTCAGCAGCTTGCTACACAAAATAAACAAACCTTCCGAGTACAAAAAAACAGCGTGAATCTCATGATTTGTAAATTAAGGCATGTGAGGGGTTTGTTTTGCTTATCTAAATCCACTTCCATGGTTTCCATGAAACACGAGTGCCCCGTGAGGAGTTCTCCCTGGGATACTGAAGGGACTTTGCCTTGGAAAAGGGGGTTCTGAATGCAGACAGCATGTCCTGCAGGATTGATTCACAGGAATTTGGTGGTAAAACATGTGGAAGAGGTTTTACAGCAACTTCTGTGAGCCAGAGAGAAGTCTGATAAGAGGATCCATGTTCACCCCAAAAGAATTTCCTACCAAGGTCATTGACATAGAAACCAAGGAAGAAAGAAGGGTAAATAAGAGAAACCTGCAACTGCTTATTGCAATGAGCATTTTGTTTGTCTTTCCTGGCCAATGAATAAAGTGTAAACTTAGGAGTTTTGTAAGAAAGTATAAAAAGCATGCATGCCAGAATAAAAATGGGTTTGAAGCCTTCTAAAAATGGAGAGTTGCTTTGTATTGTGTCATCTCAACTACAACAAAAACATGCAGAGGTACAGTCCCCACCCTTCCCCTGCCATCAGGGGGTGTCTCCCACCAGTACCAAGCAAGTTCTTTGCAAGGAGGCAGGGGAAGGATTGCAGGTTGTGCTGGCAGAAGGGAGGAGGCAGGAAATCCAAGGAGGAATCACATGGAGCAGGCTCAGATTCCCAAGCTGCTTTCCCCATGACTGGGGAAAAGGGCTGGGATTGCAGATTCCAGATGGAGGAGGGAGAAGCTTCCATGGAGTAGTGTCGCATTCACATTCTCTGGAAAAATCCCTTCGCCCAGGATTTTTCTCCTGGGAAGCTGAGAAGCCTCCAAGAAAAAGGAAAACAATTATTGTCTCATGTGCTTCTCCTGTGTTTTGCTGCTTTGGAATGTGTTTGGAGCTTGTGTACCCACAGGTGATTGTTTCATTGGGTTCTGCTGTGAGTTGTTTTGACTCAATGGCCAATTATGGCCAAGCTGTGTCAGACTCTGGAGAGAGTCACGAGTTGCATTATTATCTTTTTAGCCTTCTGTAAGTATCCTTTCTGCATTCTTTAGTATAGTATAGTTTAGTATTCTTTAATACAGTATATAGTATCATAAAACAATAAATTAGCCTTGAGAACATGGAGTCAGATTCATCACTCCTTCCTTCATCAAGGCACCCTGCAAATACAACAGAGTGGCTCAGCAAAGACCAAGACTCCCTCTTCCCAGCCTTCTCCACAGCCCTCTGCTGAGCCCAGGATTTGAACCATCTGTGCTGGATCCCCACAGCAATAATCTAATATTTTAGTTGGCCATAAAGTTGGAAACAAACAGCAAAAAAGGGATAAAGTGTAGCAAAAGCCAAAGATGTGAGAAAACAAATTTAAGTGGCTGGGGGAAACAGAGTAAGTGCATAATAAATATCATTTTAATATCTCTGTGCACCAGTGATTTGACAGGCAAAACGAAGGATGACTCAGATATTTTTCAAAAAATTTTAAAAACTGAGATGTTACTCACAAATCACTTGATTTTATTTTTCTAGAGATCCTTTGGTTTTCTGTTATGCTGTGCACATACTTCATACAGGGATGCCTTTACAGAAGCACAGCGAAGTGCAAAGCCTTCCCATGATCTGCTTCTATACCATGACCAGTTTTGTGGCTACAAAAAGAGTTTTCATGATCAGTATGTAATTTGCAATTTAATTTGTAGCCACTAAATTTTGCGGGGCAGGAAGAAGGGTTATTTCTTTAACATTTTTCCAAGAGAAGGTAGGCCAGGAGATCTAATTGCTCTTCTATATTCCCACCCCAGGACATTTCATTGTCAATGCTGGACATTTTTTTGTTGTTCTTGGAGTTTTTTGGTTTAGTTTTTGCTTCTTTGTTTCTTTTTACTTTCTTGTTGTTTGTTTCTTTTTGTTTGACAGTTTAAAGGCTCCTTAACTTTAACATCACAATGAGGTAAAAGAAAGTTTTGGCCTCATGGCATAACTTCACTGACTCCAGTGGAAGACCAGCAAAGATCAATCTGTTCTATAGCATTCTTTAAAAAATTAAAATATCACATAACTTTTGTATGAGTTGTAAATCCAAGGTATTAGATCCCACAAAAACCAAGGTGAATTTTAAGGTCCCTTCTAATCCGAGACATTCTGTGATCCTATTAAGAGTTAAAGAATTGATTTGTTACATCTATTTCTGTCTTTTGCCAGATCTGCTCAGTCTATATTTTGACCCAGTATATTTTGTAAACATGTTAAATTGTGAGCAAACATGAAGGATTTAATGGTCCAATATTACAAAATCAGCCATTCCAAGGAAAATGGGAAGTGGAAAGAAGAAGGAAGGACTGGAGAGGTGAGAGTCTGCAGAAGGAGACGTTCTGCTTTAACAAAAAGTCAACGTTTCAGGCCACCCACTCCCTGGCTCTGACCTCCCCTGTCTGACATCAGCCTAGATCTGTGACAGGATATATTTTTAAGCTGTCCTAGAATGATATCATGCAATTGCCAAACCCCTGTAAATTTGGTGCTTGTCATCACCAATGAAACAAAATTAGATTTTATACAGACAAGAGCTTTTAACCCAGCCAGTGATGTGATCAGAGAGGGAGAGAATAAATTTTGGGCTCTTCAAATGCAACACATGTTTAAGTATAAATCTTGAGTGCCTTAAAATCAGAACCACAATTTACACTTTACTAGAAAAAAGTGGGGAGAAGGGAGAATTCTTTTCACAAAGCAATATTAGCATGGAGACAATATAGTCCTGGAAAAGGTAATGGGGAAGCACTAAAGGAATAGCTCATAGTTCTACCACAAAAAAAGGTATGTTCTACACAAAAAAGTCAAAATTCTTCTGGTGTCTTAAGTCCTAGATAAAAATTTATTCCATCCATTTTTCTCCTGGTATATTCAAGCAGCAGTGAGTTCATCTACTTCAGTTTCCATCACTTACAGCAAAATTTTCTCCTCTTGCAAAGAATTCAGGTGCTGTGAGAGCAGGGGAAGAGAAGGGAAGGATTATTCTAAAGGGAATATACAAAGTTGTAAAGATTTTATTTTCATATCCATATAAGAGCATAAAACAAGCTCTGGAAAATAACAGAATCTGAACCACAGCTGCTTTATGTACATCGTGGTGTTGTTTCTCCTGTGAAGTGGTCCTGATGTATTCCTCATCTACTCCACAGATCATTTTAATTAAAGCATTAATAGATTTCAGACTGTCAAAGCCAGAGTATTTACATCCAGCCTCTGCCCACGTCTGTATCTTCACACACACACACTCCCATATGTTTTGTTCAGCCTCTTACTGAATTAATCAAACACTGCTCCTAATGGCTCGTGTTTATCAGCTGCATCCTTCAGGGTGCTCACCAGCCCTGCCACACGTGCTGAGCTCAGCTGGGCCATGTCCCCCTGTCCCCACGTGCAGCTCACATCCTTCCCCTGCTGCCACGAGCCACCAACTCCTCTTTGTCACCAGCAGGAGATACAGCTGCAAGGCTAAGGCACTCAGCTGCCAGCTTTGGCGTAATAGTGGCAGAAATTTCACCTTTGCCAAATCCAGGAAAGCGGATTCTGTAGCTGTCGAAAAGTACCCAACTACTCTGTTGTGTTTCCCCAGCTGCTGTTCCAAGGAAGTTGTGTTTTCTCTCTAACCCTGAAATGTCTCTTGCAGTGCTGCACAAAAACATGCTCAGATGATTAATTTTATATTTTTAAGTACATGGGAATGCTCACATTCTACATGCTTCCCCCATTTCCAACGCAATTGGATTTTGGTGGGTGAATCATATAACAGTGGCTTCAGCTTAACCCCTTTGAGTGAATCCATCATTTTGGGCAGGATCATAAGTAATGGTGCCTCTGAAAACCTAAATAACATACTTGAGTGAAACACTCATCTGTATGTACATGTTTTCCATCCAAATAGCTTCACCTAATAACTCATGGAAGCCTTTAGTAGAGGAAAATTATGAGATTAAACATGATGCTTTTTGATACACTTGCTCGCTTCCATCTCAGAAGAACAGTATTGACTAAAGCCATTCATTTTGTCTAAAGAGATCTCTATAATGCTTCATCTGCTAAACAATTTCATTAAATTCACCATCCGTGGGAGAAATGAGGTGCAATTTAAAGCAGCCAGGGATTTTAGCTGCCCTTATCTCTACAGGGGTGCAGCAAATCCATATTTATTCAGTCTAACATCTGTGAGATGATCTGTATGTTACAGGACCTCCCAGGATGTGACTCATGAGGCTGAACTCGTGAAGAACAAGGTGCTGTCCTCTCACCGCTGCCATTTGTCACAACATTGGCAAAATGCTGGTACCAGACAAGTGCTGGTCAACAATAATTACAGCTGCATAAACCAAAAACCATTTCAAACCAAGAGGTCCATGTCAGCACTGAGTCCCAAGCCCCATAACATGCTTTGCTCTTTTACAGACACTGGTTTCAGAAGGCTGGAGAAGAGATGAGGCAGCTTTCATCACACCAAGCAAATTAGGGAATACTTTTCCTGCCAAACTGAGAACGCGGAGGTGGGAATCTCTCTGCTGTGGTACGAGCATCCAGAATTCTGGCATTACCAACATTTTCAGAGGTTGGTTGGCTTTGAAAAAGCAGGTTATAATGTTGTGTAAGGAAGGTTCAGGAGGTACTTGCTGATGGTTTTGAAGACAGTGTTAAATATTGTGACTTCCACAGATGATATAGGAGTGGAAGTAACCTCCAAAATCATGGTGTGCTGTGAATACATCAGAAGTTCAGTCATACTTGACTGTGGAGATACTGCATCCTTCAGCTCATAAGTCAGCAGGAAGCAATGTGTTCTAGAAAAAAAATATTTGTTGAAAACCCAACTGTCTGCCTTGCATAGAGTGGGTTCAACACACACAGGTGTTGGCTTATGGGTGCCAAGGGCAGGATTGCACAAACCAGAGGCATTTTGGAGCCAAGACAGTTCACACTCCCCTTGCAGCACCCAGTCACTCATCCAGCCCTTTTACCCAGCAGAGGGATCAGCTCCCCGTGAGGAGGCTGCTGGATAGGAAAACCTCTGCTGCAGCAGAGCAGCTGTGGATCAGAGGAGGGAAAAAAGCACTCTGCTCCCAACTTATAATCCCCTGCAGGGTCTAGGGCTGTTCAAATATTCTCATACCATTGCTGCAGGGCCTGTTTTGGGGTTTGTTGTTTGGTTTTTTTAATTTTTTTTTTATTTTTCCTTTCTCTCTGTAAATCAAATGCATGGTTTCATCTTTGCTTCCAGTTTGAAGCACACAGAAAGTTTTCATGATGCCCACAGAAACGTATCCATACTGAATATTTAAATACAGGAGCACTATCCACATCAGTCATTACAGCAAATCATGTTCTCGTGAGGATGCACAGCCCTTTAGAACCCAGCAAACAAAGTTTCAGCCAAGTTTTATAAAGGATGGAAATGCCACACTGGAACAAAATGTAATTTTATTGTAATGAGTGCCCTTGGCAGTAGGATTTAACCAACTCCTGTATCAGTCAGAGCTGCTCCAAGGAGAGTACCCATATCTTCAGCAGCACCCTGACCCAAGCAACCCTCTCTCATCCACCTACAGACAAAGGGCTCTTTGATTTGAAATGCAATGTGGCTGCACCACTGAACTTTAACAACCCCAGCAAGCTTTTGAAGGGGCTAAAGATAAATAATTCCAAACAGGGATTAGCAATGGGAGCTTTTGCATGTTTCTCAGTAGCTGAATACAGCTGGTAAAAAGTAGGTTTGGGGGAGGGGAGGTTACTCCTGAAATAACAGAATAAGGAAGTCTTTAGAAAAGCTGAAGACACAACAACTGAAAAAGATTCTGAAAGTACTGAAAATAACAGAGTTCAGGGAAAGGGGAAGAACAAGAGAGGTGCTATGAATTTGCACACACATTTTCTTTTTTGAAACCCTCAATCTGGGGAGAAAAAACTATTCTCAAGAAATAGTGTTCACCACTCCCCTGCCCTGATTTTTAAGATGCTGGCTGGAGGTCAGCATTAAGCAGGGCACTGTGACACCCAGAGCTCCAGCCAGAGGACATTCCCACTGCAACTCAGTGGAATCCATTTCTTCGGTTTCGTGCAACATGTGTAATATATTATGATACAATTTTCTATCTGCAACACTTCTGAAACATCATTTGACATAGTTCTCCTCTATTTATTATCTGTCTAGGATCACTTTTTCCTCATACACATCATCTTGCAGAATGAGTTTCAGAATCAAATTCTGCTCTCAGTATCGGTGTATTATTACTCTGTACAGAACAGAGATGCTGTTTGAGGACACTAGAGAGGCTCATACTGTCATTGCACAAGCTCCTTCATATCCACGCCCTTCGATCAGAAAAATGAAAGAACTTTTCTTATCCAGGTGCTCTTTAGCTGCTGACACCATGACAAACATTGAACAGCACACCTATTTCCCATATCCCATATGGGATCCAGATCCCATATCCTGAACCTGTACCTGAGGTCTGGCATTGCTAACACACTCCTCTGTCACAAGGATGAGCCCCCAAAACCAGGGGATCTCGAACCCAGGTACACATTCCTGGTCCTACATCAGGGAATAAAATCCACACAAAGCTCTTTCACTCAGCAGCACTTTCTCCCTTGCTTCTGAAAGATTTCAGACCCAAATTCATCCTCCCCCCAGCAGGCACCACAAGCTACCTACCTTGGAAGACAAGCTGTGGGAACAGCTGGGGAGCACAGGACTGTCCAGGCATGAAACAGATCACATTTGGAAATCAGCTCATTCACATTCTGAAACCCCCAGACGTGGCTGAAGCTGCCCTGCAATGAGAAATGTTCTGCCAAAGGTCACAGAGCCACCAGAGATGCCCTTTTGCAGCAGCCTCTGTGCCTGCATCCCTGTGTCCAGCTCCTCACTGGATCTCATTTCTGCTCTTCTTATTTTTAACCTCTTCTTGCCTTAGACCATTTTCTACTTCATTCCATGCCCCATTCCCCGTGGTTTCTGCCTGCAGCTGAAGGGTGGAAGCACCCCTAAAGCATCAGGATCTTACACTGTAAATCAGGACCAGCTGTTCTTCTGTCTTCCAAGTTGTGTGGTGTATTTCCCTGTGGCAGATTTAGTTTCATACATAAAAATTTTTACACATGTCCAGTGTAATACACTAATGAAACTCCTTTAGTAATGTCCCTTCCATTCAGTTTTGCTGCTTTGCTTCCTACTCTGTGTTCCCTCTAGGTGGAGGAAGGAAACAGTTTTGGGGATTGTTTTTCCTCCTAGAGAAATCCAGGTTCCACCTGCATAATGTTTCTGTCAGTTTTTGACAGATACTTAAGATAGCAGAATTTATATCAGTAGAAGTTTAACAGGAATTCAAACTTTCTTGTGTGAAAGAATCCCATATAAATGGAAACCTATTATGTAAATCTTCACTGCAATAGGGTTCCCACATTTAAAACACAGAATATTTTCTGAAGGGGAGAAAGCTTTCCTCTCCTTGATCAGAACTCACAGAAATTGTTGAAGCTACAGAAATGAAGCACAGAGCCACTAAAACACTTCATTATTCCTTCTGAGCACTGTTCAAATACCAGTATTTACCTCTGAGGCTGTAACAAAATTGCATGTTTCTGCCCTGGCAGGCGGAGCTTTCCAGAGTCAATATTCATATTGCTGCTTCCAGAGTCAATATTCATATTGTGGGGAAACACATTTCATCTCCACATAAGCTCTCCATAATTTTATTATTATTTATAAGACAATATGTTGGGTAAATAGCAGCAGCTCCATCTATGTGCAGGAAGCTGCTTCAGAGAGCAGCAGTTTGCCAATCAGTGTTTTGGAAATGAAGGTGAGAGCAGAGGAGCATCCCACTGCACTGAGCAGGTCTGGAATCACCCCCTGAACCTCTGCCCTGAGCTCCACACCAGCCTGTGGGCTTGGCACCAAGTTGTGCTTTCTCTCCAGTTCAAACACAGCATTTTTACAGAATTAAATATTCTCTCCAAGCAAGGATGGGAGGGGTTTTAATTTAGGCAGTGCACAAACACAGAGCGGGAAGGAAAGACACTTTTCAGAGGAGTATAATTATCCAAACCAAGAAACCTGGGAAAGAACTGGAGGGAAGAGTGGTGTCACCCAATTCATTCACACAAATGTACAGAGGTGAAGTGTGCTAATGTCTTTACAGGCTTCTTTGGAGACAACACTGATTTATTGGCTATTCCTGAAGGTAATATCATATTAATCATATCCTTTTCCTCCAATTAAAGGTTTATATTGCAATAAAACTGTAATCACAAGCAAAAAGGAGAAAAAAGGGATAGAAAATTAAGGCCAGCCTGCTTGGAATGTACAAGAAGATAAGCACTCATTATATCAATTTTATATAGTGGGAGTTATTAATTTGGCAATTCAATTGCTCAGGGGCTGCGTCATTAATAATCAGGTGATTATAACGAAACAAATACTCTCACTTGTGGAGTTAGACAATGAAACAGCCCTAAAGTGGAAAAACAGAATTATAATGTTTATATTTTCCTCAAATTTCTGTGTTAAAGTCAGTGCATGGACTCAATTTTGGTAGCAATTTCTTCTTTTATAACAGTATCACATGTGCCTGTCTTCCTTTTTTATTGTTACTGTTAAAACTACATTATAAAAAGGACAGATGAGAAATAAAGCTGGAAAATTTGATGAAGTACAAATTATATATATTTTGCTTTCAATATCATATCCTCTTTAAAATTAACCTCTCCCATTATACTAGCAGTGCCCTGTCACTGCAGTCCCTTAGAATAACAAAAATATGCAGAGGAGCCATATATATCTGCTTAATTATCCCACTTTGCAAAAAGCGACCATGCTGAATTTAAAGAGCAGTAAAACTTCAGCAGGCTTGGTCCCTGTACTTAGATGGATGAGAGATTTTTTCTTGCCGTGCTGTCTCAGCCTCTCTGTTTTGGAGACTCTTCTTTCCTTTCAGATGTGACAAAAAATAAAAGTTAGAAAGCCCCACAGCTTCAGTGCACTCTCTGAATATGCCAGGTGGTGTAATAAAATAAAGAACCTGTCACAAAATCACTTAGGTTGGAAAAGACCCTCAAATCCTCAAGTCAAACCATAAATCTGACCCATCCCTACAGCCTTCCCTGCTCCTGGATCCTTTGACAACATTGCAACAGAAATATGCCCAAGTTTTGATATCCCACAGTTTTATTCTCTACTGATACAGTGAAGGAACAGGAAATACTCTTTTAAATTCCAGGTTAAAATTAAAGAAATCTTAAACAGTTGTTTTTCCTCACATATACAAGGGATTTAAAAAAAAAAAAAACCTAATGAAGAAGCTGGAAGAACAGTGCCCTGGGAAAAAGGCAAGAACTGTATGTGAAAGTTTGAGGGATAGATCTTAATACAGGTATTTTTTCATGGCTCTCTCCTTAAAATGTTACAGGAACTCTGAGAAGTTATCTGCTGGACAGAACAATTCATTCTTCTAGCAGCAGACCATTGTTTAAATTCACTGTGTTGTTCTATTACCATATGGCAGGCAACTGAGGACATAGTCTAATAAAAATCAAAATAAAAAGGGGAGTTTCCCATGAAAATCTGAAAGAGAATATCAGAACCAATGTCAAAACCCATTATATTTTAAATTATCTGTATGTTTTATAATATTATAACCTTAATCTAGCTAAGATTTTAACAAAACTAATATAAAAAACAAACACATTTATGAGCCTTTACGATCACTACTGTCTGCTTCTTTTTTTTTTTTTTTAATGGAATAGGGACATATTCATCCAGTTTCGAAAAGAAAAACTTCCAGGAAAACTACTTAATAGCAAAGAGTAAATCTCCTGGATTCTTGACTTAATTCAGCCCTTGCCCACTGGGAAAAGGGCAAACAGAGGGTGTCCCTCTGGTAAAATAACAGCACTACTATAAAGTAGCAGCAATCTGTTTTAGGTTGTTACCTCTCTTTGTGAATAAATCTAGCAAAAATGGAACAGCTCAGCAGAAATTACAATCTTGTGTGAACAAAAACGATTTGGATTGTACATCCAGGCTTTTGCCAAAGGACAAATGAGCCAGTTTCTGAAGGCTGGAATAGCAGAGGGAAAACTGAACAATCCCTGAGGCAAAGGAAGCCAAACTCAGTTCACTTCAATTTTCTGAAAGGTTTCAACAAAGGTTACACAGGATTTCAAATATAGAGAGTAAACAGGACAAGAACTGGCATTATTATTGCTGGCATTTCTAGCATTTACTAATTTGGGAGTGTAAACACTGGGAAATCTCTGCATAGTTTCACTATTTAAATCCATTGATGGAAGGTGAATTGACATTTTTGGTCAGTCAATTTGCTTTTCGTTCAGAAATAAGATTTATTCAAATTCTGCTAAGAACTGCAAGGGAAAAAAATAGAGGAAGAACAGATGATTTGTGATTCTGCCTTCTGTTGAAGATGGGTGATTTTTTTCCCTACTCTGTCAAAGAAAAGAGAAGAAGATAGTGCTTAGAGCACACAGCAGTGACACAGTGCTGAGATCCTTTTTCTAGTTCTTTTTTGTTTGTTTGGGATGTTTGTTTCTGGATTTTTTGTTTTTTGGTTGTTTTTTGGGGTTTTTTGGGCATTTTATTCTTTGCTTGTCTTTTTTGTTTGTTTTTTGGTGGGTTTTTTTTGTTTGGTTGGTTTTTGTTGTTGTTGTTGTTTTTATGGGTTTGTTTTTTTTTTTTTTGGTTGAAGAAGTCACCATTGTGGTATAGTTCAGATATTCCTCATTCCCTTCATTTGGGATGTCTTAAGTAGGACACCCAAATACAGGAGAACTCCTGGAGAAGAGCTCCAAAACCCCAAAATATATTTGTCTGTTACAATATTTGTAAAGGCAATAGCTCACAACACATGAAAACAAAGTGGAACTAAAATTCCCTTGATGCTAAGGCAAACCAGGCAATGTTCTACTCATTTATTTAAAAAAGAACAAACAAACAACCACAACAAAAAAAAAACCTACAAAACCAAAATTCTGCCAAAACCTATTACTTATACAGAATGACAGCAAATTTTGTGAGGTTTGGAGATCAGCTATATCAGTAATGCAGAGTTCATTGCCTTTCCAGCTCATAGTTTAAAAAGAGAATTTTTTGTGATTTTCTTTGATCCCTGTAGATTGTCCCTCTTTCTGCCAGAGCATACTGGAAATTTCACTGATGAGATAATTGTAGAATTAACAGATTCAACATGAAACTCGATTAAAAACTGCCCACTGGATTTCAAGAGCAGAAACACAAGAAATACTCAATTGTCTTTCTGGAATTCATCTAATTTGAGGAGAAATACCTTGGATAAAGACTGTATCAACAGGACTCAGGAAATTCAGTTAGATTCACAGAAGGAAACTTCCTTTCAAGGAACCCATATGAGTCTGGGCTGGAGGAAAAGCCCAAAAGAGACAGGGAATCTGTAAATATATAATTTTCAGACTTTTTGTACCACCCACGTCACCATATTTGCTTTTTATATCAGTTTTGTCCAAATCTTAGCTAGATTAAGGTTATAAATTGTATAAAATGCACTGATAATTTAAAATATAATGGTTTTTGACATTGGTTATATTATCTGATATTCTCTTTCAAAATTTATGTGCATTTTCAGGACATGGAAGAGATTGTGCATTTTTGTTTCTGAACAGATAAAAAAAAATTTAAAAATTGAAGTAATCCCCAACACTTTCAGTTCTAATTTGTCAGATTATCTTGGCACAAAGTGGATAATAAATCACGACCCAGAAGTTCTTTTTCACTCAAGATGCCTCTTCTGAAGGGTTCTTTTCCTTCTGATTAAAGATCTGAATATTTAAATTGCCCTGATTATGAACAACTCAGGGCACCAAAAGAAGTTCATCAGCACAGCCCCAAACCCTGCAGGGGACTGAAGGACATGACAAAGGCATGGGGCAGGGGTGGCTGCCAGCCAAACCCAGACCAGGCAGTGCCCATCTTCCCTCCCTTCAGCTAAAAGAGCATTTGAGTTCATTCATCTTCAGCTGTAAATCACAAAACCTCTTCTTCTCCGAGTGAAATTCATCCTGTGTGCTCTGTGCACGTTGTGTTTTGTGAGGCATGTCTGACACACAGACAAGAAATCCATCTTTCTTCAAAGAGCATTTTTGGCAAAATGAAGAGAGCCTGTTTCTGCTGGCTGAAGGCTCCTGTCCATGAGCCTGAGCTCTCCCTTTCTGCTGGCTCTTTGGCAGCAGGAATACAAGCAGGGATCATACTGGGAACAATCTGACTGCTGCAAGCCTGCTCTGTGTGTTTATATAAAAAATACAAATTAGCATGTGATTCTTCTATATATAATGGAAGCAAATTGCCTGGAAGAAATCCTGCAGCTACCCACTTTACAATTTACTTAAGACAAACATTAATTTCCAGGCAGAAACAACAAAGTGATTTTTTGACAAAGGTGACTGTGGAACTGCTGGAGTCTGTGCAAGGAAAAGCTGGTAACAAGGAAAACAAACACACATTTACAGAAGGAACCCTCATTTTACAGCTATGTAAATTATGGAGTCTCAGTGTCTGGGGTAAACTGTGGTAATACATTTGACATCGCTGTAACAATCGAAGAAGCCTTCTTTTATTAAGGAAAGAACCAAAATCATTTTAGTCCCTGAAACAAAATTAAAATCCTTTTCCCAGCAAAGTTTCCTTTGAACAAAAAAGGAGAACAAAGATTCTGTTTCTGCCAGCCTGGCTTGTAGGAAAGGCCTTCAGACACATCAGCCAGGCACAGACACCAGAGGGGAAGCAAAGCAAGGATTAAGAATGTCCTGGTGAATTTGCTTCCAGATCCCAGCAGGAAAACCACAGCACAGTCAGGGCATTGTGTGTGCACAGCCACAAAACCTTGCACAGCTAGGCTTTGATCAAGTTCACTCTGAGTTCAGACCATTTGAGCCGCACTTGTAAGACTAGGAAGAAAATAAACAAAATATATTTTTTTAAAAACCAACAAAAACCCCACAAAACACACCAACAAACCCTAAAAAAACCCCACTCAATCTCATTTCATATTTTCACATATGACTCTCCAACTAATAAACACATTTTTAAAGGGACAGGGTAAATATTACCACCTTTCATCTCTCTATGTGCTGAATCGTATACTCCATTTTTTTCCATTTAATTTTAGTGGAGATCTATAAGAAAATTGATAAACCTGATTTATTATGCAGAAACAAAGAGGAAAAGGGATTATAATTTGCTGTCACATTAGCAACCATGTGAGCACAAGCACACCAGGAAAACTCAATTCCATTAGATCCTAAACCTATCTCCTCCTGTCTCCTGCCCCCAGGAATGGGAAAAATGTTCAGGCTGTGCTGCTTTCTCCAGCCTGAACACCCTGCCAGCCTTGCCTGAGCAACAAGGAAAAGAATAATGACATAACTGTGCTTTCTGTGCCCTGACAAGTGACATCTTTTGTTTAAAATGCTGCAGAATATTATCCCCAGCCTTTAAGAGTCCCTGTTTTTTTCATTTCACACACCTAACTTCCCACACATGCACTGGGAGCAGGACCCCAAAGAGATGTGAGCTGTGAGCTGTTAAAACAGGACCTAATTTTTGGATGAAGGTCAATATCTCCTTACAGGTTGTGTTTCAGCTGGAGATACAAAGGTGTTTCAAACAAAGAGCTGATCAGCAAGTCAGGCCAGGCTTGTGTCAGTCTCAGTCTCATTTACTAAATTTAATTTTTAATTTTACTGAAGTTTAAAGTTTCAATTTACTAAGTGTAAAGTTTAGTATGTCAACAGGGGCCAGTGATAGCACAGTAAAGATGGAATCCCTCCCTGCCCAAAAAAAGCAACATCAGTTTCACTAAACCAGCAGAAAACACTCTCTTTTCCATTTGCCTGACTCTCTTTGCTTTCTTTCTAGTTTTAAGACACTGTCACTGAAGTTTATACATCATGTCACATCATCTCAGGGAAGCTAAGAGGAAGAATGAACATTAGGAAGTTTATGCATTTACTCCTGCATCTGTAAAGCACTGAAAAGCTGCACAATTATTTAGATGCACACAGGTAGAGGGGTTAATTTTTATCTTTTTTCTCCTGTGCACTAATGTGGCATTCACATTTTCTGAAAAATCCCTTTGCCCAGGATTTTTCTTCTGGGAAGCTGAGAAGCCTCCAAGAAAAAGGAAAACAATTATTGTTTCATGTGCTTCTCCCGTGTTTTGCTGCTTTGGAATGTGTTTGGAGATTGTTTACCCACAGGTGATTTTTTCATTGGGTTCTGCTGGGAATTGTTTTCACTCTTTGGCCAACTGGGGCCAAGCTGTGTCAGGACTCTGGAGAGAGTCATGAGTTTCATTATTATCTTTTTAGCCTTCTGTAAGTATCCTTTCTGTACTCTTTAGTATAGTATAGTTTAGTATTCTTTAATATAATATAAATAATAAAATAATAAATTAGCCTTCTGAGAACATGGAGTCAGATTCATCATTCCTCCCTTCATCAGGGATCCTGGCAAATACAATAAACTAATCCCATGGAAATCTGCAGTAAGTTACAGGCATGGGCACGGGCACACACCAGCAGGCAAAAGTCTGAAACCTCAGAAATCAGAAGTCTTTTTAGTGTAAACCAGCATCTTCTGAACAGAGCTGTCAGCACCAAGAGCCAGCTGCAGACTCGTGGCTTTGGAGAGAGCAGTTTTGCACAGGCTGAAAGGGTTTCTATCAACAGCCTGGCCAGGACTTCTGCTGACAATTCTCAGCAGTAAAAGTAGCTGTTAAATCCTGAATTAGTTTGAAGTCAGGCTCATTAAATTTGGAAATGAGCTACAAAGATATTTTCAAAGAGGGTGAGCAAGTGAGTCAATTTTTAATTACTTATCAAGGAGGGGTTTTCAGTAGAGGTTGTCTTTGCAACTATGCAAAGCAGTAAATATAAGAGATTTACAGCTGCTTTTATTTTCATGACAAACATCCAGGATTTGATGGGAGTACAGAGATCAGAAATGGCTTGCCTTGACCAATATTTATGTAATAGTCTGTCTTCCAACACACAGACGGAAAAAACATGAACACAACATTCTTTTCTTCTTAAAGGAAATAATCCACGTATTTACATTCAAACAAAAATAATGATGACTTCTGTTCAGGTCATCTTAAAACTTCCCTACACTCCAATCATACAAAGACAGATTTGATCAAATTCTGGCACTGGTACAGTGAGTTCAGCTGCTGGAAGATTCTGCAGGTCATTCCTTGTAGCTCTGCTCGTTCATTCTCACATTTAATCTGCCTGCATCGACCCAACCAGCCCCAATCAATAGTGACAAAGTGATGGACTGCAATTATCATTCAGTGTTTTGTGGCACTCAGTTCTGTAGGTTCTGGCTTACCTTGGACCCGGAGTTTCCCCTGGGTTCCTTGGAGCTGGAGTTTTCCCTGCTGTGCGGTCCCTTCTCTAAGCAGAAGTCATCACTGCCTGGCAGGAGCAGCAGTGCTGGATGGGGCAGAAGCCCACACCACCTGCAGTGAATTTTGGGATATGATTTCCTTCCTCCACCACCAGGCAATTCCTCATTTTATGCCTTGGGTAATCCAGAAATCCTTTATCCAGAGCCTGCCACCAGTTGTCTCTGTGATCAGGAGACTTTAATGCACCCTGAAAAGTAAATAACGCACATCACACAAACGCCTTCTCTCAAAATCTTGGGTCTGGCTTTACCAAGGGTCTCCATGACACCACAAGAAGATTTTAATGGATTTTAGTGTGGCCACAGGACATCCTTGCAGCCCCTTCACTCAGCCACTATCACAGGACCAGATGGCTCTTGACCTCCACCACACCACCAGCACCAAACCTGGACTGGCACAACCTGCCAGCACCAGAGTGCTCTGCACAAGGCAGCACAATAAATCAGACTCACCACAGAGCAGCACTGGGTGGTTGCTTTCAGCAGCTGACAGGGTATTTTTATTTCCAGAACAACAGAAAATGGAGATTTTGAGGCTAAGAGAAAGCATGTCAAAACGAGAACTTTTTGCTTCTGAATAACTCTTTTTGCTAAAGCTAGATCAGCTTCAATAACAAATAACCGGGGAAAAGAGACTTCCAGCAAACCTAGGAAAGATGTGACATGACACCTCAGCAGAGAAGAAGCACTGATCTGTGAGAGAATGGAGAAGGGAACACTTTACATCACTCCATGTTATTATGTTACACACAATTCTTATTCTATTACACAGCTGAGCTCCCTGATTATGCCAAAGTGGAGTTTAACCCCGATTTCAATCCTCCCCTCTTCTGAACATGCAAAGCATTGGTATCCTTACTCCAGAGCACGAAATCTGCGTATAAGAGTTCATACTTGGCAGAGAGATTGCAGAACATGTCAGCACCAACAACGTTGTCTGCCACCTTGGTGAAACATCCCCACTTACTTTGAGATGCACTCCCATGACAGACTGGCTTCACAAGGCCAAAACCAGTTTACTTGATTATTTTCACTACATATTCCCCCAGCACTCAGAAGATTTCAAAACCTGACAGCCTATTACTGAGAAGTATATCCTTTCTGATGAGAAGATCTAAGACTCTGAATTTGGAATTCTTTCTGCGTTACTAAAATTAAAAGCATTGAGAATGGAAAGTTTCAATTAAGACCATCCTCAGTTTAACATTTCACATTGTCAATTTTTATACTCTGAACCAAAAAATGTGACAAAATCAGTGTAAAGAAAATAAGAAATAGCTAACAGCTAGCAGAACTTAGCTGTAAATACCACAACAATATGCAATGCTCCTGTGGTTTGGCAAATATATCTGTTGATAAAATTCTCCCTTATGAAGTAGTCTGACTGAAAAAAAAATCATGGGGTGATTAATTAAAAATATATCAATAAATAACTTAAAAGATATTCTAATTTGAAAACTAAGTACTGATCATATTGCTTCTCACAGCTAGAAAATCTGAAGAAGCTGCCAGAAAGCAAATACACTTTTGAGGGTGAGCTCTGCCATAAAGAAAAGCCATCAGGAGGAATCATTTCTAATTTCACTTAAATATTTTTAATATAAAGCCTCAAACTTGGAGTATTTAACATTTCATTCTAAGTGCTTACTGGGACTCTGAGATTTTTGAGATCAACTTCAAAGACCAGCACTAGCTCTTAAAGCTTTTTAAAGTGTCATGAAGCAGGAAGCAGCAGGATTTAGGTGGGTGAGTGGAAAACCAGTAAAAAACAATCAGCTTTCAAGTAACACTGGGAAGAATCAACTCCCAGTTTGAATTTCAAATTCTCCAGGTATCTGTTGCAGTCTTCTCCCAACATCCCCAGCAGTGCTTTTTGTTTTTTTGGGAAGCCAACTTGACTATTTTTTGGGAAGCACACAAGCAGGGAGCTGGGGACTGCTGAGGCACAGGAGTTGCTTGGTCCCAAGGGTGCCTTGAGCAAAACTCTCTCTCTATTGGATACCTTTTCCCACCTGAGGCCTTCTGATCCTGCCTTGCCAGGAGGACAGAGCCCCAAGAGCTGTAACACAAAGTGCCTTGCCTTCATCCCTCTCTGCTCACACTCCTGCAGGTGGTGGAGGGAGGGTGAATTCTCTCCAGAGGCTCCTGCTGCTGTTTCAGTGCCTAAACTGAGGCTCAAACCACCGAGCAGCTACATCAAAGAGCATTCCACTGCCTTCACTTCCAGTCAATTTAGGAGGAGTGCACTCTGTGCACTTTTCCAAGGCAGACCAAAGGCACCAAGCTTCAGCAGATGGCACAGGAATATGTGCACAGAGCCAGGCTCCTGGGGCTCTGATTCCATGGCAATGAGTTCATTTTCATCCCTGCTCTCTCTCTCTCAACTCTTTCAAAGTAGGTGCTCACAGACTGGTCTGCGCTCCTGCTGCCTTGAAATGCTCTTCAGATGTGCCTCACGTTATTCTGCAGCACCTCTTCCACCACAATTTCAGTTCATGCAGAAACCATCTTATAGCCTGTGCTCAAAATCTGAGTTCTCGATTCTCTGCTTCTACAATCAGTGCCAAAAAGTGTTGTAACACTTAAATTCAAGATAATCTGGATTTTTATTTTACTCATTTTGCAGTCAGCTATTAATCCATATATATATTTATCCATCTATTATTATAATTAAACACATATATATGGAAATCCATATCTATATATTATTATAATTTGTTTCAATATAAAATTCTTAATTCAAAGTACAAAAAAAAAAGCATCTCAGTTAAAAAGAAAATAGTTTACCTATGCTTATTAAGTAATTAATAAATAATAAATAATGTACGTTGATGAAAAGAATAAATAAACAAGGTTGATTAATTTTTTTAAACATATCCAGGAATCTGGCAATTCAATTTCTAATCCCAAATTCACCAAGATATTTAAAGAGCTGTATTCCAGTGCTACAGAACACTCAGGATAGAGGAGCATCTGTGCAGAGACTATTTATTAAGTTCTGTCTTGGAAGACTTACTGTGGAGAAAAGCAAAGTCATGCCAGGATGTGGCTGGTTTGATAAATAATGGAAGGAGATTTCATAATACAGAGCTCTATTATTCCTTCAGCATGAAGTGCAAGAGAGGAGGAAAGCTAAAAACACAGAGGCATAAGTTTGTCCTTACAGAGGGACAGGCAGGTTGGCTCCTCAAAGAGGGCAGGGCTGGGGTTTGTACCAGGGCTCACAGTGCCCTGGGCAGCCCTGCAGGACTTAGCAATGATCCAGAATTGAAAAACTAGATAATTTGAGCAATGATACAATGTTGGATAATATTTTAAAGCAACTAAAAACATTTAAAAAAATTTATTCTCTTTTTGATCTTACAAAAAACCCCCACATATATTATAATTCACACTAAACTATTTCTTACTATAAATATTTCTTAACCTATCAACTTTTTACCACACCATACTATATATACTTTAAAATGAATAATCTAAAACTACCCATAAATCTCACTACAATACATCTTTCATAATTCTATTTCTCCAAAATATCAAGTCTTATTTACAAAACCATCATTTGAAACTTTTTTCTAACTATTTCTCTCTCAACAATATCTATCCTATTCCAAAATATTTCTAAACCAACATTTCCTCTCTCAAAATTTATATACAAATACACACTATATAAACCTCCTATCACACCCTAAAAATTCCCTACAAATCCATTTCCCACAATACAGCAAGAAAGTTGTTGTGATTTCATCTGTAAACAAACCAGTAAATAAAACTGCATTGCTCTTCTGGAGGGTTGAGACGTGCCCCAAGGTTTAGCTGCTTTCAGAGCACTGTGCTGCCAGGCAAGGAGCTGGAAAAAAATATGGGAATTATTGATGAAAATGAAGCGCATCTAAGATCTTTACAAACTTTCCTTTGCTCAGTCTGCAGTTCTGTTTTTGTAACCCCCCAGGGTTCAGCCACCCAGTATTTTGGCAGTTCTGCCTCTCCAGCCATCTACCACTGTCACCAGCTCCATTTCTGAGGGGGAACGTGGGGGTGTGGTGGAATCATGAGGTAGAGCTGTTTGAACCATCCAGTGCTGTCTGGGCATCCCTTTGCCATCTATCAGCTAGAAATTTATGCTGCTTTTCAGATCAATCAAAGGAATTAAAGCTCTTCAGGACACAATTCCGTGCAATTTCTTTTCCTGGCAAAAGGAAAAAGAAATTCAATCTGTTTTCACTGAAAGTCCAAAGAAGTATTACAGTGCATGCTCATGTTCAGACAGCTGAACATAAAGGTGTCTGGCTCTATATATCTTAATTTTCCTCTCCTGGAATCAGGAACAATCATTGTATGGATACGGTGTAAAAGCATGTTCAAAGCCAGCTGGGGCAGAGATCATTTCCTTTTGATGCAGCACAATGCAATCAACATCTGCAGGAAACAAAAGCTTCTCGTAAGGGCTTACTGAGCACAAACAAAAGAGGGGCCCGAGGGGCAGATAATCAGTTTACACAGAACTCACAGTACCCGTGTTATCGGGATGGAAAGCAGCAGCAGGAATTAGGCTGAAGAGAAATTCTGTTTTAGGATGGCTGAGTGTGAGATCCAAGAGGGCACTGCCCCCAGAGCAATGCGGGCAGGCAAAGGGCAGAGCAGGCACTGCCAGGTCCCTCTCCTGTCCCCGAGGACAGGCACAGCCCTTGACCTGTCACAGAATCCCCCAGGAGCATCCGGTAGCAGCTAAAAGCACCTGGAGGATGAAGCACTTTGGAAACCGCCTGCAAACTGTAATTTGAAACACTCCCCACTCCCATCTCCTGCACCAGCAGCACCTGTGTCTGCCACCAACAGAAAGCTCTGCTCCAGCTGAAATGCAGAATTTGTTTCTGGAAATCTCATTTTGTTTAATCAATGTCTCTTTTCACCTTTAAAGCCTAATTTTGAGAGTTCGAAAATGAAGCGCAACTCAAAAGGGGAAAAAAATTTGCATCTTTGATCCCCATTTATAAATAATTTTGGTTTAATAACCATGGCTTTTTGGTGATGACCTAAACATACCTTGTTTAATTAACTATTTATCCAAGATAAATGGGAATTTACACACACACATATATATATATATATCTAGCCATGGTCCCAGGGCACTTCTGTGCTATATAAAGCTCTAAAGTACCACCTTCTGCCTGTCCCAGTAAAGTCACATCATAAAAATACAAGACTTTCTACTGTATTTCAGTACTTAGCCATTTTTTAAACCATCCTGTGCCATAACATGAAGCATCTATCATTGCACCAGTCATAAAATACCTCAGAGATTTGTGATAGATCGAATGTTACTAACCCAGTCTGACATCAGAGGAGTGAGGTCTGAAATGTTTCCTCAGAGGAACAAATGTCTGTAAATAACTCTATTGTGTTAAAAGGTCTGAGAGCAGCCACTTTGTGACCTGTCCAGTGCCTGCTTTGAATGTGCTTCCCTGTAGAGACAACAACAGCGTTTTATGTATTTAACAGTTACTATGGAAAGAGATTTTAATCCCACAGTAACTATGTCTGGAGGCATTTGCTTGGAATATACCAAATTTAAAAAAAAAGAAAAAAAAAAAAAAAGCCTTAGGAGAAATAGCCCCATTATATTCCAAAACCAATTATTTCTGTCGTAATTCTGCTGATACTTTACCACAGGTTGCCATTTCACCATGACAGAATCCTCACTCTCCACACTCTGTATTCTCTATTGCTATCACCAAAATAATGAACCATCTGAGATGAAAAACAAAGAAAAATTCAGTATCACCACTCTGAATTCTTCTGTTCCAGCTGCTTTGCTTCTCACTTCAAATTACAATCCTCTGCATAGCCACAATATCCTAAGCAATTGCATCAGAAGTGATTAAGATATTACACAAAAATGAAGGATTATCAAACTGAGGGAATCCTGGCTGGAGTACAGAGATGAACAGATGAGTAACTCTGATCCTGCATGGAAAATAAAGAAGTAAAATACATGTTCAACGAAATAAACTACCAGCTGTGACACAAATTAGTATTCCTCTCTTGACTCTCCTGGAGCTATGCAGATTTACATCAGGCAAAGATCTGTTCCATGGTTTAGCCTTGTCATGTAGCATCAGTAACTTATTTGCAAATTATTAACTGTGTGCTGGAGGCCAATGGTCTCCTGGGGTGCTTCAGGGAGAGCACTGCCAGCGGGCCAGGGAGTGACCCTGCCCCTCTGCTCAGCCCTGGCAGGCACATCTGGGGTGCTGTGCCCAGCTCGGGGCTCCTCAGGACCAGAGAGATGAGGAGGAGTCCAGGAGGCAGTAACAGAGAGGATGAAGGGACAGGAAAATATTTAATCAGGAAAAGCTGAGGGAGCTGGGCCTCTTCAGCCTGCAAAAGAGACAACAGAGAGGGGACATCATCCCTGCAGGGAGGGGTCAGAGGGTGGAGCAGGCTGTGCTGGGTGGTGCCCAGCAATGGGACAAGAATGGGCAGAAGCTGATCCACAGCAGGTTCCACCTGAACCTGAGGAAGAGCTTCTTCACTGTGCAGTGATCACACACCGAACAGATTGCCCACAGAGGCTGTGGAGTCTCCCTCACTGAGATATTCCAGACCCATCTGGCCACAATCCTGTGCCATGTGCTCTGGGATGGCCCTGCTTGGGCACAGAGGCTGGACCTGGTCTCCACTGCGAGCCCTTCCAGCCTGACCCACCCTGTGAACATTTTTCTGTGTTATTTCAGTTGTCTATTCACTGCATCATCAGCAACACTCTTCAACATACACACAGCCTCCTCCCTGACATCCTCAATTTCAGCCTTATTCCAGTGACTGTCACATTAGACAGTCCTTCTTGTAAAATGAAACAGTTCTAAAACAGAAGTTATTTAGAGCTATACCAGTCATTCACTGAGGATCTGACACATTTGCTTTAAATAACCATTCTCCCTCTTCTAAACCATTTCAGGGTTTATCATATTTAGTAAGCAATACTTTTTCAAAATTCTTAGACTCCACTTCCAGCCCCTTTACCTTCCTGTGTCTACCAGTTCATGCTTCCATATAATGAGGTTGTGTTCTCAATGAAAATGCTCTGAACAGCAAATGACAGCCTCTCATCTCTCTCATGTGGCTATCAGGCTTCAGTGTGCTAGCCAAAAAATTACTGCACACCTCATTTACCACACACAACGAACCTATGCCTTTGTGTTTTTCTCTCCAGGTTGACTGGAGAAACTACAAGGCAGAGGACAGCTGTAAGGTAATAAACTGAAAGGATTGACTTCCATCTTTGAGACCAATGTCACCCTTTTTAAGTCACATGTTCAATATTCTAATCTCCTAATTAGCTGCCTGTATACACCACCTTTTCAGGTGATCATGCTGCTAAAAGTCAGCTTGCACATGCTAGGGGGACAAATTTCAATACCTTGAAATTTTACACATATTTACTGTGAATGGCACCAAATCATTTTGGTCGTCTACAAGCTGGAATTACTTCATGTAGACTTATGAAAACATGCTTCCTATGCTGCACATTTTAGACTAAACTGTTGCCACAGTAAAGAAAATAAAGTGAAAGAAACTCCCTTGCTCCCTCGTATGACCCTCTGTATGGAAGGTGTGACAGGATGAGAAGGGATAACAAAGGGCATCACTTGCGTGCAGACTGGATTGAGTTTCTGTAGATTCAAAAAGTATGAGATGATGCTTGGATTGTTTTTATCAAGCATGCTGACATATGCTGAGCTTTATTGCTTCTGAAAGCACCCTTGCAGCCATTCCATGAGACTTTACAGCCTCCCAGTGACTCAATACTCACTGCACATTAGCTGCTCTTGGAATCTCTCACGGGTACTTTGGCCTGGCTTGAGCAATGTTAAATGTAGCTAAAGAAATGTGGCTGTGCTGATGGGGACATTCTTCACATCACAGCTGTACCCAGGGGCCCTGCCAGGCTGAGCTGGACACTCCTGCCTGGCCTCAGAGCACACCACACTAATGGAGTAAGAGGAAGAAACAGAAGAGGAAAAAAATGAAGTTCCAAAGTCTTGCTCAAGACAACATCTTTTGA
The DNA here is from genome assembly GCF_036417665.1 of Passer domesticus. Lineage (NCBI taxonomy): Eukaryota > Metazoa > Chordata > Aves > Passeriformes > Passeridae > Passer > Passer domesticus. The sequence continues at coordinate 59,074,275 of NC_087479.1, forward strand.
CTCATGAGCCAGTACCTTTTACCAAATCTGGTTCTTCAGCCTGCATGTGCCCTGGGCAATGAGACATAGCATAAAGCTGCTTTAAATCACATCTCAAAGATTTCTCCAGTGCTTGAGGGCCCTCAGAACCATTGTCTTGGTGCTGCATCCACCACTTTTAACTCTCACTAGTGACAGGTTCTGCAAGTGGGAAAAAACTAAGGTGCAACTCATCTCAGAGTGCCTCTGTGAGCACCAGTATGGAGCCTGCCAAATCCTCCCTGCTTGATGCCTCAGGTTTTAGCTTTTATATTTTTCACATTCTGTGCTGCTTTAGTGTGTAGTTCTGAGCTTCACATCAGGGGGATGGTGAGCTCTGTGCACAGAGCAGGGAGACAAAACAATTCCTGCTCAAGCTGGGCACCAAGGACAAATGATCCAAATCTCAGCCCAAGAGCACAAACCCCGTGGGCTGCAGAGAGAAAAACAAGCAGGATGGGACTGCAGGGGCTGCAGCTGGAACTGGACACTGAACTGCAATGTGCACATGGAGCAGAGCTGATCCCAGGGAGAGACCCCGGCAGCGCTCGTGCATTTTGGGACCATTTGGGTTCATCCTGGGTGCAGCCCTGGCTGGGCTCTGGTGCTGCCCAAGGTGCATCCATGGAGCAGATCCTTTGAATAAATTAATAAACTTTATTCTGTAGCTCTGTCCAGCCTCTGCTCTAGGACAGCCTTCACAAGGCATCAAGCTTCCACTTGTTTCAGACCCAAAGTGGAAAGTTGGGGAAACTGAAGCTCCATGCTTATTTTCTTTTTTCATTCCTCAGGACCTGAGGAAGTTAAACCACTTCCACTGGGTTAAAACTATTCACTCAGTTGTATTGTGGGATATTTCATCCATATTTCTGTTTTTAAGGGCAGCAAAATCCCACAATGCGAAAAATGAATGAGTTCACCCATCCTTTTCATCCCACTGACACAGAGGCTGACTGAAACAAATGCAATGCAAATTGCCTATATATTATCAGACAAAGCTGAGTCTCACAACAACCAAGCATTAAATCTGCTTCATTGCTGCATAAACCCCATAACTTCTGAGAAAGAAATAACAAAAAAATGTAAAGGCCTGCTGAATTACAGCCTATTTAGAGGCCTACTGTGCAAGAGGCTACCACACAAATAAATATGATGAAACCTACCAAGAAAATAGTTGTTTTCTCTCTTTACAAAGTGGGCTGAGATAAATAAGACAGTTTTATCTCATTCCGAGCTGAAGTGACCCATCCCAACAGTCCCTTCAGAAGTGTCTTGCTTTTGTCTACTACCTTCACCAGAGTACCAGAGCTGCTCTCCCACTAGTTTCACATGTTTGCAAGTGAAATTAGGCATGTTACTGTGGTTAAAAAATGACACAAATCTGCAGCAGTATCATCATCCTTGATTCAAGCTTTGAGGAGTTTCTGCTTTCCCCACCACTGAGCACGCTGCTCACATTGTGTGCTCTGTGTGCATGTCAGTGCTGCCATCTCAAACTGAATATTTACTGTGCTTTTATATCCCACTTCGGCTGTGTCTCCAACTCCCCACTCATTCACTTCTCAGCATCTGAGTAGGCAAACACATCACAGTTCTTCTGGATCATCACCTAAGTCTCCAATTCACTGACTAGCTCCTCCTGCTGATTTGCAGGCTTAAACCTCAGCAACTACCACTGGGTTTGCAATTTCTGAAGAAATCTAATATCAAAGGGAGTCATTACATGAAAAGAACTGCTCTTCCTACAAATAAAACCCAAGGTTATTTAGAAGTACATAATACAAACTTGCTCCTGGAGGAGGCAGAAAATTAATTTCTTATACACTCACAGTTTACCTAAGCTGCAGGATGACAATTTACACTTGTACAAGATTGGACATTCACCCATTATTGCTGTTGCTTCCAGTATCTGATAATTTCCTCCTTAGCTTGTGCTGCTGGTATCCATGGCAGCTGGGCATCCCACCGGGGGCCTGCTGAAAACACCCTCCCAGAAGGGACACACAAAGTACAGACAGAGGGCAGAGGAAAGAAAATAACACAGGGTTTGGAAGACAAAAGGGCTGCACTTTATTATTGATATTTAATAAAAATAAAAAAAAGGAGCATGTTAATTAGAAATTTCCAAAAGTGAAATAGGTCAGAATACATAAACATAAGTGATAATTAATGTATCATTAAAATAAATGCTACAAGACAAAACTGAAGCAACCCCCAAACAATAATTCTGTCAATAATGAATAAATAGTGAATCCTGCATGCTTTTTATGCACTTTTCCCTGCATTCTCCTTCCATACAGGCAATTGCATCTGATGCCTTGTGAAGGCTGCCCTAGAGCAGCAGAGGCTGGGCAGAGCTACAGAATAAAGCAGGGATTCATTCCAAGGATCTCCTCCATGGATGCACCTTGGGCAGCACCAGAGCCCAGCCAGGGCTGCACCCAAGATGAACCCAAATGGTCCCAAAATGCACGAGCGCTGCCGGGGTCTCTCCCTGGGATCAGCTCTGCTCCATGTGCACATTGCAGTTCAGTGTCCAGTTCCAGCTGCAGCCCCTGCAGTCCCATCCTGCTTGTTTTTCTCTCTGCAGCCCACGGGGTTTGTGCTCTTGGGCTGAGATTGGGATCATTTGTCCTTGGTGCCCAGCTGGAGCAGGAATTGTTTTGTCTCCCTGCTCTGTGCACAGAGCTCACCATCCCCTGATGTGAAGCTGAGACCCACACACTAAAGCAGCACAGAATGTGAAAAATAGAAAAGCCAAACCTGAGGGATCACATCATGAAGAGCCAGTCTAAAGGATGTGTTGCCACTGGTACCCAGAAAGTTGTGGAGAAGCAAGAAAATCCTGGGTGTTTTTTCCAGGGAGTCTTTCCTTTATTCTAGCCATTACCAGCTGAACATACTTCAGTCATATAGAGGAAATACTAAATTTTGCAGAAATGTCATATCAAGATTCTGCCAGTGAAGACAATAAGTCAATATCTCATGTAGCAGGACTGAAGTAGCACAAGGGTCAGGGCTGGCTGGGAGCACAGGGGCAAAGCCAGACTTTAAGCATCACATATTTGAGGATTTGTCAAGGCTAGCAAAATGCTACTATATCCAAGCAAAACATTTACCAATAGCATGTAAACCTCCCAGAGACATTTCTAGTACAAATCAAAGCAAGGCATTCCTCAGTCCTGCACCACCTGAACACCTGTGCTATTTATGTTCAGGGATAAAAATCTTTCCCCTAAAATGTGTCATGAAACCCCAATACTATCTTCCTGGACCTCTTCTTGCAGTAAAATCAGGTGGAAGATGTGGAAATAAATATTTGGCAAAACAGCCATTTTAAAAAGATCATTTAAAACCCTGCCTCATTCAGAGAAAGAGACCTATTGATTAGAGTTTGTGATTGATCAAGGCCTAGACCAAAGCCTTTGTAGGGTTATTTCTGCTAGACATTTCTTTTTAAATCTTCCACTAGATTAAACTGCAACAGGAAAATTCAAGTTCTGTATTTCATATATGAGGTGATTGAGGAGTTCCAATCAACAAAATCCTTGAAAAACACTAAAAACTTGTCACTAACTGTGAACTTTTGAGAAAATAAAACTGGCTACAGCAATTACTGGTGCCACTACTGAGATGTAAAGCAGGAATTTCATGGAGAGGATTAATAACACAACAAAGCAAACATGTTATCAAAATGTTTGAGGGAGTGAATTTCTCTCCACTGTATTATTTCTGTTAATAAACAAGACTAGAGAAAATACACTGTTTGAGAAAATATCCCAGTCATTCCAGCTACTTTTAAACTCTGAAAAAAATACCCCTGCAGTACTTCTCACGAATGCTAATTAATTTTCTGTAGCAAATCTCAATAGATCTACTGGATCCAAGAGCAGCTTGAACCTTTGGCTGAGGCAGACTGTAAGCCCTATTAAATTCTTCTTCTGGAAACCCCCACATCTACCCAGGGATAGGATCTGGTGCAGTCCCAAGGTCCAGGAGTCCTTGAGTCGTGATCTTCCTTCCAAGGTGCTCATTAGAAAATGCTAATCCTTTTTATGGGGAGGCAGCAAAGTAAAAGGAGGACCATTACTTTGCTGCTTCCAACAGCTTTACTACTAATTTTTTGCATTCCCCTTTCTCCTATTTTATTTTTATGTGTTTGGAATTGCCCATGATTAAAGCAGTGAGATTAAAAAAAAACAAAACCAAAACACCAAAAACTTGAGTTGCAGAAAACAAACAAAAAAATCTACAGCTCAAGCAAACAAATAAAACAAACCCCAAAATAAATTACAAAACCCTTGCCTGAGAGGAAAATGTAGAATTTTTTACTTCTGTTTGGTACAACAGAACAATAGATGATTAGCCATTAATTATCCATTAAAACCAGAACTTTTTTATGATCTTAAATGGCATGGGTGGTTAAACATGGGAAAAACCTTTTGGGAATGGTACTTTACCACTGAAAGTTTGGGTTTGCAATTTATAATCTATTAAACTAAGGCTAGCATTTTCTGCCCTCAAAATAAGAGAAAATAGATTTTCTTTTTCCCCCTGTTATTTCAGATTCTGAGATTGTATAGCATCTCTTTCATTTAAAGCTCTCCCTTCAATATTTGAATGGGTAGGGCTTTGGCCTGGTTGGACTATAAACCAATCAATAGCAATGTTTCTGCACCTTAGCTAGAAAAGAAGAAATTCCACAGTGAAGTCCCTAGGGCAAATACCAGTATAAAGCAAATTTAAAAGCCACCTCCATCAGGGCTGAATGTACAAGCCAAAAAGTGACTTTTCTATGAGCTTTTCTGACACTGAAATGTTCAATAAGTGCCAACACGTAAGAATATGTTGAAACAAACTAATTTCCAATTCAACTAGCTGAACAAAACACTGCACCTTATGTGGGTTTTTCCTACTTGCTTTTGTGGCACAACAAGTTCAAGCCTCCTAGGCTACTGTTATGTTATGTATTAAATACAATACAATTGTTATGTTGTGTATTAAACCCACAGAAAAATGGGGCTTACACTCAACTCTCTCATTCAAATGGAAAAAAATGGTAAAAGTCCAAGCCTTACATTTCAAACCTTCTAGCCTTCCCCTTGAAGCTGGAGGACAGCTGAGATCACCCCTAAGGGTTCACAGAAGGGAAACCACTTCAGGCTGAGAGCCTTTGGGCAGCTGCTCCTCCGTGCCACCTGCATCTGCTGCGTGAGCTCTCTGCCACCCTTCCTCCTAAAAGTAAAATACATCTCCCAACAGCCCTCCTTCCTCTCCTTACAGCAAAACACCAGGTCCTTCTGATGTTCTCCACACTGAAAACCCACGAGCTGTGGCTGTGACAAAACCTGAATGCCAGAGGCTGTGGCTGAATTTGGGAATCTATCTCACACCATTTCCTAAGCCTGGGCTTCCAGTGCTGCTTTTTCCTGCTTGCAGAAACAGCAAAATAGTTCCCAAATCTCTAGGAAGCTAAATCAATTAAGCTTGAGTAATTCATGGCTGTAAAACATCTCGAGATTATTGTACAACAAATGGAGCTGTATTGCTAGGTTAAGTTACTTGGATTATATTTTAAGAGATGCGTGAAAGTATTAAATAAACAACACCACAATTTCATAATAAAAAGCAGCCCAGCTAGAGTTATTGCAGCCTGAGGTAACAGATAATCAGTATTTCACCTAAACAGATATACTCTAGTAGAATTACTGAAATTACAATACCCAGTGCTGTTCTTTGGAGAGAACTTTAATGCTAGGAAAAGCTCATTTTTACACAAGCACTGCCTTGTCTATAAAGTTAGCACAAACACCCTGCTCAAATACATCACCAATTATTTTAATCAGATTCTCCAGCAATCCACCCCCTCAGCCATGTACATTATACTCAGAGACAGCACTGATAAGTGCTCATCACAAAATGCTAATTGCATTCCATTAAAAATACTCAAACAGCCTATACGATTTCAAATATTGCATGCCATTTCTGTCTAATTGGTCTAAAAGGAATATTTTCCTTTACCTTTGGTTTCCATGTGAACTTCAAAATTGTTCTGGAACTTGACAAAGACAAACACTTTGATGTTTCTTTGTGTTAGGAAAATCTTTACCCAATAAATTACAATTATGTAAATACCAGCTCCCCTGGGGTATAAGTTCCTCTTTGAGGCATAAGATGATTAGAGCAGAAAAATTATTAGATTTGTCCATGGCCACGCTATGCTTTCCTTCCTCAGGAAATTCTGTTATCAGAGACTTTAATCCTATTCCTACTAAAGCAAGTAAATTTGGCCACGGAGTTAAATGGAAAAAGAATTCATTTCACCCATTCAGGCAGTCCCCTAAAAGCCTGGATGATAGTAACATTCCCAGCATGAATATTCAGTTCCAGTTTTTAACACTGTGCTTTCACAGCCGTGAATGATGTCACTTTACCCTTTCTTACTGCCTTTTCTCCTCTCCCTTGCCTCCTGAGGGATTCAGCTGCATCAGGATCTCAGGACACTGGAGCAGTGGCAGGATCTGAAGTGTCAGAGTGGTATGCACATTCTCTGAACAGAGACAGGCATAATTCTCTCTCACAGGATTTTTCCTGGGGAAGGCAGTGAGAACCTCGGAGAAGAAGAGAAAACAATTCTTATCTCTATTCACTGCTCCTGTTGTTGCACATGTGGAATGTGTTATGGAGATCGTTTACCCAAAGTGATTTGGTTAATTAGACACCAGTGAAAGTTGTTTTGAGTGACGTGGCTACATCATTCTTTAATATTCTTTAGTATCTCTATAGTATAGCATCTCTTTAGTATGTAATTTAATATAGCATTAGTGTAATGTAGTATAGTTTTAATAAAACAATTGTTCAGCCTTCTGAATCATGGAGTCAGAGCACATTGTTCCCTATGCTGGGGGTGCCTGCACCAATAATGGCCTCATCTGATGCTTGCAGGGAAAGACATTGGGTCCTGCAGCCCTGGTTCCATCACCCAGCCCTTTCTGTCCCCTCTGCACAAGGCACAGTTTGTACCCTGCTCCTGGAGGCTTTATGCTGAGCTTAGGAGTCTGTTTAGGTAGCAGCCAGTTTTCTCTGTTCCATCCTGGTTTGTGTGATTAGGAAAGGCTCCAACAGAGCTTAACCTCCTGTCCCTTGGAGCAGCCAGCTGGTTTGGGATTCCGTGTAGCTGTTTCCCTACGGGTTTCCTCGTTGCTGAAGGCCATAAGACAGTCAGTCCCCAGTAGTGCAGAGGACAGAGCCTCTTACCAGCAAGCACAGTGGATCTGAGTTGGTTTGCAGACACGCCAGGCTCCAGTGAGGGAAGGAGGAAGCATTATCTGAAATTTAAGGGTTTATATTCAAAATCCGAGGCCAGAGAATATAGCCTCCTGAATAATTTACACATGAATGTCCTGAAACACATTTAGGAGAATGAATTAGGCTAAAGATCAGAGGGGAATTTTTAAGAAAGCTCTTTCTTCTATACCTGGAATGAAATGGAAAGTGAATTATGTTACACCTTCATATAATAACACAGAGCATATTCCCACTTTGTCAAAGGGTTTTGGTAACTGAAGTGTCTAGCAGAGAAATAGGCCAACATGCCAGATCCCAAACATGTTGAGAAGCTTTTGAACTATTTTCCAGAAAGGAGATTACTCTTCCATAAATTGGAGGGCTTGTCACATGCCTTCAGCCCATTACACCTGCTTGAAATACTTTTATATGTACATGCCTGCGTGAAAACACATGTCTTTAGAAGCACAAAAATAATTATTTAGAACTTTGCGCAGTGCTGATGGGCCTAGAGAAATCACAATTTGATGTTCACATCCTCAGGTGGGGGCTCTTGGCAGCCTAGCTGCGGAACACAAGTTTCCCTTTTGTTTCTATTACATCTGTATTATGTTACACACACACTAATATGCCTATATTTGTGATTATTATGCTACACAAGGATTAATCTTCCCTCCCCCCAATGCTATATTACTTTTGTACACAAAATTGCTATTTATGAAGGGGTCATTAGAGTTCACCTGTGTTTACATGAGGAGATTAAGCCAGTGGTATTTACTGACCTTAATTGCAACTCCTGGTCATTTGAACCTGGAACTCAGCATTTCTGGAAGCACTATCTGAATATCTGAACAGAAAGTTACAAGTTTCACCCTGGTTTTCTGGGGGAAAATTCCCTTGCAGCAGAGAGGGATAGCTGAACTCCCAAGGGCTGCAGAAGAACTCTGGGAATGAGGATATTCTCCTGCTGCCAGTGACGGGCAGGTCTGGCTCTGCCCCAGCCCTACTGAAGTGCCCATTGTAACTGATCCATGCACCTGAGTACAAAGGAGATTAAATTTTCTTTCTGGTCTACTGAATGTGACTCAGTCACTCAGCTTCCTTTTTTTTTTTTTATTTTCTTTTTTAAAGGTTTTTGAAGAGAAAGAGTACAAAAGCTCTGTCAATCATGTTTGCTTTCTCTTATCCCATACCCTCCTTCATAGAAGACAAGCTGCAAAATACTCTTTTCAGCTTGTTTACTTGAAGTTTTGCAAAATCCATACCATTTTGAAAGCCTAAAAGCATTTAAGGAGAATTTATTTGTAAAACATTGCTAAAGAATGCAAATAAACTTTCACAGTGGCCTGGAAGTACCTTCCTTTACCAAGTAATATTAGCATGACAAATACATTAAAAAATTTTGTCTTGACAGCTTTGTCTTTGGTTTTTCACCTTTCCAGTGCTGCAAAGATAAAGCACTAGCTAAGAGAACCCTTCTAACCTTGAGAAACATGGCTGGGCATTGCCCAGAAAGGATTTATTCTCTTGTAGAGAGGTGACTGTAGGTGTGTTCAGATATTTGTACACAATTCAAACACAGAATTCTTATTACTGAGTGACAAAGTTGACTGAGATTGCAGCTCCAGACTTTGGCCCAACCAGTCCAGCACAGCAGATGTTTCAGAGAAATCCAGTACTAAAATAAACTCCACACTGCTCTTACTGCTGCTAATAAAGCTGCAGCTTAACCCCATTCTTGCTGAGGGTAATATATTATTCTGTAACTGATTTCAGCCCATTTCAATGTGGCCATTGTATGTTAAGGCACGATTCAACACGGTTAGGGAAAGGAAAATCAGAATCTGCTACTTATTTTGTGCCCTTCATTAGCATCACAAAGAGAAGCAAAACAAAATGAGCAACTTTAGCAAAATAAAATATTTGAAAGAATGTTTTCTTTTTTCCCATTTCTTCAGCTTGATGGGGATCTGCCAGAGCATTGCACTATAACTACTTGAACATGGCCTCCATTAACAAAATGCTGTTAATTTTAACTTTCTCAGCAATACTGTCACGTGTCTAAATAGTTTTGGAGGCTCTCCAACTGATTTCAATGGTATCTGATCTTAATCAACTTTTCTTACCCTTATTCAAAGAGTTGGTATTGCAGCAATGTACAAATTTGCAAGTATTGTGGCAGCTGTTTGGACTTTCACAAAGAAGAAAAGTATACATTTAACCAGCACATATTTCTAATTTGTGGTCTTCAACAAATCAGCATAAAAATGCTAGTAAGAAAACTAAAATGAATAAAAATCAATGATGGCCTTTATGGCTATTCATCATTCTTAAGTTACATCCTCACTTATCACTTAAAAGGCTTGGGACCTACTTTCTAAATGTCAAGGCCATTTCTCCATAATTTTCCTCTCAGCACTGCAGCTTTTCCTCTGACAGTAAAGCAAAATTTCAGGTAAAGCAAAATTTCAAAACTACAAAACTAACAACAGCTGGTTTGGACCCTTTCTCTTTTTTCCTCTTTATAGACAACAGAAGTTGTTTGATTTAGAGACAATTTTCTCTGTCCTTACGTATCCTTTGTTACTATAATTATTTCAAGACAGCAGACCAATGTAGGGTAATGAAAGAAATAATTTAAGGTCCTGTTGTGAGCAGACAAAACTCAATTCCCCTGTACAGACAGGTAGCTAAAAACCTGATAAATTACTGCTGTATCACATATCTTTCTTAACATTGGAAGAGAACAGACCAAAAGCAGCACTAAGAGGGCTGTGGTGATGCATGAGTTGGAAGGAAAAATAACTGCATTAGAAATGTTCCAGATCCTATTCAGCAGTGGAAATTAATGGAACATTGTCAATTAGCCTGAAACACTTAGCTTAATGTATTTGGAATTTGCGTGATGGATGGTTTATGTAACTCCATAACAAAGTTCAGCACGAGAAAATTGGTTTCTTCAACTTCTGAAACTACATTCCTCACAAAGTGAAACAAAAAAAATCTATATAGACACATCCATGTAACATTTCCCAGGGGTAAAATTGGGCATTTCCCCCTGCATTTAGGCTTTCAAAAGTTATCCAGAAGTAAAGCCCTTGCTAAAAAGCCCAAAGGAACAATCTGAGTAGCAGATGCACAGCAGACACCTCCCAAGCTTGACTCACATGTGGTTGTAGGACTCTGAGGACTGGATTCTAGGTTTCAGACCTCTGAGAGTGCACCCTGCTATCACACCTGCAGGAGCTGCAGGTGCCTTCTGGTCATGACCATCCTGTTCTCTTCAGGCAGAGCCCCCAGATCACAAACAGATGAGTGATAAGGCAGTGCCACAAGCTGTGCTGAGACTGTACCCACTGGGTCAGCATCCCACTCAGGAGCTGCTTCTTGAACAGTAAAGGAGAAAATTCCTCTTGCTTGTGACTCTCTTCTTCCTGTAAAATTGCAATAAGAGCCCACCTGGTAGTGCTTCTCCTGGACTAAAGATTGGTTTGTGTGATGAAAATGACTTGTGAGTTTATGGAGAACATCATGTGACCCAAATAAAAAACATCTCAACAGAAGGTTGTTTTGGTTTGGTGGTTTTTTGGTGGTTTTTTTGGTTTTTTTTTTTTTTTGTTTTTTTTTTTTTGTTTTTTTTTTTTTTTTTTTTGTTGGTTGGTTTTTTTTTTAATTTGGGATACAGGGAACTTTAAAGAAATCCCTAGTCATTGCAGCATCTCTAGACTAATTTAATGTCAATGTATTCTCCTGATGGAAGTTCAGCCATCTGTATAACTCCCTATGGAGCAAGAAGTCAAGTGCTTAACACACTTTAAAAGTATAAACTATTCATCAACAAGCAAGACCTCCCTCAGGTTGCTCATTAAGAAGCCACATACTAGTGCAGTTTTAGAGTAGTAACTGCATGTCTTGTCTCCACTCTTTCAGGATTTACTTTAGCAAAAGATTAATTGGAATTAAAGCAAATTTACATCCTTACACTTACTCCTGCTTTCTGTTGAAAAATGAAATAACCTTCTTCTGAACTTTATGTGAGCCCCTGACAAAAGCTTTGTCAAATCAAACTTTTTATTGAGCATTTGGAATTTGTCACTGGTATAGCTCCTCCCTTTTTCATTAATCCTGTGGTAAGGGTGAGATGAATTCTGTGCAATTTCTTCAGCTTAGACCTCCCCCACCAAAAGTGATCAGTGACCTGGAAACTATTAGAAAACCTAGAGAGAGCTACAGATGGTATTTCTGTGGCAGTCCAAAATGTTTAAAATCACTCTCCTCCCAGAGCCAAACCCAAACAAAAATAAACACAGCATCAGATGCCATTACATGTATTGGAGCTGCACACTCAGTTTTTCACTTCTATTCATAAAATTGAATCACAATCAGGTTATGTGCAGCAAGACACCTTCACCCCGTTAGGTTCCATCTGCTCCCTCAGAGAAGAAGCTGCAGCTAGGGGGGTATGGAGTTTCCAGGGGACTTGTTGGCACTACCTTCTCCCTGCTTTCCCCACAAACAGGACATTCCTGCAGCAGGTGCAGAACCTTCCCAGGAACTATTTCAGAGAGCAGGCAGATGAGCAGGGACTGAGATTGTGTGGGATGAGCTGCTGAGTGAAGGGAGGACAGCAGGAGAGTTTCAGGTGGAGAGAAGAAAGAGTGGTCCAAGGAGAAGGCAGATGGACACGCCTTGGCAAGGGCTCTGCAGGGGTGTGGAAGGAGTAGCTGGAGGAAAAGAGGTAAACACTGATACTGAAATCTAGCCAGCTTTAAATTCAAACAGATTAAATAATCCTCTATTATTTTAATTTTGTTATCTGTATAGAATTAAAACATAAATCACCTCACTTCCAATCAGAATGATGAGTTACTCTGGACAAGAGCTCTGCTTCCAGAGGTATTTAGACATACATAAATTTGGTATGGTTGCTGAAAAATTTATTTTTAAAAACTTCACTCCATAATCAACATTCATAATGTACTCCTTCCAAATGGGCCCGAAGATGATGATGGCACTGTTTTCTTAGCTGTGGTTTTGAATTCCATATTTAATAGTGACATTTATTAAACATTAATTGGAAAATGCATAATTTATCCCAGTGGCTGGCATAGGTGAATAGTTCTGTCACTCATGACCTCTGCTTGAGCACTTATCACTATTCAGACTCACTCAGTCAGGTGAAGGTTTAATTTTATAACTCTTCATTGTGCCCAAGTTTCCCAATCGATTTAGCACCCACTCCTGCTAGCAATCAATAGGTGCCCTTCTGACCTCATCTGGAATCCACCAAGAGTCCAGGGCAGTAGGAAAGCAGCCTCTCTCCTATTTTCATCTTTGGAGACTGAGTAGAGCAATGGAAAGCCCTGCAGAAATTCATGGCTGAGGAGCAGTAAGAACAGTTTTTATGACTGCATGAACCAGAACTGGTTTTACAAATGCCCCAGGTGCATTTCTGTGCTGAGCCAGGCCAGGCTGAACCACCACTGGCAATAATTTACATTAATCTATTTTATGCTGCTTTGAAAGCACTGACAATGGTCATTCAGACAGTAACTAACAAAGGAGTTGAAAAAGTAGTTTTATTCAAGCCAATTATTTCTTCCCACTTTGCAGTTACTGAGGTGTAGAAGATAATATGGGACATGGATTTCAGAAAGGAATTACCAGCAGGTGAATATGTAAGAATTGACTGGTGCAAGGGCACTTATTGAGCTGCAGATGTGCATCAGTAAACACACAGTATTAACCTGAACAAAGCAAGAGGGATCTGTGAGCTCCCTGGTCAGCAGCATCAGAACAGTGCAGAAAATTCCCTGGCCTGCACAAATCTCTGAATAACTGAAAGCTCTTGCCTTAGGTCCTCCTGCACTTCTATGCACTGTTGGTGACACAGAGAATATTATTTTCTTACACTAGCAGGTGATGCACAACATTCATATTGGATTAAGCACTGAAGTCAATGTGAATTAAGAATTTCCAGTGATTGATTAGGGTGAGATACTCTGAACATGTTAAAAAAGTATTAAAATCTCATCTTTAGTCTCAGTATATATACATATGTGTGTGTGTATATAAATAAATATATATATACATACATATATAAATATATATATATACATATATATGTGTGTGTATATATATATAGCATACAAATCAAAAATATTCCCATTCATTTGCTTGTAACTGCAGCTCAAATACCAGATAACTGTCTGGTAACTGTCAAATGAATAGAGTAAAATTGTACATTTTCCTCATTTAGTCCCTTTCCTACAACAGTCAAGGAAAACACCAGGAAAAAGCCCAGCAGCAAAATTTCATTTACAATTCCCAGCCTTCAAACTTTGGTACTACAGACACATAAATCTCAGAAACAGCCGGCTTAATAACAAAATTGTTTAAGTTTTAACATTTCAAATGCTGCTATCTCCCAACTGTAAGGCAATTATAAAAGGCAACTGAGAATATCTTTGCAAATATGTTTTTGGACTTGTAAGCAGTTACACTGACATAAACCCAACGCAGTGCCACTGAAATCAATTAAATGTGATGGGCACAAAGTTGGACAAGAATCACAATATCTACATCCAAAAGTCAGCAGAAGGTACATGTCATTCAGCAAATATCACGCATTACCTTAAAACTTGGTGATTTTCATTTACAAAAGTTTAAAATCACTCTATGGTGTGTGGCAAATGATCAGCTACAAATGCCTCATTCCCAAGAAGCCAAATGGTTCAATTTCATGAACTCCTTTCTTCAAAATTAACAATCAGTGAAAATGAATGGTGTTCTCCCAACTTAAACTGTCATAAAAATATTCCTGTAATGTCCACATCAAATGAATGGTTTGGGGTGGAAGGATTTGCTGGTGATTTCAGAGTCACTTTCTACAAGCTGAAATTGGAAAACCACCATTGGCAACAATTTTCTTCTTTGACTTTTTGTCTATAAAATATTTCCATCAATACTGGATCAAGAAAATAACTTAAGTACATCTATAATAAACCCTAATCTGGCTGAAATATCCAAATGAGTACATAAAATAAAAACCATTGTCTTTTAAAAAGTGTCTGAATATGTTCATTTAATTCCTATTCAACCCTTTGTGAAACATCACAAATCTGAACTTCTGGCTTGAATGTTGTACCTCACTTCTCAGAGAACTGAGAGCAGAAGGTGACAGCAAGAGATCAACATCCTCTTCCACTTCTGTACTCTACATTACTAGGATATAAATAAGAAAATTAAATATTTTGCTGATCAGCAGGTCATGAGCTGAAATGGGTCCACCATCTCAGACATACTCTGGTCCCTGGCTTCCACAAATCTACTCATCTAAAACACAAAATATGTAATAGGCAAAGGTAGTGAGTAATGAAGATCAAGGGAATAGGTACCAGATTTTAGTGGAAATTATCCACATGTAAGATTCCCAAGCAGAATGATCCTAGTGCTGAGTAGTACAAGGTTTGTTTGGAAATACAGTCATGAGGAAGAGCTGCTTGCTCAGTCTTTGCAATGTCTTCCACAGCAGCCCAAAATGATCAACACATAGGTAAATGTCAGACAATACCCCTTTTCTGACAGAGAGATGGGGCAACTGAGAGGTGTTTTGAAAACTTTAATTCCATTTTCAGTCTCATGAGAAGGATGAGACAATACAGGTGTTATAATTCACAACATCACAATCAGAAGCCAGCTATTTCCTAATTACAATACACTCTAAGTGTTTCTTGGCCTATCAGCTTTAGCCACACCATGCTGTAAATGCCTTAAAGCCAGTTATCTAAAACTGCCCCTGGTGGGTCCCACCACAATGCATCTTTCATAGTTCTATTTCTCCAAAGTATCCAGTCTTACGTGCAAAGGCCATCCTTTGAAACATTTTTCTATCTCTATTTCTCTCTCAGCAATGTCTGTCCTATTCCATGGCATCTCTAAGTCAGCATTTCTTGTCTCAAAGTTTGCATATGGATGCACACTTTGTGGGCCTTCTGTCAGACCCTGAGGACTCTCTACAAATCCATTTCTCACAGGAAATTTTAGGAGATATCCCATAGCTCATCTGTAATCTGTCCTGAAATAAGTGAAATGTTTGAATTTCTCTGCAGTCTAATAGACTAAGCAATGTTAGAGTAAATACCAAAACACTGCTTAGAAAAGCAGAATCTCGAGTTCAGAGTTTTCTACTAATTTATCAGCAAGTGTAACTAATGTCCCTTTTTCTAGCTCCATCAGGCCACACTCCACAGTGCCACCACCCAGTTTGCAGCAGAGGTGGTGGCAGAGCTCCTCCATTTGTCACTGTGACAGTGCTGCCCTGGGCAGGCAGCAGCTCCTCCCTCCCTCTGCTGATGAGCAGGAGCTGTACCTGGCACAGGTAAAGGCTGCTAGCAACAAGCACAGCCCAGAATCATCTGCCCAGCTCAGTCTGTACCTGGGTCATGAGTTCATCCTCACACAAAACACCACTTCATGTTGAAATTTTTTGGTTTTTTTTTTTGTTAGGGTTGGGATTAAATGTGTGAGATAGCATTTTTTGGTTTGGATTTCGATGTTTATTAATTTAAATCAATATTATATACCTACATTATATTTGTAAAATATTTTACTTTTATATATGTATATATTATATAAAATATATAAAATTTATATATTATATACTGATGTATATTATTATATATTATTTGTTTATATTTTATATAAATTGTGAGTTTTATAATATTTTATTTTAATAAGTTAAAAATGGACTTGTATTTCTTTAATATGTTTTTTTAAGGATAAATTGTTTAATTAAGAAATGCTATATAAATTATTTTTACTTTTAACTTAATAACTAATTACTTGTGGTTTGTAGTGCGGATCTTTTTATTTAATTATATATTACTACTTAAATTTATGAAGAAGAAGGTGAAGAAGAAGGATTAGTTACTACTTTAAAATTTTTATCTTATTATACATATATTATCATATCATAAAACTTTTAAACTCTAAATTTTCTATCATATAATATTACAATTTTTTATTTAAACTACAAACTAATAATCTTAATTCTATCCTTTAATTCTAAAAAAATCTTTTCTACAACCTCAAATCAAATAGAATATTTTCTTAAAAATCAATATCCATCAATACAAAAAAATCTAAAATTCTCAAGAACCAAAATTCCAACACCAGGGATTTTTCAGGGTTTGTTTTTTTTTTTGCTGAGAACTGACTACTTTTTTAGGGGCTGCAAGGCAGCCCAAAAGCAATCCCCCTTTCCCAAAATACCTCCTTTCTAGTGTGGCTGGTGCTCTTCCATGCCATCCCTCTGCACCCCAGAGCATCGCAGCCGCTCTGGAAGATGCATCTGGGAGAAGAGCAGAGAACAAACTGCCTGGTGCTGAACACCTCTGATATAGCAGAAGGACATTCCAGCCAGAGAATAATGTGCTCTGACTCCATGATTCAGGAATGCTGAACAAATGCTTTATGAAGCTATATTATATTACAGTAATATTATATTATATTAAAGAGATACTATACTATATTAAATAAATACTATACTAAAGAATAATAAAGAAAAACCTGTGACTGTCTCCAGACAGCCAGGACACAGCTTTGACCCAACTGGCCAAGGAATCAAAGCAACCATCACCAGTGTCCAAATTAACAAATCACTTTGGGTAAACAATCTCCATAACACATTCCACATGTGCCAACAGGAGCAGTGGATAGAGATGAGAATTGTTTTCTCTTCTTCTCTCTGAGCTTCTCACTGCCATCCCCAGGAAAAATCCTGGGATAGAGAATTATGTCTCTCTCTGTTCAGAGAATGTGAATACCACACTCTGACACTTCAGATCCTGCCACTGCTCCAGTGTCCTGAGATCCTGATGCAGCTGAATCCCTCAGCAAAGCTTTCCAGGCAAGGGAGAGGAGAACAAGGCAGTAAGAGGGGGCTCAAGGAAATTTTCAGGAAATATAAGTAAGATTACTGTGATGCATTCTCCCAGCATCCTGTGATGTGGAGACGAGGAAAAATTTCGAGGCAGAGAACATCTTTGTATTTATCAGCCCTAAGAGAATTCCTCGCCCATTCATTTCTTTGAACTGCTCTTGAAAGCTGTGTAAGCTTTCAGATTTATGTCATCTTATTGGAAAGGTTTCCATTGCCTGATTACATTGGGTGAAGAACACAAGAGTAAAAATGAAGATTAAGTTTGTGCTGTGGGCTTATTTTCTCTGAGTGTTCCTTCTACACCTTTATCATCTATCCGCCTTACTCTCTAGCTTCTTAATTCTGATGTATTTGAAAAATATGGATTTATTATTCACCCCTTTCCCCCCCTCCCCTCTCTTCTTTTATGTTTAACCTGCTGGAGTCACCAGCCATTGTATCATCCCCCTTGAGCACAGGTTCACTTCCTGGCAGGGTATTTTCCTCCTTCTTACAGCCCCCTTGTTCTGCTTTTCAACAATGACACTTTATTTCTGGTGTTTGCTTTTCAAGACATTTTGATAAGTAGGTTAACTCTGTTTTTCTGGTTCAGGATTCTTGGATAAGCCCCATTCTGCCTGCAAGATATTTACTTAGGTTTAAAAACAATTCTACATCCTTTTAAGTGTTCTCATTTTAACCACTTTTTTGAATTCAGGTAAGTCTGTCCCTCCTGTGTAGAATTCCACTCCTTCAAGAGGGTTCTTTAACCTGTATGAAATTGTGCCCCTCACCCCTGTGGACTCTCTCCCACATTCCCAGCTGCACATGGAATCTTTCCTGCTCCATCTCCTTACCTGTGTTCACCTCCAAAGGGAACCACAGGCTGAACGCTGCAGAAAAAAGCAAGTACAGCATGAAAATCTCATTTCAACCCTCAAGTGGCCTGTGATTATACAGGATAATCCCAGATTAACCCCCCAGCGCAGAATTAGCATAATTTGGGTGAGTTTGTTCAAGCCACGACACCAAGAATTGTGACCTGTTAGTGCCAATTTTTGCCTGCCTTTGGAAGCAAATCTTAATCCATTTTTTTCCAACCACCAAGCCACAGCAGCTTCTGAAGATTTATCTCAAATGACTGTTAATGAGTTGTAGTCCACCTAATAAACACTGCCAACATCTCAATCTACCAGTTTTATGGGAAAAAAGAAGCTAAAACAGAGTAAAGAGCAGTTTGATGCCTGTTAGAAACAAATCACACTCTGAACTACAGTTCATGCAAGAGTTTAATCAGCAAGGAACACAATGACAAATAATAAATAATAAAATTAAGCCCCATGTTAATAAATATTAAGCAGTCTTCCATTTTTTTCAAAAACAGTGGCTTTACCATCGCTTTCACAGAAGCAGATAATTATTAAAAATATTGCTCTGAACTTCTTTAAAACTGTAAAAATACACAGTGCATCCTTATATAATATAATAAATATTAAGCAGTCTTCCATTTTTTTCAAAAACAGTGGCTTTACCATCGCTTTCACAGAAGCAGATAATTATTAAAAATATTGCTCTGAACTTCTTTAAAACTGTAAAAATACACAGTGCATCCTTATATAATATAATAATATACTACAATATAGTACTATACTATAGAATAATATACTATATTATATATTATTAATATGCTATATCAATAATATATAGTGTAACATAGTATATATTAGCATATAGCATAATATGGTATATATTATAATAGAGTATATATTACTAATATAGTATAATATGATAGCACACTTATATAATATATAATAGACATATTTTTCAACACTTGGTGCTGATTCATCTCTTCCCTATCCCAAACTCATCCTGCTGCTTTGAACATCCTGCTATTTTCACATTCATTTCAAATGAAGAAAAAGATGGAAGAAAAGTTTGGGCTCTCATTGATTTTGATTTAATGTGCTAGAAAGTCATTCATGATGCATCCAATGTGTGAGCAGTGATTGGATTAGAATTGGAGTAAATTCTCCCAGTCAAATGCAACATCTATTAGATACTGAAATGGCATTTGTGAGGTAGCATTATCGAAAAAAGCCACACAGAAAGGAAAAAATGGGGGGAAATACATCAGGGTCTCTGCACACAAAGAAATTCAATATATTGTCCTCTCCATCTGCTTTATTACAGCAACAAGTAGCTGAGTAGGCAGAACTGTGCTTTGCTGCTCTTATCCTATTGTATTTTATATTTTATTTATTTTGCTGTGATTTAAAGGTCTGAGTTAGTGGACACAAGTAGCAGCAACACCAGTAATATTTCCTGCCTAAGTTTTATTCCTATCCAACTTTAGCAAATTATTACGGTGGGTGCTCCAGATTTCCAAACCATTAAATTATGCTGAATCTGTGCACAGCAGTGCCTTTCCCTCCATCTTCCCATGAGTTTCACAACACTGGTGCATTTTCCTTACTACCAAGAGATTTACCTTATTTTTCAAACACAAATGCTACCAACCACCCTTCTTCCCACTTCAGATGCCTCAGTGTCCTGGAAGATATGAGTGGGAATCTGTGGGGTCCTCCCAGGGCAAAGGTGGGAGCTGGACTCCTGGGCAGTCATCAAAACCTCCCTCTTTGCACTCAGATTAATTTGTCCTATTTCTGACTCGGTTTCAGGGGACAATGCTTATAATATAGAAAGAATTTAAAATATTCTAAACTCAAAAAGGAGTTCTCAAGTGCTCAAAGAATTTCTACTTCCTAAAATTTTCTTAGGCAGCTCTCAAAAAAACCTTAAAAGAACATAAAGGAAGCACAAGCAGATGTTGTGCTAGAGCCAAACAGCTCCTGCAGAGCTTGTGCTGTATGGCTTTCTAGGATTCTGCAATAAATACAAGCTGAAACACCAAAAAAAGCGAAGAGTTGATAATGTACAGCAAAATGCACTACAGAAATAGGGAATCTGGTATTTCACCCTAAGTTAGAACAAAACAGAAATCTTTGATCCATTAAGCCACCTGCTTAATAGCTGATGAGCCTAGTTTCTTGTTTTGAATTTTTTCCTGAACAAAAGTCCTATTACCCCAGTAAATCAAATACTTTTGAGTCTGTTTTATTTCAGAACATTTTTTGCCTATTTTTCTGATTCACACCTCAAGTAAACAAGCTTGTTTTCATCATGAGTGCTAATAACAGTCCCCATTACCACAGCCTTTTATAGACTAAATACAACTCTCTGCTGCTATTCAATATTATTTGTTAATTTTAAATAACGAATATAGCTTACCTAATGTGGAACAGCTTTAAAATGCTTTATTACTCCAAAGGGCTTTGCAATGCACTTTGGAAAAAAATCAGAGTGTTAAAAAACATATATATATAAAATGTGGTGCTCCTTTCAGTATGTATTTCTATTTAACCATTCCAGTACTTCCAGCAAGAGAAGCCCATGATTATATAATTAAGAATAATTACTCAGAAATAATATAATAATGATGATGATGATAACAACAACAACTCAGGAAGCCAAAACATTTTTATATGATGATATGTGCCTATGCTATGCTGAAAAGGTGGTTAAGAAATTATGTGTTTTGCTCACCATAATGGTTTCCATTGGATATTCAGTCACGTCTGCAAGTATTTTATTTATTTACAGAAATATCAGCACATAGTAGCATTGCAGACAAAATGCAGGCACAGGAGGGAGAGATTAGATGGGTTTTGCATGCTAAGGATGAAGACAAGAAGAGTTATGACAACTTAAGAGAATGCAACTGGTTCAGTGCAGGGCTTCTTGACAATCTGTTTTTCATTTATTGATGGGTCTGCAGGGAAAAATTCCCAAAAAACATTTGTGAGGCCTCAACTGAAGTTAGCAAGGACTGGCAAACAAAGAAGCTGCCACATTTTTCCTTAATTGCAGCAGTTCATCCTTACACACAGACTGGTTTTGGCCACCTGAGCTCTCCCCAAGTTTGGGACTGTTGTGTGAGGTGGTGCCTCGTTCCAGGAGGTGATGAGCAATCACAGGGGTCAAACAACCCCAGCCTGGACACACTTCTGAAAACACCAGTCCTTTAGAGAACTCTGAATTCCTGACAGAATGCCCAGTTCTAATAGAAAAGCCTGTTCATGTTGCACTCAACAATCAAATATTCTTGCAATTTATTTTTTTCCCCACATTCAGAGTGGCTCTGCTGGAGTCCAGCTACTTCTGCCAGAAGGCACCAAAGAGGCTCCTCTTTTCTTTCTATCTTACAGAAATCAAAAATAAAGATTCCTCCTGGACCTTTAACTTCTCCCTCTTTAGCCCTCCAACTCCATGTGATCTTAATATCAGGTTATTTTCACAGCTCATACCAGAAACAAGGTTTAAATGCTTTTTACCCAACACTAAGAAAGAGAAACAGTTTGTGAACAAAAGGTTGAGCCATTTTTATGAGACATAATTGATATTCTTGAAGATTGCAAGTATTTGAGGCATAGGTAAGCTGTAATATATCTGCTTCTGTCTGCTTCAAGTTAATAAAACGGAGGGAACCAGATGTCTTTGAGATTATTGCAGATTTTCACTGCCAGTAACAATTAAGCCACAGCAGGGAACTCATGGGGTAGGAGAAAACTGTAAAATTAAATTTCAAGTGCCTACAAACTAATCATACATTTAAAGCATACTCCACCGATATAGTTTTGAAATCATCGTTCTGGCAGATTATTATTTTTTCAAAGAAAATACAGATATCTGATGAAGAGAGTTTTAATTAAACAATCTTGGCAAGGCACCAAGGCTTAGTCCTTCAAAAGAGTATTCTTTAAAAGCTCAGTCTCAGGCCAAAAATGTCACCACAGAAGGAAAAGAGACAAGCACACAAAGTTCTTAACATTTTAGGGAGAATCTGAGAGCACATGGGCAAAACTGGGGGGATTTTTAAGAAGCCCAAATTAAAAAGTGTTGTTTATGACAGAGAAGCAGTCAGCAGTTCTCATATTCAGAGACCACTCAAATACTCTACATTTAGAGTGGTCTTTGCTTTGAAAAAACAATGCAAACAAAGATTCAGCAATCTAATAACAGAGCATGCTTGTCTTCTAGGAAAAAAAAACCCACCCAGGCACTTCCCACCCAGCAGGGCTCTGCCCGGCTCTCACAGCCCCAGGGTGGAGTTAAAAGTGGCGCTGTCAGTGGTGCTGAATTGATTTTCCCAAAAGCTCTGGGCCCCCGTCTCCAGTGGTCAAAATTAACTTAACTTCTTCACGTGTCTCAACAGAAAAATGTTGTCCGCAGACAATTTTGTCTCTCATGTCAGATGCTGGGAGTTTGTTATGAGAGATATTTCTGTAATAATGGCCTTTCATCAATAGAATTATGCTGCCTGTTACCATTAGAGGAAAAAAATGTATGGAGAATCACAACAGCCCTCTATAAACCCAGCATTTCAAGGATCACAAAGCCATACAGCACTTCCATTAGAAATCTCCAGGAATTCTTTTTTAGAAAATAGATAATTAAGCTAATTTAATTATAGTCTACGGATACAGGAATTGGAATAACTGTATTTTTCTTTAATGTTCCATTTTGGATGACAGTATTAAAGGTAAAATTGTCTTTGGAACAATTCTTAAATGAATTTAAAATAAAAGTTCACCAAATAAGCTTTGTTGATATTCCTAAAAGAATTCCTAAACTGCCCAAAAGAAATCCCCCCAATGACCACTATCACCAAATAGATAAAGGACAAATATTACTTGAATTAAAACCCAATACCTCAATACAGACCATCACAGTCCTTCCCAAATGTTCTTTGGCACCTTCCCCTGTTCCTGCCTTCATAACACATTGATTAACATAGTGGATACTTTTACATTTCTGATAAAAGCAACAACTTTTGGACAGTTTTAAACAAATGAGGCTTTACCTGAGCAACAGGATTTGTTGCAGTGGCAATAATTGCTGTTGCCATTTAAACGGATCAGGCTCAGCTGGTGCATTCTATTAAACTGTTACAAACTAAAATGTTTTTCCCATTAACTTTTTGCTCGTAAGGCACAGTCAAATTTCTTTCTTAGCCAGATTTTTTAAGGAAATGGGATTTATGCATTGAAACTGCATGACTTATAAATTCATCTTCAATTTTTCCTTAAATGCAATGGAGATGTAGAAATCCTCAGGTATTGGAAGTGCTTATAAACTCCATAATAGGTTCAGGGAGAGAGGCCTTTGCAGTCCTCAGTGATGGCAGGAAAGGCTGCAGAATGAACTTGCTCTCCAAGAACAGAAACATGAGTTTAGTTTTCAGACATAAATTCTACCTATTAAGAAATAAATTGTGTTTTTAAACTTTCTGACCCTAAAAACTTTCATCACCAGATGAGGGCTTAGGGAACATCACATGTTTTGCCACTCAGAGAGCAACTGAAATACAGCCTTCATTATTAATTCCAGGTATTTCCTGGAAGCAGCTATCCAAAGGCATTCTGGCTGGCTACCTGAGCAGCACTCATGACTTCAGTTCAGCTCTCAGATTGCAGATTTCTGTCCTCAATTAAATGGGAAACGTCAACAATTTCCTTTCAAAGCTGCAGGGTGCAAAGGTGCCCCAAATAAACTCTGTTTTGTTAAGCTCTCCAGATCAAAACTGTATATGGAGCACCAAGAACTGCATCCAACCAGTGCTTTCTGGACAACCAGAAGGCTTTTGCCTCCCAAGCTCCTCATCCACCCCAATCCATGAGCACTGGATGTGTTTCAGTGCTATTTCATAGGAAGGTTCACCCCTGCACCTTTGCAAATAGCTCAAGCTAAAACTTGAACAGGAGAGCAGCACTGACATTTGAAGTAATTTCATCACAAGGAAGAAAATAAATGTTTAGTTGAATCAGGTATCCAGGGACCTACCCAGGTCCAAATCATCACTGGAATGAAAATGGCAGTGTAGCTCATAAACAGCTGGTTGTACTCTTCACCAAAGTATTTCTTTACTTTTTTTTTTAAGAATGTAACTGAAATGTGGAGTCTTAACTTCTTTTTGCCAGGGTCAGGATTAAATGTGTGAAATGGTATTTCTTGTTCAGACTCAGATGTTTATTAGTCCTTATCCATGTTACAGTCTCATAAACCCTGAGTTCTGCAGCACTTCACTCCAAAAACTAAAAATGGAGCTGTATCTCTCTCTCTACAAGGCCTTTTAAGGATAAGCTGTCCAATTAAGAAATGACACCTAAATTATTTTTATTTTTAACCCAATAACCAACCACCTGTGCCCCCAATGCAGACTTTTTTATCCAGTTACACCAAACCACCCAAACCCATGGAGATGAAAGTGAAGAAGGACCAGCCTCCACCCTAAAACCTCCATCTTGCTCCATACATGTTACTATATTTTAAAACATTAAACTCTACATTTTCAACCACGTGATATCACACACCTCTATTCCAACTCCACATCCACAATCCCAGTTTTGTCATTCCATTTTGGAAGCCTTCTCCACGGCCTCAGGTCACTGCAGTGTTCTCTTGGGGGTCAGTGCCTGTCAGCACAGAAGGTCTGAAATTCTCAGTAACCAGGGTTCCAACACTGAAAGAGTGATTTTTCTTCAAATTTATCTTTGAGTAGGGTTAACAAATTCTGTCACAGACTGTACAAATAAAAATCCCTCCAGTTTGCCCTCAAAAGCCAGAGGAAGAAATATGTGCTCTCATATGTGTACACAATGCCAACACAAACATAAAACAGGAAAATGAAGACAAAAACCACCAGAACTGATAAAGCAGTTCTTTAAATTTGTTTTAATTGCAGCACATGCTAATTCATGGATGCTTACTAGAGGAGAAGTCCAGCTCACATTGGTCTCTCAGGATCCAGATCTCTGAGCCCAAACATGATGCTGCTGGTTGTAACCCCTGCTATCAAACCTCCTCTGCTGCACACTGCAGCCATAACTCAAAGCAGGCAGCAAAGTGACATCCAGCAGGGTCATTTTTCCCCCAGAAAGTGCTGTCCCAAGCCAAATGTCTTTGGAAAAGGAATTTAACATCCATATTGAGATTTTCAAAGTGGTTTTTTTTCTGTTACAACCAGTAAGGAGCATATTTCAGAGTAAACAGTTCTAGCTGTGAGCATAATGGGGCCTGTAAGAATGGCACTTTTTATAACATTCCCATATAATGTGTTATACTATAATAGAGACTAAAACTCTATGTGTAGCTAAGTGTATGAACACTTAGCTCCAGGAACCTCTACCTTAATGCAAATCCGACTCCTAGAGCTATCAGTATCAGTATTCAAGTTATTAATAATGTTCACAAACTTCTGCTGACTTCTGATTGCCCAGGAACACT
This sequence comes from Passer domesticus, assembly GCF_036417665.1. Lineage (NCBI taxonomy): Eukaryota > Metazoa > Chordata > Aves > Passeriformes > Passeridae > Passer > Passer domesticus. The sequence continues at coordinate 59,099,845 of NC_087479.1, forward strand.
CAGGATGGCAGCTCTGCATCCACAGGTTTGGGATAAGGCATATTCAGCCCCAAATTAAGCAAATATTCCTGTACCACAAACTTCACCACAGAGTAAAGCTGCCCACAAAAATTAGTTTTTGTTCTTAAGTAGCCTAGCACAGAAATAGACGAAGTCTGAGACATAAACTTCAAACACTTAAGAACTTTGCCCATGCCAGCAGCAGTTCTAGATGCTAACCAATATTCAGCTAATAAACAAAACTTGGCAGTCATCTATAAAAAGACTAAAAAGGACAGTGTGCAAATATATTTAAATGGTTAAAGTTTCTTATTAATTGATTAAACTGAAAAAAAAATAAAATTTACTTTTTTTTAACAACAAAAAATACTTGTGCAGCAGCAGGAAGGAGTCAATGGCTTAATACAGAAAAAAAGTCCAATATATCTGAAGCCAGGAACATTCACTGCAGGGTTGTTCAGAATACAAATAAAAAAATGTATTCCTAGCAGCATTCCTTTAAGCCTAGACACTACATTTTGCTCACTCTCTCTCACACAATTAACCTGAGAAAACACTAGTGGTTTTGTAATCCTCCATGGTTTCTTTATGTTCCAATCTATTTCTTGCTATTGGCAGTGTGTGAGGCCAATAATGCATGTTCAAAGGAATAAAAGCTATATTTAGAAGCCAAAAGGAACAAACTGACAAGGGCAAAAACTGCAGCTCCAACAGAACTCAGAAGAACATATGCAGTGTGGAACAACAAAGGTCATCCTTGCTGGAGTGAGTGGCAGAGAGGAGAGCACGGAGCAGAGCTTACAAGGAATGAGATTGATGCCTGAAGTTTCAACTTTCCTATTTGCCAGATTTTGTACTGCTTTGGTTATAGAACTCTGAACTTCATATAAAGTGTTAGCAAATTCTCTTCACAGTCTAGTTAGACAGAACAATCCTTTCCTAGCCCAAGGACACCTTGCAGCTTCAGGCCGAAAAATTGTAAAAGAGCAGTGAATTGAGGAGAGGAAACTGGGAGGATGAGGCTTCATAACCTGAAGCTGTAATTGGAGGATTAACCCCAATATGGAAATGGAGCAAAACTTACAAAAAGTGTGAAAACTCATCACCAGTCATCCATCCTGGGTCCATCTCGGGTGCAGCCCTGGCTGGGCTCTTGTACTGCCCAAGGTGAATCCATTGAGGAGATCCTTTTAATAAATCCCTGCTTTATTCTTTACCTCTGTCCAGCCTCTGTTCCAGGAAGCCTCTCAAGGCATCAAGACCACTAGCTCCAGAGAACATGCAGACAGACCTGCAAGATATCCATGTTTCATTTTTCAAAGTTTTATACACATCACAGGTATTTTAAAATTAATTCCCTTATTTTAAGCTGGTCCCTACAGCTCATTTTGATGCCTAACATTACCACCTCTCTTTAGCTTTCTTTTCCTAGTTTTCAGGTGATTTCTTTAAACATCCTCCATTTGATTTAATCTGATTTCTGCTTTATATTCTCTTCATTTTCATACTAATAACACATCTCTGTATTTACTCTTCCCCCAGATGCCTACATTATCTCTTTTATCATGGAATTTATCTTTTCATCCTTATATCTACTGATTTTCTCTCTAGTCTAATTCCTTTTTGCTTTCTGTGATGCAGCCTGACCCTTTTATCAGCTATTCCATCACTTTTCTATCATTCTCCTCTCTCTAAAATGACTCCTGAGAGACTGCAGACCTGAAACAGAGATCCCCTGAAGATCATCAGTGTCTGGAGAAGAGAGATTACAGTTTTTGACATCAAAAAACACCCTGTTTCAAGGCTTTTCCCTCTGACAGAGATTACAAAAATTTCACAGCACCATGAGAGTGCTCTGCCATTGCACCTGATATTCTTTTGGGGGATGTGAGGACTTAAAAACTCCCCTGTGACTTGAAAACCCAAGCAGCTAAATGCTGAGAGGCAACTCATTAGCTTCTGCCAGGACACAGGAGAATCACAGGAGGCTGGAAGAATAAGGAAGAACTAAAAGAAAATGTTTGTCTGCCATGCTCAAAAGCCAAGCTGCAGGGACGTGGGACAGCCTGCCAGTCAAATGGGCATGAAGAATGTTGTAAATAACCTGAGACTGGAATTGCAGTGTGCCGTCATGTGAAATGTGTTTTCAGCTACAATAGAGCCAAAATTCAATAACAAGCCTCTACAAGTGTCTTTAAAGAGAGCATATATTAGAGAATACAGTGAGTTATGGCTTTAACCAATGTACAAGGAGAAGCTTTTTTGATGACTTAAGGTACATATTAAATGATAAATTTTTGGATGTCAATGAATATTTTCAGAAAATACCTTCAGCATCAATCAGGGCAGTGCTGCCATTCTGAAGAGATGTTATTTCTCAGCACTGGGAACAAAATCACTCTTAATCCTTGCCATAACTTCCACAACTCAGCTGTTAATCACTCTGTTGTGACATATATCTCTCTATACGAAAGGCTGAAGTGTTGAAAGAAAACAAAATAAAAATCACAGTTAAATGCATAGCTGAGCAGAGATTTACTCCCCACTTGAGGTCTAAACACAACTGCACTTGTCAGTTAGATTTTTCTCTTATTTCATGGCACATAATGGCTAGGAATCCAATCCTTTCAGTTTCTCATCTGGCTGTTCACTGTAAAATCTTTTAAAATGCCACCCATAGTAAACTAGGGGTACCAAGATACCACTTGCTACAGGACCCAAAATACCATTTGGCTATTTTCAACTTCAAACAGAGCAAAGCAAATCCATCTTGGGCACTGCAATCTGTTGCCAAAAAGTTAGGAACCACTGTTAGGTTTTATAAAACCAGGAAATCCAAAAACAAAGTGAAATGTTCATCCTGCCACTACCAGCCAAATGCTCTGGGGAGAAGGAGGGTGCCCCAGTGTGCCCCAAAGCCAGAGCTTGCCAAGGATCCCGCTCACCTCCCACCAATAAAAGAGAAGGCCTTACAAATATAATCTTGGGCCTTGTTTTACACCATGGAGGCAGAAAAAAGATAATTTCTCAGAGAGGTTCAGTGCCTCTGAGACCTCCACAGTCTGAAACATCATTCGGCCAACCCAAAAGCCACTGAAGAAGCGTGAATTTTAATGATGCTCCCACACACATCTACTTCTTCACAAAATTAAACAGCCTTACAATAAAAGCCCCATTAAAACTGCTTTCTCTAATCCACTTAGAAGATTAAATAGTTGCTAGTAATTCCTTTATTCTATAAACATCATCCTTATTTTCTTCATTTTTCAAAGACTGACCCAGACCATTCAGGTTATACCACAATAACTTTGGAATGAGGAAATCATGCACAGCACATTATATCAGCATAATAAAGTTGTCACTGTTAAATACTCCTGACATTACACTGCTGGTCATAAAAATATTAATTATTAAATGAAAAAATGCATGGATTTAATAGCATATGGTAAACATTTACTTTAAATAAATGTTTTAGTATTGAGTGTTTCAGAAAGGAAAACAACTAATGGTAATCTGACATAATGAGGAGTATTTCAGGATATGTGATTAACAATTTACCTGGAAAAAGAGCATTTCAGGACTTTTTTGTAGTAATTTCTGTCCCCAGGATCCATACCATGGTTCTGGTTTTGTCTCTCAGACTGCAGTGTGTTTTTAAATATTCTGTGAATTGAGAGAAAATTTTTTACTGAATATTCTTTGGAATATATGAAAGCAATTCATGTTAGAAGACAATTTTTGATTCATGGATAATTACCCACAGTACTCCCAAGGGGTTGAGTCTCATATACAAACAAAAAAACGACATCTGTTTACTAATAATGGCTAAGAGCATACATTGATTTTTGGGTTGATTAACTGACTGGCAAATTGTTGGGTTAGACAATGAAGTCCCACCATGTGGAGAAAAACATTCTACATACTACAGCTATTTTTCCACAACAATTACTTCCAGGTGAGCAATTACAAACCTTTAAATTCCATCCATAAGTTTATTAGGATTAAGAAAAATTACCTTGTAATATCTTGACAGAATTTCCCCACCGTGCAAACAATCTTGGCACGCTTGCAGCTAAACATAATTTCTAATGTGGACTTCTGAATTTCCACCTGTTTTGCAGCTAAACCAAGCAAAATGGTTATTTATATAGAAAGCTTCCTTGAAGTTTCATGATGAACAAGAGGAAAATTGTATTACGTTATTTTCTCTTTGCAGTCAAACTCCTTAAAGTACCGTGTTTTGAAGAGGCTTTTAACCTTCAGTTGGGGTTCATTGTTACTGCTGCCCACTGGATTTTTCAATTCTCTCAAAATATTCTGTTTACTGCGTGCATTATTGCATCCTTTAAATACACAGGGCACGGTCCTGACCCAGTGATCAGATACAGCAGAGCTGAAAGGGCTGCAAAATCTCCCTGTAAAGCTGCCTAATCACTGCACCACCTCCTGAGAATGCAATAAAGATCCCCTGTGAGCTGTAGGAACAGGATCTCTGGCTACTGCAAAGGCTGAAGCTTCTCTAGACAGCAACCAAATGACAAGAGGAAGAAATTACACAAGGTGCTGCAAGGTCAACCACACCAGATGAAAGAGAGAAGGAGAAAATATAACCTCAAAGTTAAATCATTGCATTATCTTCTAAAATACCACCTAATGTCCAGGCACATGATTTGAGAAGCAGTTTCTGGTTATGAATCCCTGAAGGTGTTAATTTTTCCACTGCCAGGTGTTCCCTACCAGGTGAGTGCAAACTCCAGCACTGAGAGGAGGTGTCCCAGCTGTGCAAGCAGCACAGCTCAAGGCAGAGCTCCCTCCTGGAGGAATGTCTCCAAATATAACATTGTGGTGGGCATAATTGTTTGCTTATAACAGAAGTCATTTCAGCTGCAGCATTTAAAAATTGCACACAAAAAGAAAAATCAAAAATCTGCCACCATCTCTCTTCTGGAGCAAATATGAAACTGGAAGAATTAAGGGTAGGGATACAGAAATCCACTTTATCTGGGATTTCAGGCAAGCAGTGCACCCAGGAAGGATCTGGCTGAGGTAGAGGAGGAGGAGCCATTTAACTGAGAACAGGGCAAGTAGTTGTAACACAGAGAAACACGAGCTGTGGCACAAACACAGGGCTCCCACAGACCCAGCTCCACGAAGCAAGCACACTTAGGGTCCTTTTCACCTCTAAACCACCTCCTGAAGCAACAGCTCTGCCGAGGAAGAGGCACCTTCAGCTGTTGTTCATAATGTAACGCACAGGGATTTCACAACCAGTGAGAAGTCATTATATAACAACAAACTTAATTCACAAACTCTTTCTGTCTTTTTCTAGAATGGCTGCACACACATTCTATTTTCATCAGGCATCTGAACAACCTTTACACAAAGTTGCACACCCCACATGTCACTCAGGGTAACCTAGGCAATCAGCATTTCACCAGGGCCAATCTCTTTCTTCTTTTTGGAACAATGTCAGATAACAATTAGACCTCTCTTTCTCCAAGACAGGAGCTGCTTCCCCAAGTTTATACCTGAACGGTTTTCCTTGGCAGAAGTGACATGAAACAACTAGCCACTGAAACCTAAGTTATTTTACTTGTATTCTTTCTTGCCTACAGCACTAAACTACTTATCCAGTATAAAACCATGGTGCAGCTTAGAATATTTTTTCCTACTTTTGAATATCAACCTCCCAAAGAGAGAAGCATAACTTAACAACACCCTAAAAGCATGGTCTTTGTAAGATCAGAAATACATAAAAGGAGTGTTTGCTACCCTTGGGAGTGCCAAGAGATTTCAAATGTAGGGTATTTTTTTCCACTTCATCTAAAGTATTTTATAGCATTACCTGTTTTCACAGTGTCTCTTAAATATATTTAAGTTTCAGCATGCTTTGCAACAGCCAAATGACAGCTTAGCAGAGGATTACCTGTTCTCCTCTCTGCTGGTTATTTCTCCTCCTCACATCAAGGACTGTTATTTGCAGCACTGTGCAAACATTATTGAAAACTTTGCTGCACTGCAGCACCACGGAATAGCCCCAGATCTGGAAACCATGAGCAGACATTCCTCCTGGAGGATTCCCCAGGGCTGGGCACAGCAGCCTCACTCCCAGAGCCAGCGGGATGGGGCACTGGGTGAAGGCAGAGGCTCTGCTGCCCTGCACGGAGAGGAGCAAGGGGCACAGCTCGTTCCCAAGCAGTGCCCTGGCACCCCAGAGCAGCTCCATGAGGGACTGGCTGGCACAGCACAGCTGCTCATGACAGCCCTCCCAGACTCATCTGACACAGAAATTAAAACTGTGCAGTGCAGAATCATGCAGAAAGCCATATGCCCCTTTCTATCCCCAAACAAAGGACATGATCATTTTGAAAAAGCCCTTTTCCAAATCTGCCTGGCTGCTGGATGAAAATCATTCATGAGTAACTTCTGCAGGCTCACAGGTAGTGCAAAAGCATTAGAGAGAGCTGCATGAAGCCCATAATTAAGCAAGCTAATGATCTGAGATGATGATCCATGGCAGAACTGGTTTGAGTTTATTTTGAATTTGCATTAAAATTCTTGAAGAAATGTTTTGCTTTAGTGGATAAAAGGCCCTGGTAAGTCATTTGTGCTTGCTGATAGATGTTAAATGCTTCTCAGAAACCATATAAGAAGTCCCTGAAATGCTACAGATTATTACAGCCAGCATTTCCTCCAGTTAACATATCCAACCAACAGCAAAAATCAGAGAATAATTTTAAGGTTGAAAGGGACCATTTGGGCTTTATCTGATCAAATCCCTTACTTTCAAGCAAACAAAAGTTTGTAAATCAGGACCCTGGAGCAGTATTTTCAGTCCAGCCATATCTTTTGCAGGACTGGAAACAATGATGTGCACAAGTCTCAAACGTGGGTTTAAAAGCATAAGATTTTCAACCCCAAAACCGGGTTCATTTCATGAGACATTAGTCACAGCAGCTCTGGCCCTTGCAAAAACAGAATATGCAGAACTGACATTTTGCTCACACAGCCTGCATCACCCAGCACTTCTAAAAGTCTCGAGTGCCCTGATTTGAAACGCACCTGAGAGCAGCCAGGGCTCAGCTTCTCCCTGGGCTTCCCTTTGGCTCGGCCACCTCGGGGGTGACATTTCCAGCAGCTCATCCTGCCGGGGCGAGGAGCGCCGCACGCCGCGGGCTCTGACCCAGAAAGGCAGAGATGAGAAGGGGCTGATGAGATAAACTGTGCCTGTCCCGAGTTCAACACAGCCACACTGCACTCGCAGCATACCCAGCAAAAATATCTCTTCTTCCCGAGGATTTATTTTTGTGCAGGGTTTCTGCAGTAAACAAACACTCCTGATGGAAACTGTGTCAACAGTGCCGTTGGAAAATGTTAGACCAGACAACCTCATCACATTTTCAAACTCGTTTTTGTTCTTCTTTTTTTTTTTTAAAAAAAAAAGGAGCTGTCAGGATTTATTTGGCATCTGATCATCACCTCTGTATTAATTTTACTTATTATTTGGCTTGGTTTTAAATTTTTATTGAAACTTATTCCAGGTGGAAACATTGTTCTTTGAGTAGATATAATGGTGAGACAGTATAGAATAATGTTTTCTCTAACATCTCCCTTTCCCACCCAGATGATCATAAGCAGGCTTTACTTCCATTAGAATATTCATGGGGTATAAATAATAAAAAAACCATGAAAGCTGCTGGAGTGAAGGTAGAAAATTTCTTCTCCTTACTAGGTCTTCACTTTCACCTAACTTCCTTACAACTGGTACAATAACTTCGAGCAAAATCTGTCCTTTGAGAGAAACTTCTAAGCAGTTAACAATGTACTCCATCTTTTAAATCCACACACTGCCACAGGATATTAATGTGACAGGCCCATCCCTGATAATGTACACTGCTGCCTATTAAGAGCAGGAGCTGGGGAAGCTAAAGAAATGTTTTTGAAAATTAAGCAAAGGAAATATTTCTTTTGTGCTTAAGCAGATGGTATGCACAGAAAATTTTAAAACAATCTTATTTCCAGTCTCTCCCAGGACAGTTCTCTCCCCACCAAACATAGCTTGTTTTCCAAAACATTGTTTTCATTTACCTTTCACCAACTGAGTAATTTTCCACAGGCTCTTGAATTTTCTTTGAGCCTCTACAGATATCATGCATGTAGTAGACAAAGTCTTGAGTTAAAAAAACCCAAAACCACAATAGCAAGAAATTAATATTTCTGTTCTAAAAGTTCTGGGTCACTATTAAACAGTATTTCCCCCAAAACTTGAGGTTTATTTTAGTAACTAATCAGCAGACGTATATTGCCTCATGAAGCATTACTACTCCATCTGCATAATTAATAGGATATAAAGCATTCTTGAAAAACTACAACTCAAGGTGCATTTACTAACATTTTTTTAATCATTTAAGTATGAACTCTTTCAGTTGCACTTTAGGTTTGCTATTTATAGAAGCAGTAATTGAAATAACACAGCTTTGTTTGGAGTTTAATGGCTATGTCTCCTTTACTAACCACAGAATTTTCAAAGCAGCTATCAAACACGTGAACAAAGATTTTAAAGAACTGGAATATTTCAAAACTCCTATTTATAAACTTATTTTGTTTCATGAAACTTTGATTCTTCAAAGTGCCAAATTGCTAACAGCTACATCTTTCAGAAGTAGCTGTTAGCAATTTTGTGAGGTTATTTATGTTGTGGATATTCTTTCTGGGAGATTTCAGAAGTTGCCTGTACATCTAATTCTCCAAACTTCTTTTGCAAGACTGCTGGTGAATGTTTTTGCCATGTTTGACTCTTCCCTGGCAGATCCAGCACAACAGGATGTGCTATTTAGTAAGTTAGTGATCTTGAACATCTTGGCCTTTCAGAGCACAGAACATTAAGCTAAACTAAGCTTGCACTGAAAAGGACACCAGGGTTTCACCAAAAGAGTTTTACAAGATGCAGTCAACACTTTACATTATTTGTCCTTTCTTCAACTCGTGTTTTGACATTATATTGCTACAAGAGACTCAGTCACCCACATCTATTTTTAAGCTATCCAAGTTTAGAAATGATTCTTCCATTTCTATAAATCAGATCTTTTAAACATAGCAACAAGCAAGTGCATTATTAATTCATTCTAATAAAACAAATCTGCTTTCAAAGCAGTGGCCCCAATTAATCAGGTAAATGGAAGAGAATGGTAAAAAAAACCCAAACAAAAAACCAACACAAGAAAGGTTTGCAATGGGTTTGTTATTTCTTCCAAATGTTTTGGAGCAGCCATGAGGCCTCGTCTGACCCAACTCAGCTGATTAAAGTCCCCAAGGCATTGAGTTTAATAGAATAAAGTGCACACTTAGCATGATTCTGACAGTTTTCCTGTGCCCCAAAGCACTCCAAGTTGCCCCAAGTTCAGGGTAATATTCAGGTGGAAAGTACTATCAGCTACCCTGCTCCATGCCATCCAGGAAAGAAAGGCAACAAACCCCAACTACCCTTATTAGCATGGTTTTGGGTCGCATTTAAGTTTTAGAGCTAAAATATTTCACCCCAGTTTGTAGAATAGCAGAGTCCCAAACCCATCACTTATTGTGGAGTGGTTTGGGTTGGCAAGTCCAACATCCCTCCAAAGAGCAGGGATGTCTTCAACTAGACCAGGTTGCTCAGAGCCCCAGCTCCTTGCTCCTGTGTTTCACCACCCTCATTGCACAAAACTCCTTCTTTATATCTGATCTGAATTGGCCTCTTTCAGTCTGAAGCCATCACCCCTTGTCCCAGCACAACATGCAGACCTAAAATGTCTGTGCCCAGCTTTCAGCTGCCCCTTAGGTACCCTAAGGCCACAATAAGGTACCCCAAGCTCTTCTCTAGGCTTAAGGCTCAGCCTTGGCACAGGGACTGACTTCTACACTCCCCTGGCTCAGTCCCACTCCTCAGCCCCAAATTGGATACTGTACTCCACATCTTGCAAGCCCTGAGCAGAGGGGAAGGGTGGGAAGGGTGCCAGCTCCCCTCTGGTTAACACAGCCCAGGTCACAGCTGAACTGCAGGAAGAAACTAGAACATACAATAGGATCCTACATTTGTACTACATCACAAACACACATCGTTGCTAAACCTTCAAAAACCCATTATTTGAAATAAAGCTACAGGTTTTAATTAATATGGGCAGCTACATTAACAAAAACACATAGAAGGCAATGAAAAAAATCTGACAGACAAAAGACTGAGCAGCTTTTTCCTCTTGGGCATAGTCTTCAATAAAGAGAATCAGTCAATCATTCTTTCAAAATCTGCTATCAGGACAAACAGAACATGTCTCCAGGAAATTTAGGATGATGGTGTCTGGAAAACGAGAAAAAAAAAAAAGAGCATTTCCAAAGCATTCACATCTCCATCCAGCATTTAACAGATGCCTTTATAAGCCTTGAGCTGCAAGGACTGGAACGAGATGCTCTGCACTATTCTCTCACCTCCCCTGTTGAAATCCCTGCCTGTGTTAATATAGGTAACAGATTTATGTTCTTACACTGAATCAAAGAGGTTTGAAACACAATGGTAGTTTTTGCAATGCTTATCCAACCTAATGGGAAATCACACACACCTCAGAGGAAATTTTACTGCCTTAAGACAGATGTAATGTAGAATATGGTTTAACAACATTTAGTATTTTGTGACCATTAAAACATTCTGTCCCATCACAACAAACTCATACTTTAGAGACAAGTGGGCCCAGTGTCCTCAGCAAAAGTGGGCTGCTAACAAGCCAAGTAAAAATGTACAGAAAATATTAATTACTAAATTATTCCTAGCCACATTATAAAGCACTGCTCACCTGCAGGCATGTTCTGATGGTCTCTGGTGGTCCAGCAGGTCATCATTGGACTCTAAAGACACTGAAGATTCCTGTGCAAGTCAGCCTCAAAGGCATATATTTGCCAAATCTTTCTTGCATATGTAAAAGAAAATAGTGAGGGGTAAGACGAGAGAGAAGCTTTCAATGTAGAATAGAAGGGGGGAAAAAAAACAGTAGTTTTCTTTTTCCTAACAAGACTCCATTACATACTTCTAATTATATTTACTCAGAAAAAATGTAGGTATTTAGAGTGATAATAAAATTGCAAAGGCAGTACATTGCAAAAAAGCGTTTCCATAGCTATTGCAGTGTTCTTTCCCAAGATGGATTATTAACATTAGTATCACTGCATTTTTGAAGTCAGGGATGTGGAATCATGAATTCGCCACTGACAAGACAGAGATGCTGCACACATTTGCAAGGAACAGTCTTTAAATGGTGGCAAAAAAGCCCAACAGCATCTTTCGCTTGCTATTGTGAGGAGTTATGCCTCATCCTACCAAGGAGGAGAAGCACATGATTCTATTTCTTTCTAATCCAGGTAGTTCAAATTTGCAATGCGAAATTCTGTCACGAGTTATTTACAAGTGGGTTGCACAGAATTTCCCTTGCCAAAACTATTCAGCAGATATGTAAATAATTTTGAAAAGCATCTGGCTCAGAGTTACCAGGTTTTGCACACGGATGTCACTTTATGCAAATTATCCCGTAAACACGTCAGTATGTTTCAAAATAAGACAGAGCAATGGACAAACTGTTCTAACTCAACCAGTTGTGGCAGATGGCAGGATGCAGGATGTCTGGAGCCTGCCAGATCCATGGCTTGATCTGGAGAGGACAGCCTTGGGAGGCGTGGCACGTGACCACTATTGCCTTCCCCCACCATCCTTTTCTCTTTACGCCTTCCTCATCCAAATCCAGTAAGTGTTAAAAATATTAAGGTATGAAAAAAAAGGATATTTAGACCCAGCCAGGCAGTCCAGCTAAGGACAGGTAAATCCCTCAGCACAGACTTATATATTTTCATCAGATGCTCTCCAACAGAGACCTAGAGCATCTTTGAGAAAAAAAACCAACAAATTACAAAAACCAAGGTGGGTTTCTTGTCTAAGGTCTAATTGTCTACTTCTGGCAATCTGCTGTTTTGAAGCCTCTTGAACATCAGCCTGGGGATTTTTTCTCCATAACTCTATCAAATTTTCTTTCTGAACTCTTAGTTTTCCCTATTGCATCCTGCAAAAGTAAATATCACAGCTTAATTAACTATATTAGAGGAAAACCAAAACAAAACATCCTGAAGAGCTCAAAATTTTTGTGGTAACAGTATTGCCCAGGAATTTCATATCAAAGCCCCAGGAAAAGCAGCATTGCCAAACAAAAACAAAAAGTTAACATAGAACACCTCAGATTAGAAGTGTCCTACAAGGATCATCAATCCCAAGTCCCTGCTGCTCTCAGGGCTACATAAAAGTGAACCACACAACTAAGAGAATTCCAGACACTTGCTGAATTCTGGCAAAACTTGGTCATGTTCCACATTTACACTGCACATTTATACAGAACTACTTCAGCATAGCCTTGTGCAGAAGAGAAAAATCTCCAGCTATTAATTCCAGAGATAGAAGTTTTGTAGCTAGAGCTGAAAAGTTATGGTCTTTTTCAATTTTAATTGTATTTTTTCCCACATGCACTCAAATTATGCATATTTCTAAAACACATACCATAAGTGTCCAGTACAGACCACTGATGCATTAAAAAAAACAAACCCTTTTACACTTAAAAACATTTAAGAACCCTTGCAATGCTTCTCATGTCATGGTTCAATATATTGCAGTACAGATTAAAAATGATAGAATTAAGAGAAATATAAAATACCAAAAACAATCAGTCAGCATTGAGTAGTTATCTCCCAGAAGAGTTTTTCAGCTTGCATCCCACACAGCTGGTGCCAGCATCTCAAGAGAGAGTTGGGCAAGATGAAATTTTTCCAAGGACTTTGTGTACTTTGATGTCAACATAGCTATCATATTCTATTTCTTAATTCCTGCTTTATGAATGTCTGGGAGCAGCCACTTCTGTTTGATTTAGAAATTGCCTTAAAGAAACAGGAAAAAAATAGAAAAGGAAAAAGAAACTAATTTCATTGTAATGGAGGGCAGCACTTTATTCTGATGACTTTCAACTTTTGGTACCTCTTTCCTGTACACTGCACCCAACTGTCTGCATGGGAGGTTTGATCTTGATATTACAGCATGTCTTAGGAAGGTCTTTTTTTATTCATTAAAAACCAGGAAATTGTCCAAGTATTTTAGATATTTCTCCAGACTCTTCAGCAAATGCTTTAATATTTAATTAGTTTTCCTATTTATGGTTGCCTAATGGTGGTTTCTGTCCATATAACAGCTCTATTGGAGGTCTTCTATCATGTTCCAGGAATGCACTGCTCAGATTTAGTCTAAGTAAAACCCAAATAACATTATCCCAAATAACATTTCTCATGTAATGATTCCTGACTAGTCATGATGAATTATAAAAAGTCACAAACAAACTTACTCTGGGAGATTTGTGTTAAATAGCAAAAATAACTGCACTTGTTGTCACATTTATTTTCATATGGCAAGGCAAAAGAAGAAGCTGGATGCTATGTTAATGCACTGGCTGTTTCCCAACATCCTCTTGAACATCTGTTGTATCTTTCCCCTAAAAAAATGCAAGTAGAATCAGCACTTCCATTGCCTCGTACATAGCAACTTAATCTAGCACTTTTCTTACCCAAAAATGGATTCTAGCAAATAGCCTACATTATTACTTCTCTTTTTAAACCAACAAGAAAGATAAATCTAATATTCCTAAGAACTAGAATATTTTCTAAGTTTCTGTAAAACTTAGAAAAACGGAATCAATAGGTCAATAGGACATGCAACAGTTAGTAAATTATCTTCTGGTACTACAGTAGCAACAAACTGAAAGAATTATGAAATTATTTTTTTTGCAAAACTACCCCAACAGAATCCTGGTTTACCTAGTAATCTAACAAAATACTATTTGTATAGAGGCAAATTAAAAAAAAAACAATGAAGTTTTGGAACCAACTGGTCGGTTTAGAATTTGTTCAACAGACTCTACAGCATCAAGTGATGAAATTGAGTAAGAGGGGGTGACTGAAATAACATTAATATATTCCTTTCAGACTTAATATTAAAACTTCACATGTATCCCTTAGGGTCATATTAAAAATGCACATATGCTCAAGAGACTTTTAATCTATGAACAGTTTATCAAAGTCACCAAGTTTTTACAGAGTAAAAACCTTTCCACAGAACAAGGGCTTCCCAATCTGCCTTTCCCACACATTATATCTATTATATTGGAAACAGGAGAAGTTCTGCATCACATTTTACATTCTAATTAATTTCAACTGTATTCACCTCAAGCATTTTGGAAAGCGAGCTCACTTTCAGCCTCCTGGAGAACCTTTTAAGAGATATGCAAAATCTCTCAAAGCCTAAGTGTTGGGCTAATCCAATAAAACACCTGAAGCATCCCAACTATTCAAAAATGTTTCATGTTGAAATTTCCACCTTGCTGACAAATAGCTTCATGTAAACTTGACTCATGTCAATAATTCACAGCATTATGCAGGAAATAGTTTAAAAGTTCCAGGGTTTTTATAAACTCCAAAGAAAACCGTGCATTAGTATTAGAACAAAATGTTTGCTTTTATTTTTCAGCTCATTTTCTCAGTTCCCTCTGGGTGGGATAAAAATATTTCAAGCCAAGCTGCAGTTAGTTACTAATATAACTGTGCACACCAAAGAAAAACAGATTCATTAAAATACATCTAGCTGTAGAGATCCTCCACAAAGCAAAGCACAGCAGCATCACACAAACTTTATCTTCAGTTGAAATTTAAGTTATCATTTCAATACTCTTCTAGTACCAAACACTTTTTAATTCTATTATTGATGTTGCTTTCTTTCTGCTGTTGAATACTCACACGAGAACCACGGACAAAAACTGGAAATTTTGCTAAAAAAACTTAGAAGCATAAAGCTAGAGTTTTATCTGGAAGTGAAGGAATATCACACCACCTACAGCCAGTAAAGGCTTTATTAGCCCATCTCAGCTCCACTTAGTGCACCCGTTCAGCTTTCAGGATTATTCCCAATAGGCTAAAATCCTCACAGTATTAGTCAGAAAAATTAAATTAGTCTTTACCAAATCACTTTGATATAAGTTATTCCAGGGCTCATTAGATCAATCCTGAACCATTAAAATGCTTTAGTACTGACTGGGAAAGAGTGAGACAATTCACAATTGATTTCCATGCAAGCTAAATTAAATTACATGGAGTTATATGTCTAGTTCAAAAAGGGCAACAACAAGTCAATGCTGTGTGCTTTTTAAAGAAAAAAGTTCCCTAATCTCCACTTTCTACAAAAGTCTTTTCCAGTTTCCATACAGAAAAATCCAGCTGATACAGGCATCCAGGTGTCATGATAGTAGTTTGTAGAGATTTTTTTTCTTTTTTATTTTGGGAAGCATTTAGTGAAAAAAATTGGGGTTTTGACCTTCAATTACAGAGTAGCCTAAAAAGTTAAGACTCTCTCTTGGACTTATAGATTCTGCATGTAAGACTTCATCTGTGGCAGTTCCAACTTTATTTGGACCATGTACAATTTACATGCAGTCTTTTGTTCATTATTGCTTTTTCATTGTAAGCTTCCATGGCATTTTCCAGCAGCCGTGCACTTGGCTGCTTTCAGTCTTGCTCCTCTTGAAAATATCTCCCCAACAGTTCCTCAGAGCTGAGCACCAAAATATGATCAAACAATTCACAAACACCACATTACCTGCCCCTAATGGGGATCCCCAGTGCTCCATCCTTGGCCCTGTGCTCTGCAACACCCTGAACGAGCTGGACACAGGATTTCAGGAGATACTAGCTAGGAGCTGATAAAAAATTGGGAGGAGCTGTTGCCTCCCTTGAGCCAGAAGGGCCCTGCTGAGAGATCTTGGTAAATTACAGGCCTGGGCAATCACCAACTCTATACATTTTAACAGGGACAAGTGCTGGATTCTGCACCTGGGATGGGGCAGCCCTGCATGGACAGACAGACTGGGGAATGGGATGCTGGAAAGCAGTGCCAGGGAAAGGGACCTGGGGGTCCTTGGCAAGCTGAATGTGAGCCAGCAGTGCCCTGGAGCCAGAAGGGACATCCCTGTGCTGGGGACATCCCTGTCCTGGCACAGCAGCACCAGCTGGGCAAGGGAGGGGACTGTCCCACTCTGCTCTGAGCTGGGGCAGCTCCACCTTGAGTGCTGGGGGCAGGTTTGGGTGCCAGAATAGAAAAAAGATATAAAGGTACTAGAGAGGATGCAGAGGAGGCCTTGAGAATGGAGATGGATTTGGAGGGAAAGCCATGTGAGAAGCTGCTGAGGACACTGGCTCTGCTCATCCTGGAGGAGATGAGGTCAGAGCTCACCACAGTCAGAACTTCCCTGTGAGGGGAAGAGGAGGGGCAGGCACTGATCTCTGCTCTGTCACAGGAGACAGGACCCAAGGGAAGGGCCTGAAGTTGTGTCACAGGAGGTTTAGGTTGGGTATCAGGAAAAGGTTCTTCTAGAGGGTGGCTGGGCACTGGATCAGGCTCCCCAGGGCAGTGCTGACAGCACCAAGCCTGACAGTGCTCAAGAAATGTCTGGACAATGCTCTCAGGTACAGGGTGTGACTCTTGGGGTGTCCTGCGCAAGGCCAGGAGTTGCTCTTTGGAGATACTTGTAGGTCCCTTCCAACTCAGAATGTTCTGTAAGAATAAAAATTGGGAAATGTTTTAGAGAGGCATATCTTTCTACATTTAGTGGTACTCAATTTGTTATCCCTTTTTATAAGTCAGGAAGAAGAAGCAGTAGTAACTTTTTCATATAAATGATAAAAGACCACCCCTGTGCATAATTTAATCATCATGCCCATTTGAAACTCACTAATGATTAACCACAGAAAAATACTGCGTAACATTACATGCTAATAGAAACTCATGTCCATTTCTCCATGGGTAAATTTACCTGAACACAGAGAAATCCCTTAACAAGCTTTGCTTGGCACAAAAAAAGACACAAAGTAGTTATTTCATATTTTTGTTTCAGATTACAAAAAGCTTCCATTCAGGAGAATCAATGTAGAACTGAAAGTTGGGCTCCAGCCATTGCTCAACAGGACAAATGAAAGCTACCAAAAATCAGGTCCTGAGCTGGAAAGTCAGAGAAAGAACAAATTTGCACACTATTCTAATGCCAAAACCATTACTTGCCATCTAACATGTGCCACACAGCTCACCCAAATACCAAATTCACTTTCAGATCCACTTTTCCATCAAACCATTTCTAGCTCTACAGCAACCTGCTCCAAGCAGAGCACAACAGAATCTCTAAAATTCAATGAACAGTCACAAGATGTTTGATGATGAACTGCTGTTGGTGGGCATGGGGACAGGAGAAAGCCTGCTGACCAGGAAAAATCAGGAAAAGAGAATTAGAACACTGCTGGGAGCAGTGTGTCTCCAACTCTGTCATCACCAAGAGCCCAGTAAAAATAAGGGCATACAACAAGAGCAGAAAGGAAACACACACTGTACTAGGCAGGCAATTCTTCCTAATTTTTAGCAGATCAGAAATTTAACAGAATAGAGCAGCCTTGGAGACTGAATTTTCCAAGAAAGACAATGTGGATTGCATGTTACACTAATTACAAAACTGTTATTAGTACTGGAGAAATTATCTGCCAGTTGGACAGCCTAAGCCCACAATAAAGTGCAATGTGTGAAAGAGTCAGCTTTAGAGGCACGTGGGACAGCAAAAACATAGCTGCTGTTCTGGAATGGTGCAACACACTCCTGGCAATTAAACTGGCTGTTGCTAGAGAAAACATTCAGCAAAGCATCTGAATTAAAAAAGAAAATATATCCTTTCCCACAGAGATTCACAGGTTCTGCGTGAGTTTGTGCAACAGGAGGATTTTCAGACTGTCTTAGCGTGTGATTCCTCTGAGCAGATTAATTTCATACTAGATTTTTGGTTACCTGGAATCTTTTCAAGTCAAAATCCATACCCAACGTACTGCTCTGCTCAGTTCCAAAAATGGGTCTGTTCTAGCTGTCATAATAGTCAAGTACAGAGCAAACCTTGTGGTTTCCCCCCTATAAGGAAATAGGATTTAGAGGAAATGAGGAGTTAAGAAGCTCAGGCTTTTGCTGTAACCTATGTGACACCCCATGAGTGTCATGTGGAGACAAATCAGAGATGCATCACAAGCCCAAAAAGGGAATTTTTGGCATGGCAGGAGCAATTCTATGCCTTAGAGTACATGCATAGACCGCATGTATAAGTACATATTGTAGTGAAGAAAGTTCCTATTACACTGTCATCTTTCTAATGCCTGAAGCCAAATCATAAGGTCAATAGTTGTGCTACAGATCAATTAGGCTCCCTGCAGGTGGTCATTTTTCCCTGCATTAAACACTGCAATGTACAAGAAATAGTCTAGTAAATAAAGATGCTTAGAGACTCAATGTGCTAAGAGCATATCTGTCTACTTGCTGCTTTTTACCACAACTCCATTAGGTAAGAAAATCACTTGTCACACTATATCTATCTTTTAAAGCAAATATAGTTCTTCTGTTTTATCTGCTAAAAGTGTTTCTGACCTACAGTTAGTGGACTCTTAGCACCTTCCCATGTTCCTCCTCCTTGCAGGGTAGCACTAATAACTCCATAATAACAGCTGCTTCAGTGACATGGATTATAAATGATCTCTTTACCAACAAAAGTCTAAGTTTTATAGAAAGAATATATTCAACAAAGCTTTTATTTAAAGCATTTGCATAGAAATGACCTTGCACTGAAGATTGGAGAAAAGACAGAGAAATTCCACAAACTGTGAGGAGTAAGAGGTGAAGGGAACATCTTGCACTGCTTTGATTTCTAATTAGAATGCAAGGTGCTTGAAGCAAATAGTACAACTGAGATGGTCAATTAAGAGTGCTGTGATTGTTCTTCTACTGTAAGACCCCCTCAACCTTACAAAAGACAGAAAATCATTACAAAATCGTTAATGCTTCACTGTCTAGGTAGCTATCCTTTGGAGAAGAAAAAGCTTATTTATATCAAAATACAGATACGACTAGAGTAATTTTATCTTCTGGTTTCCAAGGAGACAAGTGACCTCTACAGACTTCTCCTAACAAGTGTATCAAAGTCATATCAAAGCAGTAAAGCCATGAAAGCCATAAGAAAGTAGCTCAATGCAGAGAAAATCTGCTGCTCCAACCTGAAGTTTAACAGCTTGGGTAGTTTGCCAGCACAGCTTCGCTATCGGTGTCACTTCCCGAGATTCCTTTTTCCAGAGCACTCTCTGTAACAGATATTACCAATCTTTAATTCCAGGCAAAATAACAGGCAGGAAAGGCTCCAACATGGCAGCACAGAGAGTATATTACAACCAACAGCAGGGGCAATAATCTAACTTTAGCACTCATGGGGCACACTTTCCTGAGACCCAAAATTCATCATTTCACAGCCCATCAGCAATGCCTTGAAGCCAACATTTATGTTGTATCACCAATTCTCTATTTTAGTACTCCAGAATATCTGGAGGATTCTGCTTTCTTCCTCAGCCAAGCTCAGGAAACCTACTGGAGCCCACAGGATGTATAATCACATTTTCAATGCCTTGCTAATCTACAAAAAGCAGATTTGTTTTGGCAAAGTGCACAGTTAAAGAGATTCCCTGTCTTTCCCCACATCCCTATTGTCACTCACACATTCTCAACACACTAGGGAAACACTGAACCAGCTTTTTCTTGGAGAAACTGCTTCAAGTTTCTCCAGTTAAAGTTTACCATCCATCCCCAAGCACCTGCACATGTTT